>NW_020171364.1:0-534031 GCF_001481775.2 Trichoderma gamsii
ACTCTTATCTCTTTTGTATTCATTCTACAATATAAACACCATTTCTACTTTCTAAAGCGCTTCAATAAACATATTGCTATAGGAGAAAAAAACACTAAAAGATAATGTATGCAGCTGAATAATCTCGTCGATTTGAAACAAAAACAAAATTTGATTGACACTCGAATCGACGCACAAACTGCTCGTATTCAGGCCGAACAAACACACAAAATGGCTCTAGAAAATGAGAAACAGGGTAGAACACTTATGGTATTTACCATTGTGACAATTATTTTCGTGAGCCCCTTTCAACTGTCTGTCAACAATCCCTTGGCCACATATTGACATGCAACGTTTTCAGCTGCCTTTGTCTTTCATCGCCGCCTTCTTCGCTATTCCAGTTAAAGAGTTTGGAAGTGATAATTTAACGTTGGATTTTGTGTCAAAGATAACTTGTAAGTGCCATTGTTATTTAATCTTTAAATCGCAAAATTTTGTCACTCCCCTCTTTTCTTTTCCTTCTATTTGTCTACATACTATCATCTGGATGATCTATAGGCCCAAACTGATCAAGCTTGCATCTATTAGTCCCAGTATCTGCAGCCACATCGATTTTGTTCATTGTCATTGGATTTGCCGTTTCTGAATGGGAATGGATCAAAAGAATACTTGAGTCAAAAATCTCAAGGTGGTTAGGCAAAGTTTTGAAGCCCACTGATGGAAACCAGCGTGCTCCAAATTGGGATGAAATTAGCACGCAGGGGAAGCGCCGGTGGACATCCAAAAGTCCATCGAGCACGACCCAGAATGCAGATAATTCGATGGTTTGAATTGCATAGGGTTGAAAAAATATGGGCATGACCGACATATATGAGGCATACTTTCATGTGCGTATACCTCTGGGTTATCGCAGTCATGAACTCTACAGGATGCAGTAGATAAAAGTAAGGTGTTTTCAGAATACATTACTAGGTTGTAGATTGATTTCCAATTTCTTGCGGTATTTGAAGTGATCGATTTAATAAACCTGCGAGAAACAATTTATTGCTAACAAATGAAGACGATCATCAAAGACAGGATAAAAGCCAAATCATCATACTACATGCCTCTTGCTTCCCTCCGCATCTGCCACAGTGATGCAGGCTCAACGACCTGTACAGGCAATCTCAAGTGATAAATGGCATCTCCATGAGATCCAATAGCTTCCCGAATAAGCTCATTCCTCACATCAAGTCTGCCAGATGGAAATGTTGACGCAACGACCTGCCACGACTCAATTACCCGAGGGCTCATCTTCATATCCCATGTCCCACGCCATGTAATGGACGGATCGTCATTCCCATCCAGCCGGTAGATAAACGCACAAGCATGCTCTTTTCCGCCATTCCAAAGCACAAGTGTTCGCATCTTGGGCATTTTCCGCACGAGTTCTCCAGCCCGACAAAGCAAATCTTCGATCGCCTTGCGATTCTCGTCATCACTTTGCAGTAGCGGTGACGTGAGCGACAGAGTCTGTAGGTTTGGCCAGACCCAATCCGGCTCGCAGTTTTGAAACATTCGCTCGGCATCGACCATGAAAGAAACGGCAAGATGGTGCAGCTCTAGGCTTTTGGTGGCAAAGGCTTCGTCGTATCTGTCGTGGTGGCCCAGGTCTTGTCTTTGGCCGGCGAATGGCGGTAATGCGTCATACAACTCAGTTGACTCTTGAAACATGGCAATTCGTTGTACAGTTTTGGGGAGGTTAAGCTGAATGATCCAAGAGAGATCTAATCCTCAAAAGTTAGCAAGTGACAAACTAGGAGATTTTCACGACGGCTTGCCGTAGGTAGATTATGGATAACTTACATTCATCGTCGAGCCCCGTCCAACGGGCTTTCGAATACCACGGCTCATAAACGATATTCTCAAGACACGGCAGTGTTTGGAGCAGTTCGATCCAGCAAAAGGAGAGAAGGCGACGCCGGAGCTGGCGACGAATAACAAGCTGTGTGATTGCTTTCACTGTTGGCACCGAGGAGTCGATTTTAGATTCATCTAGCCTGATGGGATACAAAAGCTGATACATGGCTGAGCGTGAAGGAGTTTCAACTTGCGCACCGTGAAGCCAACCGTGGCGTGGATCGTGATGGTGGCAGTCAGCTTCGCGAAACCTTTCTGATTCCTCGCCATCATCAACACAGTCGGAAGAGAAGTGCAAGTTCCGGAACCAATGCTCGGAGTCGGTAGGGCAGACCACATTAAGCTCCAGCGTCAAACTGTTCTCCGTCTCCCAGTTGCTGAGGATCGAAAATATTCTCCGTATCGCCTTGGTCACAGTGGTTCCCATAGTCTTCAACTGTGAGTAGCGTTTGGTGCAGCATCGTGTGCTATATCTTCGCAGCTCAATGTCAAGCCAAATGTGGTGAATGAGATGCCTCTTCTGCGGTGGAACCATGGATTCAAACTCTCCAAGGCGAGATGACCGGATTTTAAGCTTTTTGTAGTTTTCCTTTTCGAACACCGGCTGCCATTCTTTGCAAACAGAGGCGAGAGAGGCCCAGCCAGGGGGTTTTTGGCGGGTGATTGACTCCAGGATGTTGAGACGAAGCTCACATGGCAGAGATGCCCATGAAGTAGTAGCGTTTTGAGATGCCATTTTATGGTTCAATGTTGTGGTGAGAGTGATAGAATGAAGTAGAAAACATATATATCGTAGGATTTTGGGGATATAGCTACCTATTTATACTACTGTACTTTATCCATATAAGTCGGTGTGATATGACTTCCCTGCATTTACTGATTTATAGTTCCAGCCGTCAAATTAAGTTCGCCATCTTTAAGACTCATTAGTCCACCTTTATCATTCTGTTTACGCGTACTCCTGTTCGGATTCAACTCTCATATAAATAACTCGTGGGTCAAAAGCGCCTCAAAGCTTAAGCCAATTTTCCGAAGCCTCTGGCTACAGTAGCACCTTGAGCAAAGTACCTATGCAGAGGTATAAAAACCCTAATTTTAGGAAGGGGGTTATCCAGCGCCCTCCAGCTTAAGCGTGGGCTGCTGCCAGTATTATGACTACTGCTGCTACTGCTGCTATTTGTAGTGTATGAACGGTATTTAGCAGTTATAGATGTATATATAGTCTGATATATGGAATGGCCGCCTTGTTGCGCTACAGCTGGTGTGTTCGATAATGGGAACAGGGTGCTGAACAACATCTCCCAAAATACAAGGCATATTTCAGCCTCGCAAAGGCCTTATAACCTTACATATGTAAGGCGTTATAGTTAGGAAAAATATAGTATCTGTACTGTTCACATACCGTATAAATTCTATTTTATTTTTATATTTCACTTTTGGAGAAATTAGGAGTTATTGCACCTCTGCACACTTTGCCCAAGGTGCCACTGCATCCGGCAAATACCAACATCAAAAAGGCTGACCGCGCGTACTACCAGGGCAAATTTAAAAAACGCATGTAAACTTTCTTTTGATCTCCCCCTATGCTCCTTAAACTCCACCAACCATGAATGATGCCAAGCAAAGGAACCCAAAAAATAAGGTATCTACTCCGTACATATATGACTCTTTCATCGCCGACTTGAATGCCGTATGGAAAAAAATTATGCTTTCTCCTCTCCCCTTTCCTCCGAAAAATACCAAGAATACCCTCTATCATGCTTACAGATACAAACTCTGAGCAGCCACAATATCTCTCCTTATCTTTCCTAAACTCTCCTCAAACTTCTTCGTCAGGTCGTCATTGCCCATAACCTTGGCGGCCTGAGCCATTTGTCGCAGAAGCTCCTCGAGACGGCGGAAGATACGAATAAATGAACCTTCGTAGACGTTTGCCATTTTGCTATAGGACACAGTGTTAGTCAAAATAAAATTTCAAGACATTTGATTTAGAGTCGTTGCTTACCAAATCTCAACAAACGGCCGTCCCTGCGCCCACGCGTAAATCGTCTCCATAAGCTGCCACTTCAAGCTCTGCGCATATTGGTCCTCATTGACATCCAGCTTAGACTCCTGGCTAACCTTGGCAATCAATCGAGCCTTTGCCTGGATCTCGCGATATGGCTTCTGCAACTCTTCCTTCAAGGCCTGAGTCTCAATCTTCTCGTCAAAGACAAAGCAGCTAAGAACAGCAGCAATGGTCTCGGGTGTCATCTCGTTGAAGAAACGGTCAAAGAGAAGTTCAGACAGGAGCAGCTCATGGCCTTCAGTAGAAGAAATTTCGCAGGCGACACGGGCCTTGAGCTGAACGACTTCGGCATCGTTAATGAATCCGAGACGGCGCAGCACACGTTTTCTGGATTTGAGTTCGTCTAGCTGCGCAATGCTGTGGGCCTTGGCAATCTCCTTCTTCTTCTCCTTGATCTTGTCCAAGATCCCGACCTTGACGTGGTACTGATCCCACAGTGAAGGAAGCATAGGAGACATGTGTAGTGGGTTAGTTACGAGTCTAGACTCGAGAACCTCAATCTTTCGGAGAAGCTGCTTAAAAGATTCATCCGAGATGTCCATGTTCTCCAAGGGATCCAAGATAGGCACGCCATCTGGGAATCGGCGCTGAACTTCGCTCAAAGCCTTTGCGGAGTCCTTGCGATCATCGTCAGACTTCAGGCCTTCCTTTGGCATGAAGATTCGGATCTGGCTGATCGCTTTGATGCATGTTAGGAGGCAAGGCACAACTGCAAACATGCCATCATCGTCAGTGGAGGGCTTGAGCCCGGGTGGCATTTCTCCATTTGGCTGGCCAGGAATAATCTCGGCACTTGATTTGGAAAGGTAGAGAAGGACTTCAATAATGTGGGACTCCTGGGGCGGGTATTCAGGCTCACCAAGCTTGGGAGCTCGTCGCGGGTATTGATCAGTGATAACACCCCAACCAAAGTCGAGTCCGCCACCAATCTTCTCTACTGACTCCTTGGGATTGTGGATCTGCACAAGTCGGCCAGGCTGTAAGAAAGGTAGACAGTAGTTCGGATGTTGGATGACTGCCCGCATGTCCTTGGTGTATGTATTTAGCGATTGTCGGATCGTATAATAATCCTTGACGGTGGCTTCATCCGGTATTGTCAGAGCATCCTTCTCCTGTTGCAGTGCCATCAGATCCTTCTCGAGGCTTGGAACGCTGGCTGCGTTCTGGAACTGGTGGAAACATCTCTCCAGCATAAATTCAGGAGAAATAGCCTCGATTCTGAGAAGGTTGAGAATCATGTTATAGCCAAGGTAGAACGCAGAGTTGAGTCTATCCTGCTGGCCCGTGACAATCTGCTTGGCGGTATCTGGCTCAAGCTTGTCATCAATCATCATAATGACAACACCTCGGGCATCAAGACCACGACGACCAGCACGTCCGGCCATCTGAACGTATTCCGATGAGGTGATTGGTCGAATATTCACACCATCCCATTTCGTAACCTGGGTAAAGACAACTGTCTTGGCAGGCATGTTGAGGCCGATAGAGAAAGTCTCAGTGGCAAATAGCACTTTGATCAGGGACTCTTGGAACAGAATTTCGATTGTCTCTTTGAGAATGGGCAGCAGTCCAGAGTGATGGACGCCAACGCCCTTCTGGAGCAGAGGCAAGAGGTTCTGGATCTGCGGCAGCTCTCGGTCTTGTTCTGACAAGCTCTCAATAGCACTCTGGAAGACCTTGTTTACCATGGCCTTTTCAGAGTCGTCGTTGAAGTTGAGGTTGGAAATCTTGACCGCCATGTTTTCAACCTCCCGTTTGGAGAAATTGAAGACAATGACTGGGTTAAAATTCCTCTTGATCGTCATTCGGATAATCTTGTTGATGTCGGAACCTTCGTCAGCACCGCCCTTGTTGGTTTTCTTGTTCTTTCCCTTTCCTTTCATCTTGGCGGTGAAATCGGCAGGGTCAGAGCCCTTCTTCTCTTCAACTTCGGCCATAACTAGGTTGAAGTTTTCCTCGTTGAAGTAGCCCTTTTCGTCCACCACCATTCTCGCTCCCTTTCCTCCAGCGGGGTAAAAGTAGTTTTGTAGCGGAGTAGGTCTGAAATCAGTGTAAACAACGTGGCAGGCCTGGTGGTGGATCTTGGCAATCCATTCGGCAAACTGGAAGGCGTTTGGAATGGTGGCAGAAAGGAAAACGTATCGGACCTTGTCGGGAAGCATGATGATTGTCTCCTCCCAAACCACACCTCGAGTTTTGTCTCTCATGTAGTGGATTTCGTCAAATACAACCCAAGCGACTTCGCGCATAATCTCAGAGCCGCGATACAACATGGATCGCAAAATCTCTGTGGTCATGACCAAGCAACTTGCTGTGGGGTTAATGGTAACGTCACCAGTCATCAACCCAACATCTCCAAAGAGGGCTTCAAAGTCTCGGTATTTCTGGTTACTCAGGGCCTTGATCGGACTGGTGTAAATGACCCTCTGATTGCGCTTGAGACACTGTGCGACCGCGTATTCTGCCACCACCGTCTTTCCCGCACTGGTGTGCGCCGACACCAAAACACTTTCGTCGCGCTCAATCGATGCCACGGACAAGCTCTGGAAGGGATCCAGCTTGAAAGGATATGTTCGCGCGGGCTCCTCGGGCGACTTGTGCTCGGAAAGAGGAATGTACTCGTAGTTGAGATCGGGCGGAAGAGCCACCTGATGCTGGATATTGTGTGACAGAACGAGCGACGCATCCTGTGAAACAAATGTTGAGGCGCCCGCGACTTCTCTGGACTCTGCTGTCTGGAAGTTGTCGGTCATGACCGGCCCGGCCTCATCGGTCTTCTTGCGCTTCTTGTCTTGGTGATCGGGCGCATCTGAGTCCTCCTCGCCCTCAGACTCTTCGTCTCGAGAAGCCTCGGCGGCGTCAGCCATGCCGACGTCCGCATCGTCGTTTGCCGCATCCGGTGCCGCATTCGCATCCGCTTCCGCATCCACGTCCGCGCTGCCATTCATCGCTTCGTCGGCCTTTCGCTTCTTGCTCTGGGCTCTGCTGCGGCTCTTCTGAGGCGTTCTTTCATCTTCGCTGTCGCTCGGGGCCTCCGCCTTGCCGTCGAAAACATCAAACATGTCGTCCATCTTAGCGGTTTTATATCGTAACCGCAGCTATGAATAGGCGGAAGAGTATGCTGAAATTAAGAAAAAAAAATTGGGATGCTTTAAAAAGCCGGCGTCGATCGATCCTGGTGAGTGTGGAGCCGATTCGCTGCAGCTTGCTTGTCTACAATCGCAATGCAAAACGTTTCACGGTGATTCAAAATCTCAGGTTGCTGGCAAAGTTAGAAGAGCAAGCCAGCCAAATTAGCCAGACATTGAAGTGAAGTTCCACGTGGTAGGAATCGATCCTCCAAAATGGTACAAAAACGCAAAGATTGTTTGACGAAATATTTCCCTGGAAAGAAGTGGATTTGGAGTGGCAGAAAAGAAAACCGTCTGCTTGTCAGAGAAGGCGGTGAGGCATACCGAGATCCACGGGTACTTTGAGCCCGCCGTCTGTCGCGTGCAAGTTCAGGTACCGCCGTGTTAATTCTCCGTGCTAGGATTTTAGCCATTGCATTACATAAGCGCATCTTAAAGCTACAGCTGCACGTGACTGGCAAGCGGCGTTTTGACCTCAATCGAACGATATTGATTCGGGAAGCTTGATATTGTGAAGAACAATCTCAACTCGCCTCAACCGCCCACGTCACACCAATCCCGACGTCCGCAAAGGTCAGCCTCGTCCAGAACTCACAGCTGTCGCTATCAAAACTCCAGACAACTAATTGGCCCCTCGCTATAGATGATCGCCCGCGCTGCCACCCGCACCACCTCCATGGTCGCCCGCCGAGGCTTCCACACCACCCGCCCTCGCATGTCCTCGCCCTACCACTACCCCGAGGGCCCCTACTCCAACTTGCCCTTCAACCCTCGCAGCAAGTACTTTGGTGCCGGCTACTGGACCTTCATGACCGTTGGCTTCTTCGCTCCCTTCGGCATTGCTGGTGAGTCAAGAGTTGCCCCGCCATGCGGCGCGGTTTTCGGCTATGCGATGCGGCTAACATGCAATGACAGTCTACCAGACCTACAAGACCCAGTAAATTGCTGGATCGGTTCGGAATATCGTTATGGGGAGGATGCTGGGCGTCGTGCTGTACGGATAGCGAGTTGCCGAGATGGAGTAAATAGCTCGAATAGACGTGAGGCCAATCGCAGTCACATATGTAACAAAAAACTTGTTTTGTGCCAAATTTACTTTACGACAGCTCGGGATTAAAAGGGTGATACCAATTGTGTCATAACTCGTCTTATACTATAATTGCCCAATTTATGAATGGTAAGGGTAATCTATAAGTTTTCTTTTATATGCCATCTAAAAGTACAACTACATGAATGCCAAGATATTTACAACCATATCGCTAGAAGCTCCTATAACCATGACGCATCCTTGTTATGCCGCTGTAGCTGGAGCCCATCGTTTCGAGTAGACCGCAGGTCTCTGTCGTGGAGAATATTCTCAAACAGTGCGTGCATGAATTGGTGGCGGTCCGGCGGTATATCCCATCTCTGAGACATGGACTCAAACGTCTGGACGAGTACTTCGTTGGAGCAGCACTTTTTCACCGCTCGCAAAGCCCAAATGACCACCCAGCGGTCTATGCGAAATTCCTTTGCAAAGTCATCGTGGGCCTGATAGAATGCCGCCAGTATGCCTTCCAGGCGCTGTTCTGACCAGTCCGAGCCGGCAAATCCTCCATGCGTGTAAAAGCCCTTGAATAGGGCCAGGAAAATGGTAGGATTAATGGATATTTTCAAATGTTTCATCTCATCCAGATATTGGGCAACTTTTTGAAGATTGCCGACTCTGATGGCATAGTGGTCCACCAGCAGCTTGTAGGTATGAGAATCCGGTGTCAAGCGGACGTTTGTCTGAAAGGACTTCTTCAGCTCTGGATGTTTCTTTCCGACCCGCGTAAACATCATAAGGACTTTGGTGACAACCTTGTTCATCATATAGTCCTTTTGAGGAATCTCCGACGCCATTTGGTGATCGTTTCTCATCCGCTGATATGTCTCTTCAGCTGCCGACTCTTCGCCACACCTGAGAAGGCCTGAGATGACGCAATTGAGAACAACAGTATCAATCATCTCGCCAGACTCAACCATGTCTCGGTATGCAGCACGAATCCCACCAGAATCAAGCTTCAATCCAAAGTAGTGGATGAGACTGACATGGTGAAAACGATTGTACTCCACTCCTCTCGTCTCCATCTCCTGATATATCATATCAGCCAAGGTGAAATTCCCCGCCTTGGCGGCAACATCAAATAGAACGTTAAATGTCACGTCGTTTCCCATAATCTTGGCTTCCCTCTCCATTTCTTTCCATATTCTCAGCGCAGACTCCATCTCCTGGGTCGTTACCCTGGCAGTATACTTGGTCGCAAAGGCCAGAGCGTAATTCCATTGTGAGCGGCGAAGAGTAAGCCCTGCATTCTTGACATCCGCAACCAAGGCGAAATAACGCAGCATTGACTCCATGTCGCGCTTATGAGGCGTCCCCATCACTCTCAAAAGTCTGTTGCGCCATTGCCACGTGAGACAGAGCATGCGTGGCTCGGGAAGCTCCGAGTATAACTTGTGTATCCCATCCAGAGCATAGCGACTTGGGTGCCGCAGCCTTTGGCCTATGGCAGTTTGAAGTCGCCCTAGTATTTCTTGCGTCCCGTTGTTGGTCATTGCCGTCTCGTCAGCAGAGGGATACTGCACATCGCTCTTCTTCTCGGATACTCTCAGATTTGGCCCATCTGGAGCCGCATATCCACGCCGGTACGGATCCTTGTAGAAATCAAAATACTCCTCCACACTGCCCACGTCGGATTGGTCGACGTACAGCAGCATCTTTCCCTTATCCTGGGCGATGGCGGGGGGCGGTGGCTGCGGCCGCTGTCGTGTGCCTGATTCGTGAGAGGCAGCGGCTGTCCCGTAGCAGCGAGCGGTGCGTCGAGGGTTCTGCGTCGGTGCGGTGCGGTGCGTTTCGAGGCCTGGCACAAACGTCGATAGCAGCCATTGCGAGCTCCGCGAACAGGAGAGCGGCCGTGGCTGGCGGCATGTTACCGGCGAGGCTGCTGGTCGTTTTGTGTCTTTTCGAGGCTCATGGCCAGCCACATTGCCGCGCAGACGGGCTGCCGCGAAGCCGGCTGATGATCGGGTCGACAGCACCGCACCGCAGAAAGAGCCGTCCACTCGGCCGGGGAGTTTCATGAGCGGCTCCTCATGATGCCGCAGCGGATTTGCTTGGGGTTGGAGATTGGGGTTTGAAGGCCGAAAAAAGCACTAGAATCGTGATAATTGGAGGTGGGGCAGATTGGTGGGATATGTTGAGCTCCAGCCAATGAAAGGGCGGGGTGACTACTATGTGCGATTACCTAGGTAGGTACACATAGGGATTTTTCTCACAGTGCACTTATACACATAGATTTCCACATGTTTAAGCATCAGAGAGTTTGTTTGAGTACTCATTTGCGATGTTGAAGAGTACATACAAGAATGGAATATATAACTTATAGCGAGTTGAGCAATTGAAACTTCTTTCGACAAATTTGTAAAATCTTTTTTCGATTGAAACGCTCTACTTTACACGCAGATGTACCAGTCAAGGGGTAGCATACGAGGCTAATCAGCGATTAACAGTTCAAAATTTATCAATCAAATACTACTTCAAACCGCATTCTAACTTTCAAGTCCGTCATCATAAAAAGTGTCTCTATACATAAATTACGCGGTAGAGTTCGTGGGAGGCGCCGGATTGTACAGCCGCTGGCCGGCCTTTTTGAATCCTGTAATCACAGCTTGACCCCTACCAACCACCCACTTTGCAAAGTCACCTTTCACCTTGGGAGAAGGCACCTTCTTTCCTAGAAGCAGGTAAGCAGGGTTCAAGAGAGGATCACCGGCATTGTCTGAACTAGCCTTGTAAGTCACCGTCTGGTTGCGGCGCTTGGCATTCAGAGACGGAACGGTGCAAAGAATAAGAAGACGGAAATAGAGCAGTCATCTAACCCCACCCATGGTGTTGTCTGCTCGATCTCAGCCACCGTGCAAATCTGAGAAAGGATGGTGAAGACGTCGATTTACCTGGAGATATTAACAAGGTTGGATATGGGTCCAACAAGGAGGAATTGGCCCCGAAAGGCATGGTAGTTTGGGAGCAGAGCGATTTCCTGGTCGATGGCATTTTTCTCTGCTGCCGGGCTGTAGGTGATGCTGACGTCGATAAGCCCAGACTGGAGATTCTCGATGCTGTGGGTGGTGACACGTACGGGCTATTATGCATGTCTCTGTTCATGATATTCAGGGTTCTTAGAAGGGGACTCAACTTGGCCACGGGAAAACTGTGCAACTTTGCCCGTGCGTCACTGCATTAGTCGTGTTTACACCTGAATTGTAAGAATGTGGAGAGAATCAAGGTAAAAAAAAAGTATAACCTCCAGGTGCAATCTCTTCACCTACTACAAGACCTCTTTTCTTATCATGGGCTATACAGATCGACCTGTGGGATTGGAATTGCGAAGTTGTTACGAGTTGTAGTGCTAATTGTACGTTGTAGAAAATTCCATAAGTGAATTTCCATGGAGAGGGCCTAAGGGCCCAAAAGACTTTTTCACCAGAAGAAAGGCGCAAGTCAGAGTAAGGCTCTGTGAAAACCTTTTGTAAGTCCCGGTGTATCCTCCACTCGCTCCTGGGCTGTCCGTGTTGTTCTGTAATGCTTCTTTCGTTACGCCTTATTCTGTGGTATGGCGTATTCAAGATCCAACTATATTATTACGGGTATCTTTTACGCAGCAGAACAATAGCTCGGTGACACCACCCTCGCGCTCGCGTGGAAGGGCTAGCATTATCCGACAGGCTAGGTAGCTTTCCAATTTCTCACATTTAAAACAACTTTGGAGACAAAGATTAAGTTTACATGCAAGAAACCAAATGCCATTGCGTATTATTGCAGGGTAGTATTGGCAAATGCGTGCAATATTTCTGACTATTAAATATGACGGCAGTACGTAATTGTTGTCTATAGTACTGCATAATTCAGGGGTCTCTTCATGTCGGTGAGACTCGCTCTGGTATAAGGTGATATTTCTAAGAACCCTACTGAAAAGCCAAAACGTAGTCGTGATACACTCCAGTTCTCGTCTTTCTCTGAAACAGTAGCAAGGTCGGGTTAGGAATGATCCGACAACGTGTAGGTCATCAATAGCTCTATTGGGCAGCCATGGCGTTTGAATTGAATCAACATTGAGACACGTTGACATTGAAGCTAGACGCCGCCTCGCGTGCCGTTTTCAGCGACCTGAATTATCAACCACAAAAACAGAGTCGCAACAGCGCCCAGAACAATCCGTCAGATCGTGGGGGGACCCCAGGAAGACACTGTGGGCAAGCCTCTGATTGGCTACCGCGACAGTGGAGAGTAGAACAGTCTGCCCATAGAACGTGCTGTCTTTGCAATTGGGCCCCCCTTGAGCTTTCACATGTCAGCAAACGGCAGCCACAGTGTGACGGACCCTGTTTGTTCTGCCGCTGGATCTTCGTCACGAGGACCAAACACAGCACAGGCCCCCCCAAGGCCGAGAATCCAACCGAGAATCTTTCTATTGATATGACATGTGCCTGTCACAAGCCTGATCCGGCCGATCTAGGATCCCTCGTAATACTGGCCGCTCCTTTTATGTGAAATCCATGCCATCCGCCCATCCGCCGCGCACTCCGTACAGTACATACTAACATCCGTCAACCTAAATTGCTCTATCGTTGTGATTATCGCCACCTTTGACGGCCTCAGTTTCGAGTCACGAGCCTAGAAACACTGGATTCGTTGATTTTTAATCTCATGAAGACGAGCGACTATACCATCCGACGGCAAACGGACCTTGAAAGAGGCTGGGGTTACACATTTGCGAAGCTCGAACAAGGTGCTCGGCCACAACCGCCGCGAATTGAAATGATACGTCATTGTTTCTACGATCCGTTGTTATAATAGGCCATCGCACCAGGCCTAGACGTGCGCATCACATGTATAATACCTGTACCCGGATATAGATCAACTGCCTGGAGTCTTTTTTGCGTAATTGTTTTTCTCTCTTCATTTGCGACAATGATAGACCACGTTCTCGGACGGCCGTCGTCCAAATCACGGCGCCTGCAGGTCTTGGCCGTGCTATCGTTTTGGACGTTTTATCTCTACAAGTACGTCTATATTCATTGAGATGATGATATAATAAGGGCATCTTCTAACAGGACAGCAGAGGCCATAAGCATGGCCCATCGTTTGCACAAAACATCTCGAAATTGCTTTCCCGGCGGTTAACAGCATGGCAGACGGCCATCATCACCATGCTCTATCTTTACGCTGCTCGCAACTTCAGCGCTCTGGTCGGCCTTGCCAGTCCCGAGCCCATGGCCAACATGTACGATCCGACTTATTACCGGGCCACCTGGGTTTTGACCGCCCTCGATGCAGGGTTCTGGACCGCCATGAAGATTCGGACTAAGTGGTTACGCGACATTGCTAGCATTGTCTTCTCACTCTATTACCTGGTGGCTGCCGAAAAGGCAGATGAAAAGGTCCGCAAGGTCCGTGGAATGATTACGGTCGACCACCTGCGAGTTGCGTGGAACAAGGGAACGACTCCATACTTGGGCTTTCTCCAGCGTCTCGTGCGGCCACGATTCACGAGATGGCCGCCGAGGCAAGTCCGGATTCCGCGCCCTGCGAATAGCGACTATAAAGAATATGTCTCTGCGTGGCTTTATTACGACGGGCCGCTTGCAGACTTGGAGCACCACGACAGACTTGTTTTGGACATACCGGGTGGTGGATTCGTGGCCATGGATCCTCGGTGCAACGACGACAAGCTGTTTGCTTGGGCTGCGAAAACAGGCTTGCCCATACTCAGCATCGATTATAAAAAGGCGCCGGAATATCCGTATCCATATGCGCTGAACGAATGTTTCGATGTCTATGTAACGCTTGTTAAGTCTCGGGGCAGATGTATCGGCATGTCAGGCAAAGAAATTCCCAAGATTATCGTGACCGGAGACAGCGCAGGCGGAAACCTGGCTGTTGCGACGACTTTGATGATTCTCGAGACCGGAATCAGCCACTATCGACGCGCTTCTGGCGTGGGCAAGCTGCCGCCGCCGGATGGACTCGTCTGCTTCTATCCCACGCTGGACATGAATATCGGAAACTGGATGTCGGACGAGCAGATGTCGCTGATTCGAGATCGGAGAATGAGAAAGACTAACAAATCTATCATACGGAGGAAGAGTATGCAGTACACCGATCTGGTCGGCACGCCGCACCACTCTGATAACGAGGATGAGTCTCCTCCCGCAGAGCCATCTTCCAACGGAGGCACACACCCCGAGTACTGCCACGCCGGCCCGAGATCGCTTAGCTCTTCACGAGCTTCGGACGAGAAGAAGGAGGGAGCCGTATCCCACCGCGCAGAGCCCTTGAAGACTCGTCTGGCAACTGCATCGATGATATCTTACTTTAACGATCGCGTGCTCACTCCTGAGATGATGCGAGCCATGATCATTCTGTACATTGGCGCCCACAACCGCCCTGATTTCACGCAGGATTACTTTTTAAGCCCGGTACTTGCGCCTGAAGAGCTTCTAGAAAATTTCCCCAAGACGTATTTCATGACTGGAGAGCGAGATCCCCTGGTGGACGATACAGTCATCTTTGCAGGGCGTTTGAGGCGTGCAAAGGAGGCGGCGAAGCGGCGGGAGCTTTCCCGCTCATCAACTCTTGATGAAAACTGGACGTTTGACGACAAGGAAGTCACCGAAGTGCTTCTCATCCCGGGCACTTCACACGGCTTCATGCAGTTCCCAGGCGTCTACCCACCTGCGTGGAAGCACTTTGACCGTAGCGCAGCCTGGTTCGACCAGCTCTTTACCGACGCAGAGAGCCAGAGACTCGAACAAGCCAGGCAGGCAGCTCGGCCCAAGAACCAGAATCAAAATCAGATGACAAACGGCGCAGTCCGTCGGCAGTCCATTGCAGAATCCAGCGGCGATGAAGACAGACCGTTGGAGATTAGCATGACCAAAATGTCCCGCGGGAGAAGCACAACGCAGAATGGAGACGCCACTAACAACGGTCATCCTTCACCACCGAATGGCTCAACTGACACCACGGAATCGAACACGCCGCTGCCGGTCTATGGCGAGAAGAATCATGGCCGGAGGGGTAAGAAGTCGATTCGGGGCAATAAGAGCTTGGTGAAGCTGGCGAGTTCGGAGGATTTGCTGGGACGAAGGATGCATGGGCTGGCGAGTGGGTTGACAAGCACGGGGGATGACGAATAAGGGATGATGATGTGATTTGATGCTTATCGAGCTTTTCCTTTTTGCTTTTGTTTTGAGATTGTATGAAATACCTACCATAGAGCGCGCAAGCCATCTAGTATTGATCATTTTATGTTTTGGGATCTGCGAGGCCTGTATATAGAGAGCTCGCTTGATGCCACCAGATAGTGGTGAATTGCAGCCGAAAAGGTGCTGAATTACATACTTACTTATTCATTTATACAGTCATCTTCTCATTCACTTTGATGAGTGATCGACGATGAGCATCGTCTTGCTGTTCAAGACAGGGGCAACTGGGCGGATCCGGTCACAGGTAAGGCTCTGGGTCATAGACGCAGTCTGCTTGGTGCCACGGTCATCAGTAACGCACGCGAGCGCCGTCTTTAAGATATCCACTCAGGAGGTATAAGATGAAAGCATTCGTCTCGGTCCTCTTTCCGTGGCACTGGCGCCAGTGAGTACGAGGACTATAGTGTAGTTATCGGTGTGTATATCAGATGCCAGAACTGCTGTCTTGAGCTGAGGGGCGTGATGGCAAAGGTGAGATCTAGGCTTTTAAGCTACTTTGTGACTTCCGAGAACATTAGCCACCCTCAAATTATTTATTGCTTTTACTGTACATTCTGTACTCCGACTCCTGTTGGCCATACATTACCCCGCACCTGTAAAGGACTTAGCGCAATCCAGATAACCCTCACAAATGCTCTTTCAGCCTTGCCTTTGTTGTTTACCTTCTTGGTATATCACCAGAATACTGGCATTATGAGATCTACTCGCGCTATCAAGTCCAATACCATTGGTAATAATGCCCGCATTTATCAAGCAGATGTGATACAAAATTACGCCAGCAAACCCAGCGAACCCTGCGTCCTGATTCCTTTCCCCCGTAATGAAGAGCTCATCTCTCGTCAAGACCTTATTAGCGAGCTAGATAGAATCTTGCCGCTATCCGAAGATTACTCCACCGCCGCCCTCTACGGTCTTGGTGGCTCAGGGTAAGCTATCCAGGCGCGCTATGATGTGAAACGTTGCTAACATGAAGCTACGGTAACCCAGCAAAACTCAGATTGCCCTCGACTATGCCTATCGGCGGTGTCATGACCCCACTTGCTCCGTGTTCTGGGTCCATGCCGACAACGAGACCACATTTACCCAAGACTACAAGTCGATCGCGAGGAAGCTAGGTCTCTCAAGCAATCTCGATGGCGAGGATCTCTTAATGGCTGTACGCTACAGCATTGAGGCGAGCCCTCCCTGGGTACTTATTCTGGATAACGCGGATAACTTGAGGCTCTTTGGCGTTGGTAATACCGCACAAGATGCTTTAAATACAGGAGACCATGCATCAAGCCTGGATAGTTTCATCCCACGAGGTCCAAGGGGCCAAATTCTGTGGACGAGCCGCGACGAGCGCATCTCTGGAGGTCTTGTTGCTGCTCGACGCGCCATCAAAGTCTCTCATATGACTCCAGATGAAGCGAAAGAGCTGTTTGATAGTGTCAGAAATAAACAAGCGAGCAGCAACGAGGCAAAGGATATCGCAGCACTTCTTGCCGAACTTGACTGGCTACCGCTCGCTATATCGCAAGCTGCAGCATATCTAAGAAGACCTTTAACAACTGTTGAGGAATATATGCTGAGATTAAAAGAGGGCAAGAAAAGATGGAGGATTCTGAAGCAATCACAGACTGACCGTTTTCGGCGACGAGAGGTATCAAACAGTATTTTGGAGACCTGGAACATTTCAATGAAGCAACTTCAGATTGAGAACAAGACATCATATCAGATTCTGCACATACACGCCTTTATGGATAACCAGAATATCCCTTTCGAGTTGATTAAGCAGGCGGCTCTATACAGCGACGAGAGTAATGTGCTGGACCATGTTCACGAAGAATATGATTCATCATCATCATCAGACTCTGATAGTGATGGTGATAAAATTACAGAAGCTATCGCCCGTCTCTGTGAGTTTTCGTTCTTGAGTATACAAGACACTGAAAATGGAAAGCGCGCATACAAGGTGCACAAGCTAGTGCAAGAAGCGATGCGGTATGAACTCGGTAGAAAGGAACGAAAGAAAGAAGAAAAGTATTTCTCGGCTGCAGCACTTGGGATTATTTCAAATCTGCTCCCGGTCAGTGGACCAGAAGTATGGAACGAATGCGAGAAGTACACCGCACACGCACAGCGGGCGTGTGAGTGGGCTACACTTTGTGGAGGAGAATTAACGGCCGCGAATATATTAACGAGGCTATCGGATTATCTATACGAATGTGGAAGATGGAGAGAGGGGGAGATTATAGACCAAAGAGCATATGGACTACGAAAGACGGCGTTAGGAGACAAGCATCTTGATACGATCGCGAGCATGTCAAATCTTGGAGCCACATATCATGAACTTGGCAAGTATGAAGAAACTAAGAAAATAACAATGGAAGTACTAGCACTACGGCGGGACATTCTTGGCGATAAGCATCCTAATACTATTGAGAGTATAGCAGATCTTGCAACAGCATATTATACACTTGATAACTATGAAGAAGCAGAGGGACTATACATGGAAGTAATAGCACTACAGCGAGAGATTCTTGGCGAGAAGCATCCTAATACAATTACGAATATGGCATGTCTTGCAATAACATATAATGCACTTGGCAGGTATAAGGAGGCAGAGGGAATACATGTGGAAGTACTGGCACTACAGCGGGAGATTCTTGGCGATGAGCATCCTCATACACTCTGGAATATGGCATCTCTTGCAGCAGCATATTATGCACTTAATAATCATGAAAAAGCAGAGGGACTATACATGGAAGTATTAGCACTACGGCGGAAGATTCTTGGCGATAACCATCCTAATACAATTAAGAGTATGGCATACCTTGCAAGAACATATCATGCGCTTGGCAGGTATAAGGAGGCAGAGGGAATGCAAGTAAAGGTACTGGCACTACAGCAGGAGATTCTTGGCGATAAGCATCCTGATACAGTTTGGAGTAGGGAAGGACTTGCAGCAACATATCGCGCGCTAGGGAGGAATGAAGATGCTGATAAGTTAGTTTAAGTTTAAGGTTAAGCTAGGTTATTATTCTTGTGCTGTTAGTATCTCTGCGATTTAAATTTGTAGAAAAAGCTGGTTGTTTGGGATTAGGAGATGAAGCTATGAAAGCATTAACGAAATAAGATGCATAATTTCTATGCTTGTGATTTAAGTACTCTACAGCCAGACCAAAAAAAATCAATGTTCCCCATGATTTTTGATCTGATCAAATATGTAACCGCAAAGATAATATGGGGTAGAGCGACGATGATGCATCTAATGTCGTATACCAGGCAGTCTCAGTGGCACTGTCACGGCCCGAGGACGTGAGCTGAATGTTTCTATATACTAGTACATATAGCTATTGTACTTGAAAGAACCGGCTTTTACGGTCTATTGTAGATTTTAGGGCACGCGCTAGGTCATTTCATTCAGCTGCTTCTGGTTGTCTGTCAAGTGTTGCTGTATGTAATAGATTCTTACGTTATTGACGGACGTGCGTCCAAAAAGTGATTTTTTTCACATGTTGGTTATGTCATCTTACAATTATACCTCTGGAATACGATGTGACAGGTGCATCGAGCCACAATACGACTAAAAATGGGTCCTTCTCATAGTTGTTATCTAGCTAACCCGCGACATCCATTTCGCCTTTTACTGTATTATGAGTAAGTTGAATATATATAATAATTTAGCTTAGAATAAACAAAGTGTGTGTGTGTGTGTGTGTGTGTGTGTGTATTATACCGTTCTTCTTAAATGCGAAGGTGTTTACTGTACTAAGAAATAGTAGGCGGGGTCCTTATGTGACGCATAACACCGGTGTCGGCCCCCACTAACTTTTTCCTATCATTGCCCTCGACTGATTGACCAACATTACTTCCTCAACAAACTTTTCAACCTTGATAACTCCCGCCCTCGATCTCGAGCGTTTCATTCTTCAACATCATCAGCGTTGAATACTCACGCCCTTGATCTCGAACGCCAATTGGTACCATTGCGCACCATATGCCCAGTCGGCCTCATCAATCCCATTGATTGCATCGGCCTTGGAAACGACCTACAAATACTTCAATATGGCCGAGAAAACGGCAGACGCCCCGGCAGCTGGCATGCTCTGGGGGGGCAGGTTCACAGGTTCGAATGTCTCGGGAAACAAGCTTCGGATGCAGTATACTGACCTCACGGTGCGCAGGTGCGATTGATCCTCTCATGCACAAGTACAATGCCTCCATCCGGTACGACAAGGCTCTTTACAAGGAAGATATCCTTGGATCGATTGCTTTTGCCAGGGCCAACTCAAAGGCTGGCATCATTAGCGAAGACGAGTTTCAGGCGATTGAGCGTGGTTTGCTCCAAGTGATGGAAGAATGGAAGCAGGGAACTTTCGCCATCATGCCGAATGACGAAGATGTGAGGAAGCCACTCAATTCTACTCAACTTCTCGAGGCTAACACCATGGGGCCAGATTCATACGGCAAACGAACGTCGCTTAGGAGAGGTCATTGGCAAGGACACCGCGGGTAAGCTGCACACAGGTCGCAGCCGCAACGAGCAAGTCGTCTGTGATATGCGCATGTGGTTACGCGATCGGATCCGCGAAATCGACGGCCAGCTCGTTGCATTCCTCAAGGTTTTGGCCACACGAGCCGAGTCTGAAATGTAAGCCTGACCGCACCTCTGGCCAAAAGCGCCCACCCTGCTGACTGACAACCTCAGCAACTATATCATGCCTGGATACACCCACCTACAACGTGCCCAGCCCGTGAGATGGGGTCAATGGCTGATGTCATATGCCGCTGCCTTCAAGCAGGATCTCGAGCGGTTGCGCCAAGTTTTTGAAAGGGTCAATCTAAGTCCACTCGGTTGTGGCGCTTTGGCCGGCAACCCATTTCGAATCGATCGAAACATGATAGCTGAGGAGCTTGGCTTTAGCGGAATAACCTTGAACTCGATGAATACTTCGGCCGACCGCGACTTCATTATTGACTTTTTGGTGTGGAACTCGATTTTCACCAACCACATCAGCAGGTGGGCTGAGGACCTCATCATATATTCGACATCTGAGTTCAGTTTCGTGCGGCTGGCCGACGCCTACTCTACAGGTAGCTCTTTAATGCCTAATAAATTCAACGGGGACTCGCTGGAGCTTTTGCGCGGCAAGTCAGGGCGTGCTTTCGGTCAAATGGCTGGGTTAATGATGGTGAGTCCTCATATTAACATGTCAGCCAGTTGCCTTGGCTTTGAGGGTGCTAACTATTTACTTGGTAGACTGTGAAAGGCTTGCCATCTTGCTATAATAAAGATCTCCAGGAAGGGTGGGAGCCTATGCTGGATTCGGTTCAGACTGTGTCGGATAGTCTAGGCATAGCCAATGGGGTCATTGCTACCCTGAAGGTGCGGCCAGAGCGGATGGAGGCTGCTCTGGACAAGACGATGCTAGCCACTGATGTCGCAGAGTGGTTGGTGAGGAAGGGAGTTCCGTTCAGAGAGGCTCACCACATCTCTGGACGCGTCGTTGCACTGTCTGAAAAGCAGGAAATATCGATGGACAAGCTGACCCTTGAGCAACTGCAAGCTATTGACTCTCGGTTCACAGCAGACATTGTGGAGGCATTCGAATATGAAACGAGCGTCGAGGCGAAATCGTCCAAAGGCGGTACCAGTCGATCAAGCGTGCTAGAGCAGATCCAGGTACTCAGGGCTATGTTGGATTAGGGGTGTGATAGCCTAGTGCAGGTTCCGGCCGAAGTAAGGGAATCAAGGACGGATATTACGAATGGCACGCCTTATTCTGTGGAAGAAGATATGATTTAAGAGCGACGCTCTTGAATGAACCAAAAAGTTGTAAAAATGACACAAGATGAGTAGAGAAACTCGGACAAGACAACCGCCGGACATAGGAGGAGTCGTTGTCGATCAATAAACGTTTGGTCCTGAAGGCATTTTCCTATGAAATAGTTGAATTCTTGGGAATCGGCAGTCAAGGCGCCGACTTGTTGCCAAGAGAATCTCTCTAGCTACAGCAATGTTGGCCAAACTCCAGACGCTTCCTTTTCTTTCTCCTCTTGCGATATTTTTTCTCCTATGGGTGTAGACTGACGTCGCGCGCAGGTAAACCTAGCATGGTATGAAGGAATCGGCGTCTATGGAAACTACTCGTCTATGGAAACTACTCGTCTGTGGTCTTGTTTCGTGGTAGACTACCCAAGTACTACTATCTACTACTACTATGGAGGTACTAACCACTACTATCCCTGTCCCACTAGGCCGCTGCCCCCACCAGGCTCGCCGGATCTGACGGCTAAAGAAGCCCCCCGTCTGGAAAATGAATGATGTCGACGCTTCTCAAAAGCTTGGCCTATTCGTCACGGCCGATCCCTTGGATGTGCCGGCCACCCGGGCTCTTTCGCGTCTTCTCTCTTTGTTTGTTTGTTTTACTTGTACGACATCTCCACTTTGCCTATTTTCGCGCTTTTTTTTTTTTTTTGTTTTTTATTTTATTTTTCTCTTTCTCATGGAATATGGAATAGGAATGTCTTTGTCTACTTGTAGATGCATGCAGGTGGGCTGTTTGTCGCGTTGGTATTTGGCGCAGATCACCCGGCCGCAGTAAGGATAGGAGTGAAATCGCGAAACGATTTTAGTTTTATATGCGCGGGAGGGACGGGACATGAGATGAGACAAGACGTTGCCGGTCCGTCATGCCCGCTGTTCCGTGGCCAATCGATGAGTCTTGATCGCCTTCCACTCAGGTTATTAAAGCAGCGCCGCCTCAGGTTTTCCTACCAGAACCGAATTTTGGAATGGACGAAATTGTCGGGTGTGGCTATTGAGATACATGTAGGAATTGAATGATGTCGAGCCTACTACGTAGTAGAATAGAGGGGGAGGGGCAGCATAGCTACTAGACTAGTCCAAACCAAGGTTTTGGGAACAAAAGGAGGGGCAGAAGAGGGACATGAGATTCGAAGCTGGAGCTGCAGTGCTTTGTTGCGATAAGAGTCACGTATGTATATAAGCAGTAGTTCATGTACGAGCTGCAGTTGTCTGAAGACGGGGCGTCTATCATGTAGACCGGTATGTCACTCGCAGACTTGTGACAGAGGGCAAAGCAGAGCAGACAAAGGGAGCTGAGGGGCGATCAAAGGAAAGCATTGGATCATATACGCGCCAATTAATATGCTGCAAACAGAGCTCAAAGCTAGGAGCACTGCCCTGCCATTGGAGCTCTGGAGCTTCAGCGTTCAGCTGTCCCGGCCCATTTGTCTGTGGCTGCTCCACGTCATTGGATGCGGCAGTCATGCGCGCTGGGTCTTTGAGATGAGTAGTATAAGGTACCTTAAGGTAGTATAGTACAGTACAGTACATGGTACGTTCTGCTGGATACCCCTCATCATCATCAGGTCGAGTCTAGTGAGTTTGCTGCACGTTGCTCTTCACTGCGTGCATGTCACTCGAGTCTCGCTTGGACCTCGTGTTGCCCTAGAAATACCGGAACGTCGTCACTGCTCCCTCCCACTCCGGTTCCTCTCCCTCTCCCTCTCCCCATTCTCCTCACCACTGCTCATTTCTGGACTTGTCCTCTCTTCTCTTTACTTTCCCACTATCCTACTATTTCTCAATCATCGTCACCATGGTCCATCTCAGCGCCGTCAACCGCTCCGCCTCGGTCAGTCCCGGCCCCCAGATGGCCCCGGCTGGAGGCTCCAGCTCGCTTCACCCCGACCAGGGCCTGCACAAGAGCCTCTCGCAGGTCAAGCTGTCCAGCTACCAGGACGAGTTCACCACCAGCGTCTACGGCTCGCAGTTTGCCGGCCAGGACCTGCCCAAGCACAGCATCCCCGGCGGCGCAATGCCCAAGGACGTGGCCTACCACATGATCAAGGACCACCTCAGCTTGGACAACAACCCGAAGCTCAAGTAAGCTTTTGCAATTGAGTTATTACACAGATCAGAAGCTAATTTACCTCAAAAGCCTGGCTTCCTTTGTCACAACTTTCATGGTACGCTTGTCATTCAGCCAAGCCATTTTGAAGCTCCATCCTCACTAACACCTTTTCCCGCAACGCAGGAAGACGAGGCCGAGAAGCTCATGACCGAGGCCTTCTCCAAAAACTTCATCGACTACGAGGAGTACCCTCAGTCCGCCGACATCCAGAACCGCTGCGTCAACATGATTGGTGAGCTCTTCCACGCTCCTCCTGGCGGCGACAGCGTCGGCACGTCCTGCATCGGCTCCTCCGAGGCCATCATGCTCGGCGTCCTGGCCATGAAGCGCCGCTGGAAGCTCAAGCGCCAGGCCGAGGGCAAG
The DNA here is from genome assembly GCF_001481775.2 of Trichoderma gamsii. Classification (NCBI taxonomy): domain Eukaryota; kingdom Fungi; phylum Ascomycota; class Sordariomycetes; order Hypocreales; family Hypocreaceae; genus Trichoderma; species Trichoderma gamsii. Next base: position 23,658 of record NW_020171364.1, read on the forward strand.
CCCACCGACAAGCCAAACATCATCATGTCCTCCGCCGTGCAGGTCTGCTGGGAAAAGGCCGCGCGCTACTTTGAGGTCGAGGAGAAGTATGTCTACTGCACGCCGGACCGGTACACGATTGATCCTCAGGAGGCTGTCGACCTGGTGGATGAAAACACCATTGGTATTGCCGTCATTCTGGGAACGACTTACACCGGCCACTATGAGGATGTCAAGAGCATCAACGACCTCTTGGAGGAGAAGGGGCTGGATGTGTCAATCCACGTCGATGCTGCCAGCGGAGGCTTCGTCGCCCCCTTTGTGCTGCCCGACCTCGAGTGGGATTTCAGATTGCCCAGAGTCGTCTCCATCAACGCCTCTGGCCACAAGGTCAGCAATCTTGACTCTTTGTCTCTCTAATCATGCAACTAACCATTCAACAGTACGGCCTCGTCTACCCCGGTGTTGGCTGGGTCATCTGGCGCTCGCACGAATACCTCCCCCAGGACCTCATCTTCAACATCAACTACCTCGGCGCCGAGCAGTCCTCCTTCACCCTCAACTTCTCCAAGGGCGCCTCCCAGGTCATCGGCCAATACTACCAGTTCATCCGCCTCGGCAAGAAGGGCTACGAGGCCATCATGAGCAACCTGACCCGCACCGCCGACTACCTTACCGAAGTCCTCGAGCACGACGGCTTCGTCATCATGTCCGAGCGCGGCGGCCAGGGCCTGCCCCTCGTGGCTTTCCGCTTCAAAAACGCCTCTGAGGGCGGCAAGGACCGTCATTACGACGAGTTTGCGCTGGCGCACCACCTGCGCTCCAGGGGCTGGGTCGTGCCCGCGTACACGATGGCGCCGCATACCGAGGGGCTCAAGATGCTGCGTGTTGTTGTGCGCGAGGACTTTTCCAAGAGCAGATGCGATTTGCTCATCCACGATATTAAACTCTGCGTGGGACTGCTGGACAATGCGGATGAGGAGACGATCAAGAGACAGGAGGCCTTTATCCGGGACCACGTTGCGTCGCATGGCAAGAGCAAGCAGAATGCCAGACACCATGCCTCGAAGCACTACAAGGTAAGTTTAAGACTCTCGTGTTAATATAATCTCTTGCTGACGCAATCATCTAGGGCGAGGACCACTCGTTGCAGGGCAAGCATGGCAAGACACATGCCATTTGCTAAAAAGTGTATGTTGGGAAAAGAAGATTTAAAAAATATTAAACAAGTTCAATGGATATCTAGTACATGTTACCGCATATAGTAAAGGCACATTCACATTTACTTGTACGATTTGTGACTTGGTAAATAAGCGTCATGGCTATTGATATGTTTCGTGAAAATAAAGAACTTTTATACACTATAGGATCCCATCCTATCAAAGCAAATCATAATCTAACCCGCCAAACATTTTATACAAAACAGGAAAAACAAATAGTAAAAAGGGGCCACCCTTAAGCCCTCGTAGCCCCAATCGCCTCCTCCAAAATATCCAATCCATGATGAATCTCCTCCTCCGTCATCACCAAGCTCGGCAAGAACCGCAACGTATTCGTCCCCGCCGTAATCACCAACAATCCCCTCTCCCTCGCGGCCTTGACAATCGCAGCCGGGTCCTCAGTAAGCTGCAGGCCGAGAATAAGACCGCGCCCACGAGCTTCAGTAATCAACTCGGGGAACTTGGCCTGCAGCTTGGCGAAGCGGTCCATGAAGACCTTGGATTTAGCTTGCACGCCCTCGAGCAGCTCCGGCGCAGAAATCTTGGTGAGGACGTGGTGCGCAAGGCGGCACGCAAGCGGGTTGCCGCCAAATGTGGTGCCGTGATCACCAAGCTGGATCTTCTCGCTCACAGCTTCAGTAACAAGTACAGCGCCAATGGGGAAGCCGTTGCCGAGGGCCTTGGCCATGGTCAAGATGTCCGGGTGAGCTTCCTTGGGAAGATTCCCATGAGCCCAGAGCTTGCCGGTACGTGACATGCCGGACTGAATCTCATCGTATATCAAAACAGCGCCAACTTCGCGACATCGCCTGGCGAGCGTAACCATAAACTCCTCGCTGCCGGCAAAGATGCCTCCCTCGCCCTGGATCGGCTCAACAATGACACCGCACGTCTTCTCATTGACAAGCTCATTAATACCAGCAACATCGTTGTAAACACCCTCCTTGAAGCCCGGCACCATCGGCGCAAACGGCTTCTGGTACTTTGGATTATGCGTCGCCGACAGCGCCCCCATCGTGCGTCCATGAAACCCATGCTTGAACGAAACAATATCCACCTTGTCGCCCGACGGATCGACAACTTTGCCCGCCTTGCGCGCAAACTTGATCGCAGCCTCATTCGCCTCCGTGCCAGAATTGCATATAAACACGCGCGCCGCCTCGTGCATGCATCCCGCCTCGAGCGTCTTCTCAACAAGCAGCTTCGACAGCGCGCCCGTCCAGGGATTGTAGTACAAGTTTGAAGCGTGGATCAGCGTCCCGGCCTGCTGGGCAATAATGTCCGTGATCTCGGGGTCGCTGTGGCCCAGCCCCGTGACGGCAATGCCCGCCGTAAAGTCGAGGTACTTTCGGTTTTCAATGTCCCAGAGCCATGAGCCCTCGCCCTGGACGAAGACTGGCGGAGGCCGGGCGTATGTGGCGACCATGTAGGGCGCATAGTCGTTGACGAGGGCCGCGCTCGGAGAATCGGGTGCAGGGTCGGGATTCGAGAGAGCTGCGTCTCGCTGCAATTAAAGAAGATGATTAGCTCATTGAATGAAAACAAAAGAAAATAAAAATATCAATTGATATCTCCGATATGATGTAGGAGTTGAATTGGTTGGAAGAGCAGAAAACAGGACTCACCTTGATAGCCTGCTTCACACTATCAGACAAGCTCGCAACCGCCCTCGTCGACGAAAAGAATCGTCCCCCAACCCTCGCGCTCGCAGCCAAAGTGGCCGCCTGGCGCCCAGCCAATACCCTAAAAGCCATTGGATCCAGATAGCAAACAAGCAAATCGCCAATTCGATAGAAAAAGTGATTGGGAGTGGAAATAGAGAAGGCAAGCCGAGCTTTATGGCGGGGAGCGATATAATTTCAATCGCGCGCCCTTCAAAGTGTTATCGATAAAAGCTCCGCTATCGCTGCTCCCGCCGCGACCTCTTTTACAAAAAAAAAAGTCATATGTGATGACGGCACTTATCATTTTTTTTTTCCCTGAGTCATTTGTTGTAGGCCTCTTTCTTTTTCTGCAAGCACTGATAACGATGGAGTCATTGCTCTGCATTCTTTAAAATGGGGCAAACAAGCCGGAATATGGAGACGCTGTGAGTCTAGCCTCCTACGCAGAGTCACCGCTGGTCCATAGACCGGAGACGCTACAGACATCACTACAAACTGCATCAATATAGGTACAATCAATGATTGGGCCAAATACAAAGTCAGTACCATCTACCGCGGTTGGAACGCACCAAAGACGATAAACATGTTGTCATGGCATTATCACTAGTAGAACCCAACAAGAAATAATACAGCCTCTACCAAGTCCGCCCAAACAAAACGCAAACGGGTCTTAGTATGCAACCAGAACGCCGTCTTGCCAAAAAAAAAAATGAAATAATGACAAGAGAGGATCAGGGGAGGGTAAAACATAGGGTGAAAAGAGGAGACAAAAGATATTACCGAGAACCCCAAAACATTGTGCATTGTATAAGCCTTTCTTTGTTCGCAGCCATTGTATTTCATAACCTGCCTATTTCTCCATCCATTCGTCAAGCACTATGCCATGGAGAAACATATATGCATTTCTCCTCGTCACTAGACGGCGCTATATCCTCCTCGGCTGCCAGCGCCCTGGACAGTGTTCAGCACCCGGCGCGTCCAGTCCTTGAGGAGGTAGGGAATGTCGCGGAGGGTATCGCCGTGGGGGAGCAGGTCCCAGCCCCGTGCGCCGTAGCGGTTGTAGTTGAGCCAAGAGCCGAAAATGAGGTATGCCGCGATGCCAAGGAAGACGCTACAAAAGGTCATTAGTCACGGGTTCAATCGTTTCTGTCAGTATCAAGGAGCACTTACATAATAACGAACCAGGTGAAGAAGCCCCAGCTGGCACTGGAGTCGCCGGGCTCGCGGTCGTCATCCTTGTCTCCGCCCTTGCCTCCGTCACGCTTCTCACACGCATGCTTGGTGTACCAGGTAAGTCGGAGGACGTCGAAATCCTTCTCTTTGGCATAGTCCTCCCAAATGAGGGCAGCATTGTCGTTCTTCAGCTGGTGCTCAACCGCCGAGTCACCCTTTCCATCGTCGTCTTTATTATCTCCGTCTTTCTCGTCCTTGTCCTTGTCCTTTTTGTCGTCTTTGTCATCCGCTGCTCGTTTTGACTTGGGGGCCTTTTCGTATTCATCTTCCGATGTCCACTCGCCCTCGGTACCCGTCTTGTCGGGATCGCAGATAAACTCAATGACGGCCTTTTGGTTTCGTCGCTCGGAGACTGGGCCGGTGAGAGGGTGTTTGCCGCCCTTGAGAACCAGTCGGAGGCCTTCCTTCTGGGCATCGGAGTTTGAGTCGCTGCTCTTGAGCCTCGTCGCCTCGTATTCGAACTGTGATCCGCCGGCGTTTTCGAGTCCTCCTGCGATGGCGACCACTTGTGTGACTGCGTCTTGGTCGCCCTTTAGGAAATGGGAAATGGCACAGGCTGAAATAGGGGTCAAGCAATGTTAGCCGAGCAGTCTGAGCAGGCGGGAAACAACAATGTCATACCTCTTGTTCCATTGGGACACTCGTCTTTCGTCTTCGCCTTTCCGCTCTTCTTCAGCGGCTGGCAAATGTCCACGGTCCAGGTGGTGTTGTAGTGAGCATTCGTGCTAGCCTCGAACCGCGACGTCACCACCGAATGCGGGCCGCCAAGCGGCGACAGATCAAAGTTGTGCTCATCCACTCGAATCTTGTTGCAGCTCAGCATGGCCGCCGCATTCAACGGCGCCAGCAGAAACGACAGCAGCAACGCTGATGACCGAGGCGGATGCATCGTGGCTGTAGAATGTAGAGCAAAGAACGGGCCGGGGTTGAGAGAAACCAGGGGGTGCCGCCGACTTGCGAGTTAGACAGCGGGAGAGACAAAGACAGGAATGCGGCGATAAAGGACAGGGGCGGCAGACAAGATGCTACAGCTCGACGCTCTCGCGAACAGAAGAAAAAACAACAGCGACGATTCTAGGCTCTGGAAAAGAATGACTGCGAGATTCTGTTGGAAGGATGCACGAGACCTGCGTTGACGCCTCTGGTTTGATCACGTCAAGCTTTCGCGAAAGCAAAACGGGGCTAAAGCTGGAGTTGACGTGACCGACTTCTGGTTCCGTCATGCATGCCGATGAGGCCGGGCGCACGTGACCCGCTGCGACAATCTTCAGCGGAAAAGCGCATTGGCACAGGGTTCGACAATAAGCGAAACATACGGTGTGCGGCTTTTTCGGTGAAAAGGGGTTCCAAATGAACTTGTAAAGTCGTGTAAACCAATGGGATGTTACTGAAGGTGAAACTCAAATGAGAATAAAACAAAAAATAAGAAAAGACTGCCAAAAATTTACATGTAATTCGGCATATCATGAGCCTAGTAGGCAGCCAGTACAAAGCTGCTCAGCTCCCTACAATGGGCTTATCAGATAATACTACCTTAGGCACTTGGATCACTATAATAGACGGGTATCGACAAACTCAAAATTGCATCTTTGGCATAAACTGTTTTGAAAGGTTATTTGTAGAACTATTCGTACTCGACCCTTTCGCCCCTATTACAACTACCTGAATGCCCTCTCCTCCACCAACGCCATTTGCTATTTTAACAAAACTCATTAATATCATACCCATTGTAGCAGTTGATATATATATTGAACCCGTTCTTCGTGAGAGGAAAAACGAAGATGGAAAAGAAAAAAGAGAAAAAAAAAAGAACCACGAAAGAAGAAAGAAAAGACAGAAGAAGAAGGATAAAACACAATGGGAAGAAGAATAAAAGTTAGAAAAAAAAAATTGAAAAAAATGAAGAAAAAGCAATAGTACACTAAGCAGGTTTGTCGGGGTTATCCTGCCTCTTCCCGAGAAAACATCATTCCGTTGAAAGGGGTATTGGAACAGACTTGCCCAAACGCAGAGTCCTTCGTGATGCCGAAATTATAAGCCTACCTCCCTCCGTAACTCCAAAATGTAGAGAAAAAATAAAGACAAGCCAGCAACCTCCCCTGCTCTCTTTGGCTTTACCCAGAATCCAAAGCTGGCCAAGCTCAACTTTTCACATATCCCTAGATGGCATACATTTCGTTTTGTAACTTCGTAACTTCTTGAGGCTCCTTCAGTCGTCGTATGGAGTTTTTTTCCTCTCCTCCTCAGCTTGTTCAAAATCACATTCCCTGATGTTGCATCATCCCGCCCATGCCCTGCATTGCTGCTTGCTGCTGTTGTTGCTGAAGCATGATCTGCTGTTGATGCGCTCTACGCTGATACATTTCCCTGACCATTTGTGAAGCTTGGTGGAACGATGATTGCTTGATCTTTTCTACCGTTTCTTGTGGAACATTTTCTGCTCCGCCAAATTTGACGGCTGCGGTGTTCATAAGGCGGGTGTATATGGAGCGCGCCTGGTTTTGCATCTGAACTTGGACGGCGGCCTGTTGCATTTGCTGAGGAGTTTGTCCTTGGTGCTGTTGCTGCTGGGCATGGGCTTGGGCCTGAGCCTGGGCTTGAGCCTGAGCCTGAGCTTGTGCCTGTGCCTGAGCCTGTGCTTGTTGTGCTTGGGCTTGTGCCTGGGCTTGTGCCTGAGCTTGTGCCTGGGCCTGGGCTTGTGCCTGGGCTTGTGCCTGGGCTTGTGCCTGCTGTTGCTGTTGCTGTTGCTGCTGTTGCTGTTGTTGCTGCTGCTGCTGTTGTTGCTGTTGCTGCTGCTGCTGTTGCTGTTGCTGCTGCTGCTGTTGTTGCTGTTGCTGCATCTGCATGGCCATCAAAGCTTGCATGTTAACGGCATTGGCGTTGTTGCCATTCAGCATCTGCCCATTAGCTTGCATCATGTTGCCCATCTGCCCGCTTAACCTCCCCATCTGGGCCATCCGTTGTATCTGAGCCTGCATATTAGGAGCCATCTGGCGCATCTGAACGTTTTGCATATTTTGCAACTGCTGGGCGTATTGCGCCGCCCACTGCTGCTGCTGCTGTGGGTTGGTCATGTTATTCGGTGGGGGGTGCGCAGATTGCTGCATCTGTTGCTGAGGCCCTTGCTGAGACTGCTGCTGCTGCTGCTGTTGCTGTTGCTGCTGCTGCTGGGCCGCTATCATCTGGCGTTGCATCAGTTGCATCATCTGCGCTTGCTGTTGAGACATGGGCTGGCCTTGTCCAGGCATGTTCATATTATTAAAATTGCCATTCTGGAGAGCGGCCGCCATCTGCTGCTGCTGGTGTTGCTGCTGCTGCTGCTGCAGCATAGCTCGTTGTTGCGCAGTGAGCTGGGCAATCATTTGAGGGTTGGCTTGGGCCATGCCTTGGTTGTTCATCATCATCTGCTGGCCTATCTGAGAGTTCTGAGCCATCATATTAGGAGGAGGGCTCGTTTGTGTTATGCGAGGAGTTCCAACCATTGCAGGTCGGTTAAGCGGAGTAGCATGAGACATATTCGGCGTCGTCTGCGGCATGCGTGGTGTACCGGACGGATGGCTCTGTTGGCTGTTTCTAGAAGACATGGTATGGGCCATAGGAACTGACATCTGTTGGTTTTGCACAACTGAGGCAGGTCGAGGAGGACTTGCCGCCATGCTGGAGTTGGTTTGCTGCATAGGAACGCTTGTGACCATAGGTGACGACATATTTTGGGGTGTATTATGCCGGACAATGGGAGAAGATACTGGAGCTTGAGACATTGTTGCTTGGAACCGTGCCTGAGCCGGTCCAGATATGCCATTTGGCATCGAATTCTGCGGAACTGTCGATACGGCATTTGGCATCGCATTGGGCACCACCCCATTCTGAATAGGGTGGCCGTGCTGCGTCTGGTTCATCTGCTGTTGGCTGTTGTTGGTTTGAGCAACAGGGGTTGACGCCGCGGCGCGAGCGGCCATGGCTTGCCGCTGCGCTTCGGCAGCTTGTTGACGCATTTGGGTCTCTCTAGCTTGAGCCTGTTCGCGCCTAACCCTCTCCATGTCTGCTTGTCTCTGAGCAGCTTCTGCCGCGGCTGCTTGCTGTCTCTGCAGCTGCAGCTTTCGGTCATTCTCTTGCTGCTTGAGCTTCTCCTGCTCTCTCTTCTCGGCATGCTCCCGTTTGATATCTTCAATAACGTTGAAACGCTCAAATCTGGGTTCAAATGTAGCAGCACCGGTTGCAGCATCTCCATCTGCTCCACCGCCAACTTGAGCGCCCGTGACATTTGATGCCAACCGATCGTCCAAAACAAGCATGTACCGCTCCAGTTCTGCTGCCGCTGCCTCGTCCGCGGCCATCTCCGCCACTGTTCGCTTGCGGGCCTTTGGCTGAGGCGGAGGTTTGCTGTGGCTGGGATGTGACATTTTCTCCAATAACGCAATGGTATCCTCAAGGCTTTGGGTTGGTTCAAGGTAAAGAGGACCAGAGGTCGCCAGCAATATCTGTCCTTCGACAGCATATATGTTACTGCCGTCTATTTCGCCTTTTTCTCGCTTAGCCTTTTTCGCGGGTGGCTGCATGCTAGAAGCGGTTGGGGTGGGCGGCACCACTGTCGCTGGCGTTGATGGAGGAGCCATTGCAGAAGTGTCGCGTCCCTCCTCTGTAGTCGCCTTGAGCAAAAGATCCATTCTTAGACTCTCGGGTGTCGGATGAAGAACAAGGGTGCATATCTTCGGCTTTGGGGCAGCATTATTGGCCGAGATATCCGCAGGCACGCTCGAGGGCTCATTTTCAGCGTCCTTTTCATCGCTTTCCGCTGTATCTTTGGTGTCTTCTTCTTTCAGCTTTCCATTCGTTTCGTTTGGATTCTGTTCTTCTTTAGGATACGGCACATAGGGGGAAGGCGTGAGCCACTGGTTATAGTTGTGAATAGATGATGGTACGACGGCATTGGAAGCCGACGAAGGTCGCTTGACGTCCTTTGTCTGGGCTACTGCTTTGTGATCGTAGACCTGCACAATGAGGCATCCTTCGTAGAATGGCACATGGTCTTTGTTAAAGTACGGAAGGAGGTCGTGGGGTACTGTGCGATTCCTTATATGCTCAAGAAATATCCGCATGGGTGACTTATACTGAAACATGCCCTCTTGGCCATCGAAGCGGAAATGATTCTGGTGTAAATGGACAACCAAGGACGGGGGTCGCCCGGCAAACTTCTTTAAGATGTAATGATCGGTCACGACTATGCACATGTTAGAGATCTCAGTTACGCTGATATATCGCTGCGCCACGGAAGATGAGTGATGCTGTACCTGCAGGTCGGGGCTCATTATGAGCCGCATCGTCCATGGCAAAAAATACTGATCGCAAGCCTGCGCTGTTTCTCGAACTTCGCCCCGCCGACAGGTTTAGAGTATCGCGACGGACCCGGTGGTTAGGCCGCACAGTCGAGGCAGTGATGGCCCGATCGCTAGCCGAGCTCGGCGCCTTCGCGCTGGGGGGCTTGATATTGGACAAGGATGGAGAGGGCGATGAGGTGGACGATGCGGCTCCGTTTGTCTGGATGCCGGGAGGCACCGGCCGCTTGATCTTGCCTGGGGCGTTGTGCACTGCAGTGGTGGTGGTGGTGGTGACGTTGGACGGCGCCATCGTGACCCCGGATGCACCACGACGGCGCGCGTGGGTTTCAGGGAGAGTCCTGCCGCTTTGCTCCCACCGCGCCTGCTACGAGGATGACCCGGCGTCCAGGGCAAGCGTCTACGCCTGCGTCGCAATTGCAGTCGGAGGTCCAGAGGCGGATAACGTGAATGTTGGAGGCGCGGCGCGAGTTGGGTGGGCTGTGGAGACGATCGCTCAGCGTGGATCGGCTGGTGCAGGAGGCCCGGGGAGGGCGGCGCAAGAGGAGGAGAGTCAGCAGCGATGCATGAGCAAGCGATGAATCGTACGTCGGCAGAAACGAGAGGCGAGAGAGAGTTGGATTTTGCCAGCGACGTTGCCGTTGCGCTCAAAGGACGTTGCGAGATGTGCAGCGACGTTGAACCTGACTGACCAAGCTGGGAGGCTCTACTGTCACGTGACTCCACCTTGCTGTCCTTGCCTGCGAAAGTTTATCTAATACGGCCAAGTCTGCGATAGTTTATGATGGGCCGAATACCTGGGTAAGAACAATTCCACGTCTCCTTGACTACAAAGCAGTTCTGCAAAGTCTTTCAAGCCATGATACGAGCGATGACTTATGGGTCGTTTTCTAAACATTACGGTGGCACTGAAACCACATTATTGTTTGACATGGGTGGCTTTCTCATGGCAACTGACGCTCAGTTGAGATGCATCTCAGCTTTTTCTTAATCTGTTCAAGTACACGCAAATATGCTGTGGCAGTAGAGTGTTCTCGCAAACTTAACAAATCAAGTAAACCGATGTTTATGACTTGACCATATACATCATTATACCAAATGCCACCATGCGTACCTATTATAAGGGTCTTTTGAATTATGATGACTAAGGCAGTAAATGCAGTTGGGGAGAGCCCACGCTAACCTGTAGTAATGCACTCAGAATGGGCATTCTCGTCTTCTCTTTAAGCACAATCTTTAATCAACAGCGCTGTTTTAAAGTATATATTTAAAAAAAATCGCACTGGTAAATAAAGCAAATCAAATAATAGCTAAAGGTATATACAAATCTACACAACCGCATTCCCCGATATATTCCAATTCATTAAATATCCTGATATGTACCTAAGTACCATCAAACAAAACTCGCTCGCCTGCTCTACTCCTTGCCCTGAACTCTACGAGTCCAATCATCATTTACGCGCACGCTATCGACAACGACGATGCCTCGCCCACGGCCGACGCGCTCGGGTCGCTGCCACCATTTCTCGGGCTTGTCAGTAGCTTTTTCAGCTTCAGATTCGCTGTCGGCGAGTCCACCGGATCCGTCTTCGGCGCCGACAACCAAGATGATGTCGTGACGAAGCCATGTCTGAATGTTAGTGATGTAGCTGCCGTTGTCTCCAGAGAGGGATTCCTGGAGATAGATAACGTCAGGCTGCAAGTGGCGAAGGACGTGAGTGTGGCCATTGGGCGTGGTGAACGGAAGGATCATAGTCTCCTTATCAACGAGAGCCAATGCCTCTGAGTAAACGGCGTTGAACAGAGTGTTCTCCGGGGTAGCGCCAAGGCTGATAGCAAACAGTTATTAATACTATCCAATAGACTGGAACGCGGTTTAGACTTACACAGGGCTCTTCGCCTCGGGAGTTTGAGCTTGATCATATCCAACGTTAGAGAATGACGAGCTAACCGAAGGAGGCGGGCGATTACTCGTAGTGGTATCAACCGTGCTATCCTTCAAGCTTGGCGCGTAGATGAGGATAAAGAGCTTGATGGCAGACAGGTCATTGTGGCGAGGAATGTGGTTAAGAATCGACTGCAATGCCGAGTTAGTAGCCAAAACAACACAAGCTGCCATGCAGGTACCCAAGCATCAGGCACTTACAGCATGTTCATGGGCAATGTCGTCGTCGTCGTCTGTGAACTGGGAATCGGCAGAAATGACAATGGCAACCGTCTTGCGCTTCTTGTGGACAGACTGAGGAGGAGCTGGCCCCTTTTCCCTTCGTACTTCTCTCTCTTCGGGCCAGGGGGTCGAATCGTGCTCAGGCTTGTCTTCCTCACGGATCGAGGCCAGCGCCTTGCCAACGGCGGCGCCAGCAGCAGCGACACCAGCAGCAACAGTCTTTCCGGGGTTTGATGTAAACGCGCTGCTCACTCGCGATCCCCATCCGCCTTCTGCAGTCTCAGATCCAGTCGCATAGCTCTGGTCGCGTTGGCGGCCCTGCTCCGGCGGCGGCGCCAATCTGCGCCTCTCTGTCGAAGCACCATATGCCGGGTTCTCTCCATAGTCTGCATTCTCATAGTCCAGGCCGGGATCCGGCTCAGTGGTGTGGTCTTCGGGACTCTCCTTGCGCTGGCTCCAGACCCAGGCGGCGAGACCAGCCGTGGCGACGGTCAGGGTGACCGCAAGAGGCACCCAATGGCTCCAGACGCCTCGCCGCGAGCGGGAGGAGCCCCGATTGTCGTAGGGAGGCGACATTTAGACGGAGGAGCGTAGCATTGCTTGCCGGTGCGATATAGCAGTCTGCCCGGCTGAAGACGGCGGATCGTGATGATGCCCAATCCCTGGTCACAGTCGAGAGCTGCAAGAAGCTGTGCTTTGCATACAGCAACAGACGAAGTGGTTCTTCAACAGCGGCTGAGTGGGGGAGGTTCCTGAGGCCGGCGGCGAGTGTGTCGCAACAAGTCCGGTGGCTGGGGGTTCAGCTGGCTTGGGATGTCAACAATGTGGAGCGGTCCCCGATTCTTCCCAGCAACGCGCCAACGCGGGTCCCGAGGTTGCAATCGCGGCGTGGAGCAATTTAATCCCGCGCCACCGAGGCTGCACGCACGTGAACGCTGTGCTCGGATTGGCGCACAAAGGGGGCTTCACCAGCCACATCTTGAAGCTGCGCCACATTTGAATTCTAAATCTCAGCCTTGTGCTGCTATGACTCTTCAAACTTCAAGGTGGGGGAAAGCTTAAAGATGTTCACAACCCCGGTCAAATCTTAACCAGCTGCCTATCACAAGCAGTTTTCTGATTCTCTCTGGTCCTCTTTGAATACACGACCGCAGGATCCTTGAAAATCGAGCAACGGACTACCTCAGCAACCAGATTCTGCTTTTCTTTTGCGCGGAGGGGCTCTCTGAAACAAGATGCCTCACGCCTTGTCGATGGCCTCAACCGGGCTGCAGGCCCTTATTCTCTGCGGGCCCGGCTCTTCATTCCCTACGTTCACCTCGAATCCGGATGAGAACCCAAAAGCTCTGCTCCCCATTGCCAACCGCCCTATGGTGTGGTATCCCATCGACTTCTGTCTCCGCACTGGCATCACAAGTAGGTGATTTTCATTTTTTTTAGCATCTTTTATTTATTATGCACGTCTCATGTCTCATTCCATCAATACTGAGTGGAACCGTATTGGAGGATTCGCGACTATCATTAGTCGAAATATCCTTACTCGCTCAGATTATTCACTTGTGTCTTTGTATTTGCGGCGGTAGAGAGACATATAGAAAACCACATCTTGATACGCAGGACAATGGCTGACAACTCTTAGACATAACCCTCATCTGCCCTCCATCGGCTGAGAAAGCATTGACAGCCGCTCTCAATACTAACCCCTATCTGACGGCACTGCCGCTGCCACGGCCAGACGTCCTTGCTCCCGCTGACCTTGACCAGAACACTGGTACAGCTGAAATATTGCGGCTGCCGGAGATCAGGGAGCTCGTAACGGGCGATTTTGTTGTTCTACCATGCGATCTCGTTTGCGAGCTTGCTGGCGAACAGCTACTTCAAGCATGGATGGTCAAATCTGCCAGCCTCACGGGCCTCCTAGGGACACGACAGCTTTCAAACGGCCACCAGAGCAGATACAGCGGAGGTCTTGGCGTGTGGTACAACACAAAAGCCAGTGCCCCTGTCAAAGGCGAAGAGACAGACTTCATCTCCACGGCCCCTCTACCCTCTTCCCCGACTGCCACCCCGAAAGGATCCATCTTTCCAAACGTATCAAAACTGGTTTACTCTATGCCCACCGATTCCTTCAATGATCTCACCGAGGAGAGAAAGGCAATTCCAATCCGCCACGGATTGATGAAAGCCAACCCTCGAGTTCGCATGTACACCAACCACAGGGACGCGCACATCTACATCTTCCCTCGATGGGTCTTGGACTTTATCAAAAAGAATGAGCGTTTAGAGAGCATCGGCGAGGATGTGATTGGCTGGTGGGCCAAGGCCGGATGGCAGTCTGGCCTGGCGGACAAGCTCCAGTTCGGCGAGGTGTTGCGCAGTGGTGATGATGACGGCGAGGAAGACGACTCCGTGGGCGGCCGCTCATCTCCCACTGAGTCCCGCCCCGACAACCAGGATAACTCAAAGGAGGCCACTTCAGCAAACACTACTACGAATGACAAGAACGCATCTACGGCGGCGGCATCAGCATTTGAGCCGCCGTCCATCCTTGCCTATATTCACTCACACAAGGAGGGAACAGCAGATTCAATTGTTCGCCGCGTCGATACGGCACAGCTCCTTTTGGCGATTTCTTTACAGCTAGCGAAGCTTCCTTCTCTTGAGGAAGCAGACACTGAACCCCTCTCGCCCTTTGCGCACCCTAGAAAAGTCGCTTACCCTGAGGGTGTGAAGCCTCGCACCACCATCACCAAGCAGGACAGTCTCATCGGCGAAAACGTCACCGTGGAAGAAAAGACTTCCATTAAAGAGACCGTAATTGGTGCCGGCTGTCAAATCAATGAGGGAGCCAAGCTGTCTCAATGTCTTCTCATGGAAGGCGTCGTTGTTGGAAAGGGATGCAAACTCACAAGATGTATTCTTGGTAAGAGATGTATCGTCGGTGCGGGTTCCGTTCTCACAGACTGCGAAGTACAGGAGAATCTCATTGTTGAGCCACGCAGTAAGTATCTTCCATGTTATCCCCATACTAGTTTCATTGCACATGCTAATCCACCATTTACTGCGCAGCTGAGGATAAGGATAACAAGCTCATGAGCTCCGAGGGTCTCGAGGCCACAGAGGCGGAAATGGAAGAGGTCCTCCATGAGATGGACGAAGAGGTAGCCGCAACAGGCGAAGATGTGGATTTGGAATAATGTATCAAAAATTGGCTAGAGATAATAAACAGTGAAATTTGCCTACTTTGATGAATGCTAGCTAATCTGCACGTTGATGAAAGTTATGTCTCATTCTCTTGATCTCTATTACTCTGCAACAAATAAACACACATGATACCCTATTCCGGCAAACTTAGGAACTTGATCGACAGCTGCGATAAAATATGAAGAAAAGTCATAATGATAACTTTACTCATCTTGTTCCATTCTCCTATAGCAGACCCATCCACTTTAACATACAAACAATACAAGCAACGTCGACCTGACCTCATATTACCATCATCGCAAAACATCAACATCTATACCATAACCCCAAATCGAGATTCCCTTCAATAGCAAATAACATTCCGTAGAATAACTCGTGCTGCCTGCCGCCTCTTTCAGACGGTCACTTATCGGTATCACACACTGAGACATGCATACGCCCGATGCTACACTATCCAGCTGTTCTCATAAAAATAATAATCACACCACTCTCAGACATACTAGATCAAATAGATCGCAGCTAAAACAAAGCAAAAGGAACTAATGGCGAAATATGAGTGAATCCTCGCCACGGAGCTTTTTCCGCCGTCATTCCCCCCGCCCCGCCCCCAGGGTGTCTTATTCCCGCTCTCGTCACATTCGCTAATACTGCTAGCAAGTTCTCTCACCCTAAAGCAGCCTATCAGGCCACTTTCAGGTCCATCACCAAACTAGTTCTTCATCTTCTTTTCTTTTTCTTTTCCTTGCTTTATTTGCACTTGCCACCTACTACACACACTCTCTGCGTGGCAATCGAGCTGTAAGGAAACCAGCTGCGCCAGGCCAGGCCGCTCTGGACAAACAATCCACCTCGGGTAGCTTCATTTGTCATTGGAACCCTTCAAATCTCGGCGGATTAGCATGCGCCATATCACCTTGTGACTTGAATCTTTACAAATAGCTTTTTCCCACCCGGGTTACGGCCAAATGGACAAAACTTCAGAGACAGAGAAACCCGCAATGACGTCCGCTCAAGGGATACATACACGCACCTAAGCGAAGACCACCAGATACCATCATCAAGGTCTCGCTGATAAATCCGACCTGAGCTGAAACAATATCTTTGCCCATGTCTCTGCGTAATACGAAGATGACCTGATTTTCTTCCCCCACTTTATAGAGCTCTTCTGCGCATCTCGATCGAAGAAAGGAGGCCAGACATGCAGAGGCTATCGCCAGTGACAGCGCGAACCAGTTTCCTGGTATGCGCCCCCGCGGATTCTTCCCTGGGGCTGATTCCTCCCTCTGCAGACACCTAACAATGCGTCTGCCTCGTGCTAAGAGCCTCCCCCTGAATCAACAAATTACCAGCCAAGCTGGGCATAGAGATATCGCCGACCTCATCCTGCCAGTTGAGCTGCAGTGAGTTGGCCCCCAGCTACCACAACTGAGCATTCGGTTCTTAAACTCTGTCATATATCATATGACCAAGCACTTATAGTTATTTGGATATCACTGGGCGTGTGGTTGGGTCGGTCGTATGTCGTATAGCATTCCGACGGCTATCATCCCAATCTACATAGGGTATGGCATGGACATGCTACGGCCACACCACATCTCTGCTGCCAACACGAGAGAAAACGTACTGGCTATATTCTATATGCAATACCGAGGAGATGGTACTCTGGCCAGATGGTAATTCCAGTACCATGTTGTCGGCTCCCGTTGGTCCCTATTGCCATCGTCCCTGGACCAGATTTTCATTGCACTAGCTCCTCCAAGTGCGCTTTGACCTGTTGTCTTGCACGTCTCGGTGTATCATCTCTGCCATTGAAACTACTAGTGATAGTACGTATCAAGAAGCATGCTCGGCCAACAGCACTCGGCTAGACCCCTAGTAGCGTGGGCCGCTCGATACCGAGCATGGGGTAGCACTGACAGACGGCTACGATCGTAGGGAGACGTCAAAACTTGTGGTGATCGGGACGTGCTTGGACACGTCTAAGCGCAATCGCGCAAATGCTCTGGCCGAGGTAGCTGAATTAGTCCAAGTAGTGCGGCATGATATACATCTGCTCTTGGTACTCGACTATCGCTCCACTCGCTTCACTAGGAAGCGCCTCAGTCACCACCCAACCAGTCGCAAGAGTACGACTGTGCCAATAGGAGAAGATGCCCCCACTTTCTCAGGGCGCGCTGAAGCGGCTGAGACTTTGGGGTTGATTCTGCACGAACGGGCAAATTTAAGCAGATAGTGCCAGCTGAGACTCCGAAAAAAGGGCATTCCAAAAGTATGGCCAGCGAACGAGACAATCCTAGCTTGCCTTTCTTCAAGAATCTGAAACTGAGAGGCTGAGCAGCCCATATAGACGTAGCTATGGCACTGGCGTTGGTACGGCCAATGATCATCAGGGTCCATCAAGGTGGTCATTGCCAGCTACCCGAGAGTGACAGCGAGTACAGCCGTGCGAAGAGGGACGGACCGGACGGATGGCGCATTGGTGCACAACCAGATCCTGGGAATGTGCCTGGGGCAAATCGTGGTGGGTGGGATGGAGTGTAAGTCATGTCGATGGCGAACCAACTCGTTTCATAGCTTGATTATTTCCGCCGCACTGCCCTGAGGGAGATCCCGGAAGTATGAGTGCGTTCCCGAATTCTCAAGGTAATGGGAGCGGGCCGGGCAGACCAGAATGAAGTGCGTAGCTACCAACTCTAATCACACACGCCCGCCAACGAAGCAGCTCTGGCCTCTGATGGCGTGAACATCATCTTGGCGAGGCAGCCGAGAATAATTTTGAGGTAAATTGATATACACCCAGACCTATCGAGAACGCCTATACCCTTGTACTCTGTATATCAGCATAATTCGTCCGGTTTCAGCAGACACCACCCATCGGCCGACACGTTTTCAGCCAACAGACAGCAAGAGACATGCATGCCCAATAGTGTATACACACTAACAACTGAAGGACCACGCAAGCACTGTCCGGCTGTGATGTGATTTGCTCTACTGACAGCCTGTTCTGATTAGCTATATCCGAATCGGTCGATACGCACTAGCTCGATATGATGCATCATATGTAGTATTTCGCTCTGAACATGAGTAGAATCTTGGTTGCCTCGACTGATTCCCTGACCAGCTGAACCAGAGACCAAGATTATCACCATGCAGCATGCAGCATGCCAAGCCTACTTACATGCAGCATGGTCATCGTTTCTAAATCCGGTCTCGCGGAGAGGGAGATGTAGTGACATACCCAAACAGGTAATAAAAGCGAGGAACAAACAAAACAAGAAGACGATGGGACGATGGTCGCCGCCGCAATACGAGGCCTAGCTGGGGGGAAAACATAAAGGAAAGCATAGGAAAAAGAAGGCATTTGGCCGGAACCAGAGCTATCCGAATCTTGAGGCTGAAAGTAAGCTGCAGGGTATGCAGCCACACTTTGAATGCGAAGTGGGAAAAGACAGCTGAATATGGCCTGATTATTGGCATGGGGCTTATCTGAGCATCGTCGAGTCAGTGTCTCTAATTTTGAAATGAGGAGATTTGATTCGGGACCAATATCTCGCGCGGGAGAAGAGATATGGCTGCCGACACCAATAAGATGGCTGCCCACACAGGTCCACGTTCATCTCCCAACCTAGTGTCGATCCATGCGTAAAGCTAGGAATATGACAAGTCGATTATTTAGCTACCCACTCGGCCGAGCTCCGTCGCTGAGATGAGAGCCGGTTTTATAGAGGTGCATGTTACAGCTCATATTCTCTTCTCTCCTTTGTGGTTACTCAAATGGAAACACAACGCACATGAGCCGCCACCTGGAGACGCGTGACTGAATATGTGAATGCGGTCTTGGCTGTCACACTGATGCTGTATGAACTGAGACATGCTTGCGCCCAACGTCACGATGTGATGGCGGCTGTCGACTATCTTTAAATAACAAGAACTGACGGGTTGGTTCACCAGTGATGCCGTGTTACCAGAGCGCATTACCCGACTGTAGCACATAGATCTAATGTTGGGGTTGGGTGTACTAGAAATATCGGACTGTTAAAAGTAGGTAGTACCAAACGATGTGACGTGACACACCCGATGAAGCGTTCCCCATGGTCGGTGCTTGATAGCTAGTTTGTCGTTGGTCGAGCGATGGAGCGGGAATGACGGGAATACGCCTTTCCTTGGCAAGTCACTCATTTTGATATGGATGAAGCCTTGATAGAAATCTGACTTCAATGCCTTGGTGACGCTATGTTGGGGTCATGTAATAGCAGTTTTTTCGGCGCGGAGTATACCGAAATCAACCGCCGCGCAATCAAACAACTTGGCTACAAATGTATCCGCGGAAGATACCCGCATTGGCATTGCTACTACTACTTAGTAGAGCCTAATACTGCTTCAGACCTGGCTCGAATCTGTGCCACTGATATGGCCCGGCGAGCAATGGCTTTTTATTCGACAAAGTTTGATAGAGGAGGCCGTATAAACACAATCTTAGTGTTTGAGCCAGCCTAAAAGCACACGGCACGGCGGACTGCTGTATACGAAAGCTCTAGAGTGGCGCCGCAATTTGACTAGTTTTGAACTTGGTGTGCTCTAAGAAGGGCTGGAGTCGTTATCTGCCATCAATAGCTGTTAACAGCATCCAAGTCGCCGAGAACTCCTACCAAAGCGAAGCCCTCAGTTGCACTCGGCCCCAGATACACTTGCCGCGTATTGACTACTGCGTCTGCTAGGCCTTCTCTAGCTAGAGAAACTCGACAGTTTGATGTTCCTTTATAGTTTACGCTAATCGAGTTGACAAGCGATCAGACGGCGCGATGTAGGAGCGAGCATAGCGGGAGCGTACTAGACACTAGGAAGTAGAGGTAATATTGCGAAGGGAACAGAGATAGCATTTGGCCAGCATCGAGCTACCGTTCAAGGCCCACGCCTCTAGAATCGTTGAACGGCACAATTGCAAGTTTGCTTGCTTGGGGAGAAACCAACATTGATGTCAGTGGGATGAAACGTGATAGCGCAAGTGCTGTAACCAATCTGGTGAGCGGCAGCCATGGCAAGTAGGGGCCATATACTAACCTGGAGAAAGCTATCGGCTATGGAATTCTTTGGAAGGGAGACGCGATAATGACAACAAGCCAAGTGAATGCCCAGCACAATTGAGCTGATGGTGAAACTGGCGTTATTGTGCTGCCCATGTTGTTCCTCGAGAAAACACGTGGCTGACACGACTTCCATGAGACGCCGAGCAACGACGAGTGTTGTGCATAAGGAACAGCGGATGATTCCGAATCATTAGACTGAATCTCTCTTCCCTTATTAGACAATGTTTTATGAAGGCCGGAGCTGGAGAAAACGGCGTTATGCGCTGGTCATCCACTAAAAAGGACGGGGCGGGCTTCCCTGCATCTGCCCCTGCGTGTTAGTGAAGTTGCATCTTTCATTAAATGGCGCGCTCTGACTTTTGTTTCTAGGCGGATGTCAAACATAAAGCATTACGCTACTCATCATATTGGCCAGGGATAGGCAGCATGGCGAATCAGCGTCAACGAAGCTCTGATTCGTGTTCACTTCCCTTGGACGTTGGCTGGGGTAGGCGGTCGATCCTCTTTTGTGTCCGGCGTGTTGCGAGAGACTCTATCTGCATTAGCCTGCGAATATGGGTCTTTGAGCGCGCGCATCAACTGTCTCTGCGCATTCGCTCCGTAGTCAATATTGATGCTAATTCACAGCCGAGATATCAGATGTAGGGCGGATGTGGATTGGCAGAAGTGAACACTGCAGATGTACAATGGCCAGGTACCTATAGTACCTGCCAACTTATCGATTGTGGATACCCACATATCCGATAAACACATATCCACCATAAATGCCCCGCTCATCGTTTTGCCTGGGGAAGAAGCCATTCTGAATCACCTTCATGTGTCAATCAATGGCACGCAGCAGTAACAGACGCCACAGAGAGCAGACCACCGCTGAGCACATGCAGCAGGAATCCGGGGACCACCGCCGGGAACAAGTGAGCTGTCCCTGACTACTACAACGGTCTTAGGACATGGTCCGTCAAAAACTAAGTGCAGCCAGCCTCAGGGACCCGTGAACTCTATCACTAGTGGGCGCCCATCCTCATACTGGCGGGCGAATCGATCGTCCAAGTGGAGGGAGAGCTAGTGCTGAGGCGGCTTGTAGTGCCTGACAGAAGACGGCTTCTGGAGCGGGTTATTGCCTGACTCTAGGTCGCCAAAGCTGGCCTTTTGGCTTGCCCTCATGAAGAGGGTTGGGTTTTGTGAGACTTTGTATGAGCGAGCGTCAACTCGACTCCATATGCCATCCTTTGCTGTTGTCCCTGATTTGATTCTGCCACACGCTTTCCAGCCTTTTGACCACGACGGAGCGAGACAGTTCTGGACTCGATGCGGCATGGCTGTTTGGCATTGCCTCGTTGAATTGTTGCCCCCGGCTTCCAGCCTTAGGATTGGATTTTTCTGACACGGCTGTTTGATGGCCTGTATCGTGACAGTCATCAATCTAAACTGTTGCCACTCGCCTGTCTGGTGGCAATAGCAGATGCTGCCAAGTGGGAATCGCGCTGGAAGCCGTCTTCCCCTCCCGCTTGCTGTTTCTCCACGGTTGCCAGAAAGGGACCGGTACCATTCCCTTTACTTAGGTACGCTATCTAGTCTACGTCTCGCATGTTTTAGCCATCAAGACTGACTTGAACTTTAACAGCTGTTGAACTAAATTGGGCCTTTTCTTTCGCCTTGAACCGCCAAGGTGGGTGTTTCACCTCCAGACGTTGTTTAAGCAGATGAATTAGTGGCCTGGTTGTGTCCACATTCCAAACGTGCCTTTTCGTTCCACTTGAGAGACCATTACAAAGCGGAGACATGTCTATGTATGAGATGACTATCGAGAGATGATCGGGGGGACTCTGGAGTTGACACAATAGCGAGACAAAAGTCGACCTTATGCCCCGCGGCCTCAGCGGAGATAAGCCTCCTTTGACCATGTGGGTTTTACACGGTGTATCGCAGGCAAGGCCCTGGTTATCCATACACTGATGACAACCAATGCCTGATAAGGCTACAGTTTGACCTTGCCTGATCCAAGTATGGCATCTAGCTGCATATTAATTGTCCAGAGATATACGGAGCACCAAGCATACACAGCACAGACGATGGAGCAATACAAGGACAGCCTAGCTGAGATCCGCCCGCTAATATGGACCAACGTACCAATGGCATCGGATCACGCGGAGAGACCCTGGCCAACCGGGCACATCCGATCGGGGGCCCACTCATGGCAAAGCATGAGATGGCCTAATCAGGAAGGGATGGATGGATGTACGCCTAGCAGCGGACTGCTCGCCGCGACCTGCCTTGGCGACACCGCCTCGAAAAGTGACAGGAGACATGTGTGGGCGTGCCCTTTATTGCTTTTGCGCGAGCTGGCTTGTTAGTCTTGGGCCGATGCCCGGGGATTTTGTCCGGCATAGTCGTGATCCGTACAGAGTAGGTCCGCTGCCCTCTATCCCTGTCTTCAGGTCGCATGCAAGTGCATGCAAGTGCATGCAAGTGCATGAAAGGCTGGTTGGCAAGTAGTATTTGCTGGGCCCTTGATCGCTATTGTATTTCATAGCTGGACTCATGCTCTTACACCAATGGCGCATACATGGATCTCATGCGCACATATGCATTTAGTATTATCCCCCTGTTCTGTCTGTTGCGCGGCACATTTGTCTGCTTGGCCCAGCCTGTCTCTAACCACCTTTATTTGCCTCCAACAGCCGTGCCAGGCACCCTGCCAAGCGGTAGATCCCCACAAGCAAGGCCATGATCGTTTAGGAGATGCGCTATCACGCGGGTGTCTGCGTGGCAAGCAGTGAGAGTGGCCATCCACACATGCTACGTACATGGAGACGCAATGTTACTAGCACATATCGCTTACCATCTAGACGCCGCTTAGCACGAGTGAGTGAGTGATTCGAAAGTGAGAAGACAGGGCGCAAATTGAACTCCCCCCTTCTCCATCTATCCCTTGACACGCCCCGAGCCTAAACGGATAAGAGTTGAGATGCCCAAAACAGGACAGACCATAATATACGCCGGCGATATTAGTCCGTCCGTATTCACCCTCGCTTGCTATGGTCTTGGACACACACCCCTTCAGATCGGACTTTATCGAGATCTATCGAGCTCTCCTTGACTCTGGTGAACACCCATACCGCATCCACAATTTTTTTTCTTCTATCTCGGTGTCACTATGTCACTATCTGCCAAAGGCTCTTGCTCTCTGAGGACTGATCTGCAGGTCGGCTTGTCTCAGGCCGCTAATGGCATATCCAGGGACCATTCCAATCCAAGTTCTTGTATATCTTCACTCTGTCCGCCCTCGTAAATAACAAACACATTCCCGCCAGATCCCCATTCAGCCCCCAAGTTTCTGCATGATCAGTCTTTCTTCCTGACTTGACCGTTCTGCTTTGCTTGGAGTACTACCTCCATATTGAAGGGATCCTAACTTACGCTCCTTCAATACTCAACCCTCTGCGATTATCCTTAATCTTTATCATCAATATTATCATCATCACCATCAATTTTAACAACACGACATTACCGATTGAATCGTGTTTTTACATCATTTTCAAGCAGACTTCGCCACTCATTCCCTCATTTACAGCCCCCCGCCCCCCCTCTCTCCGAGGCCTCAAAGACCATAATCCAAGATGCCACCCCAAGGGCAATACCAATACGAGTTTGAGGGGCCCAGCCCTTATGTGACCTTACAATGTCCGCAAAGCGCCATCCTTTCTTCAGTTTCTTCTAATTCATCTCCTCCGTACGAGGTCTTCACCCCCATTTCTCGTCGTTCTACATCTAACGAGATCAGAATGGACTTTGACGACCCTTATCAGTATGCAAGTACACCCACACCGCCTGCGGTAGTGATGCCTAAGTACTTGTACCCCGTGCATCCCGTGAAAGCGGAGCACGAGTGTATGTCTTTCTCTTCCTCGGACGGAACTCTTTCTCCTTCCACACCTCACAGAAAAATGCACGGCTTTATGTCCCACGAATACATACTCGACGTGAACAGCATCAACTCACACTCTATGGGTTCCATTTCCCCCTCAGGCCCAGTCCATGCCTACACTGAAGCATCTTTGCCATCAACATCCTACAACATCATGACACCTACTCACAGCGTCTCTCCCTCAGAGATTGTGGAGAGTAATGGCACTACATGGTGCAACAGTGACAGTCCCATCTTCTTCAGACCAAAGCAACAGTCGCCGCAGCATGTCGAGCCCTTGAACCTTCATCAGCGATACTCAGAATCGCCGATGGGTCAAAGGTACAACAACAACTACCACCCACATTCTCAGTCGCCGCATAGGTTGGCAAGTCAAAGAGGCCCGGCTTGGAATGCCGCCGTCATGACCAAGTCGGCTCATCTTCAGGAGACGATTCGGATAGAAAGGAAGGTAGTGCCTGAAAAGAATGACCCCGGCTCATACGACGTTGTACGAAAGGCAATGTGCAAGTGTGATTACCCTAACTGCCATAAAGCATTCCGAAGAAATGAGCATCTAAAGCGTCACAAGCAAACGTAAGTACAGTCTACGTCACGAGAGAGCATGCTGTATCAAAATACTAATCTATTCATTAGATTCCATGGAGAAGGTCCCAACCGATTTTCTTGCGAGTTTTGTGGAAAAGACCAGTTCAATCGTCAAGACAACTTGAACAATCACCGCAAACTACATGCCCGCCCCAACAGCCGCAACCGCGGAGTCGAGTTCATCGCCGCTGCGGTCCCGGTCATTGAGCAAGAAGAGCGAAGCCGCAAGAGGCGAGCACCTCCCAAGTCAAGACTACCCGTAGCTGGAATGCCAGCTGAGAAGCGTGCCGGCAGTTACTAGGGACATGGCCCATCATCCCTGCTTGCTCTAGACATGGATTCAGGCGATACCTTGCTTTGAGCCTGTCCCATGCAATCTCATCTATCCGCCTGCCCTGTGGGGCAAGCCACACCCGATAGACGCCGATGCGTCGGGAGCGATAGCGGGCTTGTCATCGGGTAACAGCACATCAATTTTTCTTTTTCATATGTCTTCTTTTTCATGCAGTGGATATCACAGTCTCTGCCACCCGAGAGACCAATAGAATTGGTCTTTCCTAATTGCGACACACCCGTCTGGCGGCTACGGCTCCAGCAAACATCTTTTCTTTGTCTATCTCAACACCGGCCACACACACCCTTAGGCGGCAACATTTACAAAAAAGGCAAAAACAAACCCAAAAGCAATATCGTTTAACATGGCATCTACTGGGAAACTATTTTTCTCACTAATTTTCTTTATCATACTCGAACCAATGGTGGGAGAGGAGGACATACAGGGGAATAGAGAAGGACATCGGCGCCTTTTACTGTGGATCTTTATAATCTTGATATCCCAGGTGGGAGTGAATGGATACGTATATGGTTGACTGGCTTGGCTTTCCTTTTCTTCTTTACTCTCTTTTTCGTTTTCGTTTCATTTCGGTCTTTGCCATTACTCAAGTTAACACCCCCTGTGGAATTTGCCACTGGACCCCGACTATTTTCTTTTTCATTATATTGCCATTATCCCCTTTCCCGTCGGCTGGACGAAGGACCTAGTCGACTATTTTCCAGTTTTATTTACTATGATCGGGAGATACGCGTTTGATGTTTTTTTTTACTGATACCAAAGGATACACGAGACGGTATGGGGTTATTACGGAAACTGTCAAGATAGATGACTTAGCAGCATCCAAAAATTATCGGCGTGTATTTAGCATATACACTTGATAAATGTATAATATAGTATTATTGTGATGAATAAGAAGTTTGGCTCCATAAGGTGGTTCCTTTTTGCTCTGGTGTCTCTTTTTCTTGGAAACCACGCTCACCGCTTCTCTCAACGGCCCTTTGGCCACTGTTTAGTAGCCAAATGTATTAATTGATGCATGCAAGTCTACGGATAGCTGCGTCTGGTTGGCTAGCCCTTGAGCAGAGAGAGGAGGATAAATGGAGGGGGCCGGAAGTTGGGCTCCCCAGCCTCCGAGCTCGCGGCTGGAAGGCAAAACGGTAGAGGATTAGGAATAGTATAGGCGACTGAACCACTGAGAGGAAAGAAAGGGGGGGCGAAAAAGACAAAAATAGAGACATTTCAACGCGAAGCTAAACAGGATTGGGGCGAGCACGAGAAATCACGGGGCTCTCGGCGACCGGTGAGAAAGCAGGTAACCGCGTCGAAATGTCTGCGACTTGCAGGAAAAGAAAACTCAATCGAAGAACACTTTGGGCTTTTCTTGGGCTGGGCGGAATGATACCACGCTACTAACGCAACTAAGGCTTCACCGGTTGCTGTGCTGTGTTTTTATGAGATCGGCTTGCTTTGGCGAAGGTACATGTACATATGCATTAGTGGCAGGAAAGGCTGGCAGGGGTTTTTTTTTGAAGCTACGCGCAGATCCTTGAATCAATTTTTGCAAGGGTCTCTCTCTTTTTTTTTTTTTTTTTTTAAACATATTACTTGTTTCTGTACGGTGTAAAAAGAAGAGCGGGGATGTGAGCTCTTGTCTTAGATCTGCTCAGGTAGCCATATGAGGTGGTAATAACAACCATTTCCTTGGCGTCTACTATTATCTTTGCTAGGGATATGACATGTACACACAAGTTTTGATGAGAAGGGGCGCAGTGGCTATAGTCGAAGTGCCCAGTTGCGGTAGGAGTAGTCGCCTCAGAAGAGAGATAGATCAAAGGGGGAGAAAAGAGGTGGAGATGGGGAGTGGGAAGAGTGAAAACGTGTGAATTTGAGCGAATGAGAGGTGTGCAAGTGTGTTGGGCAGCTTGTGCGCACATGTGAATTGTCTTGGAGAAGAATTTAATGCAAGGAGTGGAGGAAGATGGGACCCTGATTATACGGAGAGGACTGGGGAAAAGGGAAGATTCGCTATTATAGTGTTCAACTATTGAGTGACGCGATATTCCCCTTCGATTTGGGCTTGTGAAAAGTTGAGAGTGGATGCGTGTAATTTCACCACGTTTTCTATTATAAGTGTGAACGTGTCAATGTGAGCATATTTGTATAAGCATGGGTATGGAAAAGCGTTGGTGATGTGGTTACGATGACACTTCACGTGTGAGGCCCCCCCCCCCCCCTGGACCGCTCTTCCGTGTACAATAATGTTAGCCTGAACTACAAGTAAAGAGGCTGAAAAAGAGGCTTCAACTTCATCTCTCACGGCCGCTCAAAAGTCCGATGGCTGATGGCTAGCGTGTTCCATCTCAAGGGCTGAGATTGAGAAGCAGTGGTAGTGGCAGAGGGAGAGAAATTAGTAAGTCAATTACACTACTTCAACGCAGATAGTAAGTGAGTTTAGTTTTTTAGACCTGCTTTAGTACAGACGTCAGTCAAAAGTTAAAAAGAAAGGCACACTTCGAAAAGAAGGATGATCGTCCAACGTAATAATACTGCAGAACAACTGTCCCCCCTTTTTTTGGTCTCAGTGTCAGTGTTAGCTTATGAAATAGTATGTACTAGAAAATGTGCAACGGCCAAGCGTTTGTCCGCGGGCAAAACATGAAGCAGATTATTATCCCGCGTTGGGAAAGGCGATTTCTCAATGTGCAGGCGCACGCAATCATGGCCTGTCTGAACACAGTCTCAGACACAACACAGGCTGCAGATAACAGGGTTTCTGCATGGCCGTTTCACGTGTACGTGTTCCTTATGCAAGTGTACACATGCATATGAGTGCCGGTACTACAAGTAAGAGGTATTTAGAGCCGTATCTACTGCGTACGAGCCAACCAGCCAAGAGGCTAGGAATTAGAAGAACCAACGAGCGACAAGTGTCTTGGAATTGTCTAAATAGGTTAGAATATCGTAACTTGAGCGTCAAAGGCCGTGCTGGTCATTGATCTGTGCGATGGCGGGAAAACAAGGTAGCGGCACGCTCCCAAGCCAAGCTGTCGGGTCAATTTTCTTTTCTTTTTCTCACCGTGTTTGGCATTGTCTGTGTTACGTGACACTGTTAGTACCGTTGATGACATGTTGGCCAAGAGCGCCAAGGAGGTGGCTGTCTGGCTGAGAGCTGGATTGCTCAATTTCTCTTGTTAGCGCGCCACTTCAATATGGGCGATCCGTCGTCGTAGTTAGTTGACTTGATGGGCATCGTGGGCCGAGTTCACCTTCACCGGTCGGGCTCAGCAGCGGCTGGGGACGTATGAGTTGTATGACATGGCTGTCTTAGCAGATTTAGCTTCAGGGTATGGAATGCCCGGAACCGTTCCGTGCCGTCGAGCTGATGGGTTGGCATGACGCTTGGCTCGTCCGAGTCCAGTCTAACCAACCCCCGTATGTGTTAGCAGGACGCATGTATGAACACGCAAACGCACATGGAAGGAACATGGACGAGACAGGCTTGCTGCCGGCCTGTTTGATGCATATCGGAGGTGTCAGTACCAAGTTGGAAGCTGAAATATACGTAATTGACTAAATCTGGTCCATATGCCTTGCTCGTGCGTGCATCGGATAGGACCGGACCTCGTCATTGGGTAGATAGAGGCAGGATAGACGTATTGATAGGCTGGGAGCGGCTATGATGGCGCCGTAGCCGAAATCCTGGAGCGGTGAAGGCACATAAACTCTGTCAAGTGAGGCTGATAGCATGTCTCAGCTGCCAATTGGTAGTATATCATTTAAAACATCGGATTGCTACATGGCACTAGGATGGAGAGGGTTTAAAATTCTGCCTTACAGCTCATCGATGCGCTCTGCTGGCTAGTTTAGTCTGGATACATGCATCCTACGTGTGCTAGTTGTCCATACATTGCGAGCTTCAGTAAGAAAAAAAAAAGCAAATGCAGGAAAAAGCAACGCCTCCCTCCGGCCGTCGGTGACGGTTGTGCGGTGAGGTTGAAAGCGCCATCCGTGTTTGATGCTTTGTACAAGCTTTCGCTTTGCCGTTTTAGCACTCGCCAGGCACCGCTGCTGGCGCTGTGGCGCTCCAATATTTGCATGGGTCTCGGGATAATGGGCTGAGGTTACGGCAGCAGCAGCATCACCTGCATCCAGGCGAAATAGATGATGGGTTGATTGGCTGGGATGGAATATTGTACTTGTGGAGGATAGGCATTAGAACAGCTACAGTACTGTTGGGTACCAAGGCACAAGATACCGTGATGGGCATCGCTGCCATGTGTATTCGGCAGCTGAGCCCTATTCAAGCCATGTATGTCGAGTAACACAGCACATGTACAAGTAGGAACAGGGCAGATAGATGGTGCTACCCCATATGGCTGCTTTAGCCCTGCTGGGCTCCGGCTGTTAAGGCATGCCATCTCAGTCCACCTATTTACAGCACATGCATTCATTAATATTTTTTCACGCCGAGAGCCAGCACATTCGACTTGGCGCTGGGCGCTGACTGCAGCTCGCGCTAGCAGCCTTAACTGCTGCAAGTTGCAGCCTGCAAGCTGCATGGATGCCAATTTGGCGTTGCCAGCATTTCTAGCATTCTTCTGTTGCATGTGCGAAGTCGATCAGCTTTTCAGATGCTGACATTTTGCAAGTGCCGACCTGATGTATGGGACTGGTATTAAGAATGGGTATAAATGCTCCGTGTAGGGTATGTAGGGTCTTACCAGATATGGACGAGATGCACGTGTCTGGGTCTGTTGTATGAGATGGAAAGAGCACACGC
Source organism: Trichoderma gamsii (assembly GCF_001481775.2). Lineage (NCBI taxonomy): Eukaryota > Fungi > Ascomycota > Sordariomycetes > Hypocreales > Hypocreaceae > Trichoderma > Trichoderma gamsii. Next base: position 53,178 of record NW_020171364.1, read on the forward strand.
ATCAAGGGCACATGCTACACACGCGGTCCAGAGTAGTATATCTAGCAGATACAAAGAAAATCAAGTATCAACGCTCTAAAATGGCCGTACTCGCAGGTACACTGCTCCATAGCAGCGTTATTAAGGCATGTGCAGCTCCACCGCTCCTGCCTGCTGCGATGAGAATGAGATGCATGTCCCAATTCCAATCCTTGACCGTGGCAGGCACGACCTTACACCCGAGACCGAGTCGCCACTTCCCGATTTTAGACCCCACTTCCCCGACCTGGAAACCGATGACGGCGTCACTGCCTTGGAGCGAAAATAGAGATGTAAAATAAAAACACGCACAAACATACCCAGGTATAACGACACTAGAGTTATAAGAATTGTTACTTTGTATACCCTTAGAATAAACAAAATAATATGCAGGGGGAATCATTTCAAGCACAACTCTGATAGCATAATAAGCCACATGCCAATGGCTACAAGCTCTCCTATGTCTGGGTACCTGTTGGATTCGGGTCCCGTGCCCAGCTCGCAAAGTGGCACATGTAGCTCCCGCGGCTAGCTAGCTCTATCGGTACAAGCCGCTGCCCACAGCCACCACAGAGCCGGCGCCACGTTCCGACTCCATCCTCGTCGCCCGCGGCTCATCTGCTCCGTATACCCCCCAAGCTGAGTTTATTCTCGCAGCAGCAATTCAATATCGCATGCCTAGTCTGGCAGGCTAACTAACGGCCGGATGCATCTTGTTGAGTGCCGCTCGCCTGAAACATGCAAGTGGACGTCCTGCCTTCGTACCAGCAGGCCACCTCCCGAGGCGACTGGCTGCGGCTGGCAGCTCCATACGTTGCTTTCACCGACTATCCATCGCTGTGTCGTGTTAGCCGCCACTTCTGGTCCGTCTTTGCGCCGCGGATATGGAGAGACCCGCGTGCGGCGTCTGGGTGGCTGGGATGGAGAGAAGACAGTGGTGAGTCTATCAGGCGCTGGCATCAGCATCCGCAGTATTAGAAACAAGGGAGATGTTCCAAATGAGAGAGGAAGAGTAAAGAAAGCAACGAAACTTGAGGGTCGTGTACAAAGGAGAGAAAGTGGGGTGAGAAAACTAGAGAAGTAGAGGAGTCAGAGGTAGTAGAGGGAAGGGGAGAAATACTGGGCTAACGGTTGTTTGACAGATGTCATATCCTGGTGGATCGACTTCATAGATCTCAAGTTGCACAAGCTCTCAGCCCATACTCGCGCATTGGTCCGCGTGCTAGATGCAAGAGCGGCGGCGGGAGACTTCAGCTTATATCTCGGCCTCACGGAAAAGGCCGTTATTCGAGCCTTGGAGCTCTTACCAAATCTGCAGAGCGTTTTCCTTGATAACAATCCTAATATGGAATTGCGCTTTCAGCGCAGCGACGCCATCAATGGCCAGTTGAAACTGTCCATGTTGAGCGTCAAAAATTGTCCAAATGGAGTACCTATAGGACTCATCAAGAACTACTCCCTCCGTGGGCTGATCTTCTTGGACGTTTCTGGCATTGCCAGCGTAACTCCGCGGTTACTAGAGCCTGTGTGCTTGCCTGATTTACGAATCCTCAAGCTTTGCCGTCAAGGAATCAGCTCTACAGCATTTGCCGGCTTTTCAGCTGTCCTCGGGCACCGTTTATGGAGCCTAGATCTAAGTAATAATAAGCTAACTGACGACGCTTTTCAGCATGGACTAAACGCCATGTTTCTAAACACTGATTTGCGATCAGATGCCCGTGCTCAGACGGAGGGTGCTCTGCAGAGACTTCCTGTTGTCACAAGAGGCTATGGTCAATTTTTCATGCTTCACGAGACAACTCAAAGCGTCCTGTTTGTTCCCGACGAGAGGTATCTGGCAGATACTCCACCATATACCGCTTCCAACACGGCCAACAACGCAATAACGCGGTCAGACGGCTCTGTCCCTGTGCGCTCAGACACAGCCGATGGTGTCTTACGTCTCCTGTCTCGACACGACGCCACTGACGCGGCACATCACATACGAAGCTCAGGCCTCACGCATCTGCACCTGTCGGGCAATCAGTTCTCTGCATTTGCAATGGAAAGGATGCTGCGAGAGTCCTATGGCCAGCTGGAGCACTTTGACTGCGATTCAGTGCGTTTGTTCCCGCCGAGCCCAGCAAAAAGACATCTGTTGTGTCCATCCAACGCAATCCAGTTGGATGGCTTCTCAGGGTTATCGCACATTTTTCGCCCAGTGTGGTCTTCCAATCTCCGGTCCCTCAGGATACACCATTCGCTCGTGACGAATATTCCTACCCTACGATGTAGTAGGTACTCTTCCAATGAATGCACATACTTGGCAGAAATGCAAATCCATCCCCGTCTTAAACTTGCTTACCCACTGGCTTTTGTCCCGGACATGAATCCTCGGCTGGAGTCTCTCACATTGACTTGCACCCCCCGCCATTCTTTCGGCCCGCTCGTCCAAACACTGATATCCTTTCTTCAACAATTGGGTTTACAGGAGTCCTATGTGACGGAAACAAACAAAGCCGAGGAGTCTCGGCCTGGAAAGCCGCTGCGATTGGTGCACGGCCTTCAGAATTTGACTTTAGTAATGGAGCCAGAATCCTTGGGCATGGATGAGGCCGAGGATCTCATGACCTTTGACGAGACCCAATACAGTTTCTTTGGCAGTCCAGTAGAAGAGGCGCCACTATCACCGAGGCCCCAGTTAGATCTTTGGACTTGCCCCAATAAGAGCCAACTCAAATCCCCATTGCCGACTGTACAGCCATGGGACGCATATAACCCGTTACCAAGGAGTCCAGATAGAGATCATATGAAAGACCAATGGGTGCTTCATCGCCCAGAAGACAGCAGCAGTGATATCGTGGTATGGGCTGGCAATCCTGAATCGACAAACGACGTGGTCAAATCATACAACTATCTGGTAATTAATTGTGGCTTGAAAGAGGGTGTAGGTCCCGTCAACCTCACTCAGCAGAAAGCTGGTGCTCCATCCGAATGCCTCATTTTTCACACTGTTTGGCTCTATGCTTCTTTGCCGCAACGGATACAACCGCCTCAGGCCGCAGCACTCTTAGATGAGATAAAGTCCAAATCCAAGGATGTAGCTGCTACATTGCGTCGGCTACGGGTTTCCACATATGAAGCCTTTGAGCAAGCACGACAAGCTGACCCTAACACTACAAATTGGTATTGGGGAGGAAGCCTGAGAATTATAGAGTCGGAATAGATGCCCGACTCTACTGGATCATTTACTGTTGATCATGACTATGGCCAATAGGGTACATGTATCTAGGATACATAACACTTCTGTATGATTCCCTATCTTTTTGCCTCCCCCGCTTGGCAGAAATGCGTCCAACATACGTCGACAGGATTGAGACATCTGACAAGGATTATCAAATCCAGTGTTTTCAGCGACAACCGAGACATGCGCCGTCAAGCTTTCTTCATCATGCTGCCACTGGCATGCCAATGAACAGAGCTCAGAGCGCTTAGCCAGCCATTGATGCCCACGGCTAGCACGGCTATTTTCCACACTTGTATTACCATTACCACCTGAGCTACGGGACGGCACAATTCCTCTACGCAGTGTTGTAGCTCAGCCATCCGGAGAAAAAGCCGATGTGCACCGCCTTTTCGGATAGAATCCTCCATCAGAAGCTTGGAAAATACCATGTACGGTGCCTTGGAGCTGGCAAACGTACTCGTATTCTGCATCGGAAAGAGCGGATGCCGGATGAAGACACTCTTCTGTGTGTTTTACGATGGCTGTTTCTTGTGCATGACTTTGGAATCGGTGAAAGCAGATTGGCTCGTAGGTGGTGTTGGGACCACTGCTGCCTTGATCTGCAGCTGAAACATGCATGTGTGCCGAAGTAGTGGTAATAGTAGTGAGTGTCACTCTAACGGAATCGAAGCCCGTGTGCTATGCGAATACAGGGTGCCAAGTGCTTCCTCAGTCGATGCAATAAACCACTTGCTTATGACGAATAGCGTTGTTTGTGGCGAGATGACGGATGGAGATGGCGCCGGGGTGGGTGTTGATGTATAAGAACGAGACAAGGCAGTATATTGCCTGGACCATCTATTGCGGCCTACTGGACTGTGGGCCCCCCTGTCTTGTCTCAGAATCGTTAATCTCTTCTCAAATACGCAACAGCATGTGATTCGTAGATGGACACGGACAAAATGCCGGGCGGCTGGGAGTAATAGGAGAATGTGAAAGTGGCGGCTGCTTGGCTACCCAAGCCCGCAAGGACGGCCCCCGTTCTTTCGGAGCCGGTATATTAGCTGTACTGAAGGAACTAGCAAGCATTCAATATGCCAATATTTGCCTACGTGTTCAGCTTGGGGATGAGTGCGTTTGATTCGACAGGAGCAAATGCGGCTGGAGGTTTGGCCCGTTGGGTACGTGTGCCGATGACTTGGTCTGAGATGATTGGAGCTCTGAAGCCGTATTTGATGTGTGTTTCTAAATTAGCCAAGCGCATACTATAGCATTATACTACTGCGACTATACTGTACTGCAGAATTATGCGTTGGAAGAAACAACCCATAATACACGGCCGAAGCCGAAGCAAATAGAGGCACAATCAGTCCACCATCCGACTCTCGTTTTCTCACATGCCTTGCAAGAGCCAATCATTTTGTTTCTTTTTTTCCTCATTAGGCAATCTATTTTGTAAGCCCATTAGCGCTTTCTCGTTTCTTTTTTTTTCTTCTTATTAGCAAATAGTCGCTCATTAGTCTGGGCTATCTATTTTTTTTTCTGACATGGGTGGGTGACATTCCGTGTCTCTATGACGCTTGGGGGGTGCTTGCCCCTGAGCTCTGTGCCGGAGAATAACAGGGGGCAGAAAAAGCGTGAAAATATTGAGAGCCTAAGCATGTGAGTCGCAGGGGAGTTTTTAAATAAGAAATTGCTTGCAAAGTCTTGCTTTTAATAGTTGCTTTCGGAGCCCGGAGAGATGTTCTTTGACCTCCTTGCTGCTGAGAGGGGTGTGTTCGGTGAGGTGGTTTTAATGCAGCTTGTCAGAAGGGGAATAGGATACAAAACTTAAGCGTTGTTTGGAATAGAGTGGTATTAAATTGATGGCTTTGCTTTCATGTGTGTGGATGGACGCGGAAGAGGGTTTTGGGTTGCCTTTTGCTGTCTAGTTCCATATGCAGCCTGATGTGTGGAGGCGGTGAAGGAGAGGAAAGGCCAGTACCGGAACGGGTTGATACGGGATGGATTGTGGCGCGAAATTGGGGCATTTTCCTGTTACCGCTGTTAACGTGTTTTCTCATCAGAAATAAGAGAACAGAATTTGTGTATGGATGCCTGTAAAGGCACAAATGCATACCTACATGAGCACACTATGAAAGTAACTGTGTGAGAGTGGCTTATAGGCAAAAGGCTAATGTAAAGATTGGTTTAATGTACTTGTGATATTACTAGCATTTATGGTTGATATATCAGGTAGGATAATATAGCCACTAGCTGTAATAAAGACATCGTTGGATGAGAGTGAGTATTGCATATTTGATTGCAGCTGATTTAGAGCTGCGGATATCGTGTGAGTCCATATTATCGAGATTCCCTCGTATCTAAAATTTTGTCATCATAAATTTATCCAAACTGGAGAGGAGAAAAGCCAGGTAGAACAAAGGTAGGATATTCGGTATAAAGGTCCTTCTTTTAGTTGCCTCAAATTTCCCTAAAATAGAACTGGCCAACGTAGACGATAATTCTAGAGATTTAGTGGAAACTGTAATTGAGCTTTATTACGGCTGTCATTTTCTCTAATTATGACTTTGTTGGGATGTAGGAAATGTGAAAAGTGCTGCTAACACTATTTATGGGCAGTAGGGTTTTCAAGAGTGCCGTAGATTATTTAGAACTTTTGCATGCTAGACGCTCTAGTAGATACAAGTTGAATAGAAGCAAGTATGATCCCAAACCATTCGCTATGTCAACTGTAGTAAATTGCAATGAGGGTATCATAAATGAAAATCAGGATAAAAAATGCTGTGTGGATGTAGAGTAGTCTACCTATTGTTGTGCTCGCATTTTGTTCTTTAGACGGCCCGCTCAGTATCTTACTTCAAAGTAATAGGCACTTTATATCTTGGGCGGTAATTTATAGTCATAAATCATGTCGGATATATGCTCATATTGAAATAGTTCATGCTTTTTCGCATCCGTTGATGGGTTGGCAATAAAGATACACTTTTGGGCTATAGAAAATCATGAACGAGGAAGCTTATCAACATCATTACTACCTTTCTCTGATAGACCTTCCCTTGACCACATTGCTCAAGTCTCCTACAGGAATCTGAATTGGAAAATCGACAATGGCCAACGAAATGGCTAAAAGGATATACCACCCAGCCAAACACGTCACAAAAGCCGAAGCGCCAGCGCCCTGTATGTAATTACGCACGAATCAGTTTCTCGAAGCGTTGAATAAGTATGATATACAACTTTCATGAGGGTACGTACCACGAGCAATTTGTGAGCATAGTCAGAGTTTCCCGCAAAATCTTCCGCCTGCGCCCAAAAAGCACCTGTCAAAAGTCCAAAAGCAATAGCCAGGCTGAGAAAGATGACGAAGAAGGCAACGTTGGTGCGTAGCGAGCAGATGAGGAATATAATACAGAGTAGTCCCATGAAGAGAAACCAAAACCCTATATTATTGAAAGAACAGACAGTCAGAAATAATGTATGAAGATAAAGAAGCCATGATTAGGGGGCAATGAATAGAGACTTACCAAGACCGGCATTGAAGCCTGTTGTTTTAAGACCTTCTGCACCAGCTTCGTTCTCGCTCGCGAATGAAGAAAACGCCGCAAAAGACGGATTCAACACGCCTCCATACGAGAGCCAGAATGTACCAAATGTGCAAAACACCACTGCGGGAAAGCTATTGCCAAGGATCCATTCGAGTAGGCCACCGAGGGTCATGAGGATTCCGCCCTGAAAGAAGTACACCGGGCTAGCAGCAAAGAATTCATCGTTAGCAATCTCTGTTTCACCTAGGTAGCTGAGAGTATTGTGAAGAAAGTAAAGTGTGTTACGAACATTGTCGCTGCGCCGTCACCGCCTGCGCCGCGCCAACCCATGAGAGCACATGACAATGGCGTCAAAGCCATGAGGAAACCGACAAGAGCACTATTCAAATTACATAGTCAGTTACTGAACAGTCATTATTAAGTGGGATGTTCTGTCTTACATCGGCGTCGGGTTTCCAAACGTATCTCTCAGCTGTCCCTTGACTTTGCTCTGCGGCGCCAGATACAGCTTCTCGAATAGCTCCGGCGTCATGCTGATGCTCGCTGCGGAGCGGAATCGGTTGAGGGCATCTAAACGGTCGGAGTCGGAGTCGGCATGGTTGCGAGTGCCTTTTTCCTCTGCCATGGTGGAAAGAAGCGCGTTTGGAATGAAGGAAGAGTTGAAAGGAAGATGAAGTGTAGAGTGGGAACTCAAACTGGTCCTCGATTTTTCCAATCATACATTGAGTAAGAGCTTTATATTTTATTGTTCAACAACTGACATATGTTTCGTTTCAGCCCATCAGCGCCTTATCAACAACCTTGTTGTCCTCCTTTGTCCCGGACCCAGTAGCAGCCACGCAGAAACCTAACTTGTTTCTGCCAAGCTCTTTAAACTCCAACTATCAACTGCTTGGAGCTCCAATTGTCGGGAGCTGCCATCTCCCGGCCGCCCGATGTTAGCATGGATAGGTCTTACCTGCAGTATGCTTTACCCCAGACTTGTGTCATAGCAGCATCTCAGTTCCTCTTCCCCGTACTAAGACGCCCCATTATCAGGCCACCAAGCCCTCGTCCGTTGACCTTTCAGCTGCAATCCTTCCAACCCCACATTCTGAACATCCTAGCAAAGCAGCCCAAATTATAGTCAACTACTCAACCTCACCGCACATACGGAGAGATGCCCTCCCCCGTCCACCCCTTCCTTCCAATGCCGTCCGTTGAATCTCCTTGTTCAAACTCGCCGTCTTTCCTAATATAGCAATCCATCTCTCTATTGTTTGCTCCACAATTTCTAGTTAGATTCACTAGCCAATCCACTTCCCGCGTTCTTCCCCGCCTTCATCCACTTCACCCACTTTAATTCCGCTCGCCCGAGAAGCAGGGTAGGTACGTGAGGTATGTATTTTGGACATGTTAAAGCCTTTTATTTGACTTTTGTCGGTGTAGTCGTTATGTGTGACTAAAGATGGCTGTATTCTTATGAAAATACCATTGAGGAGACAAGCGGTGTTGTGGTTCTGAGCGAGCCGCGAGCCCATCAACTACCGAATATTAGTTGACATTAGTTAATATGGACTCTAACTGTAAACGATATAATGTCTATTTGAAATAGTCCCTTCAATGTAATCTGCAGTTGATTGTCGGCGAATGGCATGATTTATTGTAATACGAAGAAAAGCTGACACAACACTAACATCACAACCACTTCAAACTTTACAAAGTTGCAAATTAAGTTACAGTAAAAAGACGCCAATCATCCAATCATTCAATCGCCATTTTAGAATCCCTCTCTTCGCAACCATCCCATATCGTCTTACAGCTCTCCCATAATATATGTATGAAAACAAGAATAGTTACAAAGTAGGGAGGTATCCTACCCTCGAACCCCAATCCGACAATTTGTATTAATCTCCAGCCCGGGCGGTTAAGGACGCCCAGCCCAATCTATGCATAAAAAAAAAAAGAAACGAGTTTTCCGCTTGAACACACAGAACAGACGCCCGCGAACAAAATTGTGCATATGGCGAAATGCATGTGTCCCGTGATGGAATAGTGTTTTTGGTTTGTAAATCGCGGGTAACCAGCCGCTCTTCCTGCGCCTATTTTCTTCTTCCTCTTCTTTTCTTTCGCCTCTTGTCTGTCTCTCTTCGTCTTTCGTCTTTTGTTCTAGAATCTACTCTCGGGAGACGTCACGACCGAAAGCCTTGGACTTGAGCCAGTCCAAAAGGACCAGAACACGGTTTCGTGCTGTTGATTGTTAGTCAGCAGTGATCACATTAGGAAACAATTAGAAGGAATACGTACGGCTGAAGCACATGGAGAGGTAGACACTTCTCCAGAAGAGGTAGGTGACGCTACCACCGGTGGCAAGGTTGCCGTTCCACCAGCTGACGTCGGCGACGGCCTTGTCGCTGCCAATGTAGGCCAAGCTTCCCTGGTGACTGTACTTGAAAGGCTTGATGTCGCGAATCTTCTTGAGTTGTCTCTCCAAGAGCTCAATCTCCTGGGAAGCCTCGGCAGAGTTGCCGCCGGCAATGTTCAGCTTGCCGCTCAGCTCCGCGATGCGATCCTCGTGGTTCTCAGTCTTGGCCATGTTGTTGAACAGCTTACCAAGGAAGTAACCTTCCTGTGAGGCAACCTGAGCGGTAGGGGCGTAGCCAGCGACGGCGCAGTCGCCAATGGCCCAGATGTCGCGGGTGCCCTGTACGACAAGGTACTCGTTGACAGCGAGACCACGGCGCGAGTCCTTTTGAGCGGGAATCTTGCTGGCCAGGTCCTTGACGATGGGGCGGACGGCGTTTCCGGTGGCCCAGACAAGCAGACCGTAAGGGATCTCAACACGCTCCTTGGTTCCGTCGGGACGGGAAACCTCGGCCTCGACGGTCTTGTCAGTGACACGCTTGACCATGGTCTTGGTCTTGATGTCAATCTTCTCCTCGCGAAGAGTGTTCTCGGTGTAGTCGATCAGAGTCTTGGAGAACATGGGAAGAACGTTGGGCAGGGCCTCGATGAGGGTAACCTTGAAGCGGGGGCTGATGTCAGGGACCAGCTTCTTGATGTCCTCCTCGAAAAAGTCCTGAAGCTCGCCAGCGAACTCGACACCAGTGGGGCCACCGCCAACAACGACCATGTGCATCAGACGGTCAACCTCCTCGGGGGTCTGATCCTTGAAGGCGGCCGTCTCAACACAGTCCATGATCTTCTTGCGGATCTGCTGGGCGTCGCCAATCTCCTTGAGGAAGCAGCTGTTCTCGCGGACACCGGGGATGCCAAAGGTGGCGTTTTCCGCGCCAACGCCCACAACAAGCATGTCGTAGGGGATCTCAGTCTCCGAAGTAGCGCCCTTGATCTCGGAGTTGTCTGCGATGCGCACGACCTTGCGCTCGGGGTCAACAGAGGTGGCCTCGGCTTCAAAGAACTTGGCGACGGCCTTCTTGCCGCGGAGGATGCGGCGGACCGGCTCCATGATGGAGCGGTGCTCGATGGTGCCGGTGGTGCATGACGGCAGAAGAGGCGTGAAGAGGAAGTAGTTGCGGGGAGAGACTACGACGACGTTGTAGTTTTCGGTATCGAGCTTCTTGAGGAGGGCAACGGATCCCCATCCAGTTCCTGTGTCCGGATGGCGCGGTCAGTACTCAATTACACCACACGTGAGCACTTTGTAGCTCGGAGTTGACTCACCCAGAATGACAAGCGTCTTCTTGTTGGGGTCGGGCTTGAACTGCTCATCGGGGTGGCGGTCCACGTAGATGTCGTAGGCAGTGTAGCCAACGAGGCCCAGCGCAGACAGGTAGGTCAGTCTCCAGGCCCATCTGAAGGTCCGGCGCAGCTTGCCAGGCTTGGGCTTGGGAGCCTCGTCGGCGTAGGCTCTGCGGAAGGCAATGCGGCCCGAGTGGGCGAGCTTCATGGTCGCGGAGGGCCTGGCCGCTGATCGCAGCATCATTGACCTCGTAGCGGTAGAGAAGGCTCGTGATGCGACAACGCCGCTGGGACCCAATGGGCCGGCCCGGGCGAGGGCTCTCATGGATTGTGATGAAGCCATTGCTTCACGCTCCGGCACCGGGGATCAGTGAGGCCGTCGAGTGGTGGGAGTAGCAACACCAGAAAAGGATGCTGCGAGTAGCAATGGTGCTACGATATTGCTGAACGATATTGCTGAAGTGGTGTTTCGAGGTGGTGTTGCAGAGGCAGGAAACAATTCGACGGCGAGCGCTCGGAAGACGGAGCTTGAGCTTCCTTGGTGGGCTCTACCAGGGCACAAAGGGCTAAGAAAAAAAAAGCTGGATGACGCTCGGAGTTCGTTTAGCGGATTTGAATTTTTTCCCTCTTGCCTACTTATTTTTCCTTCTTAATGCGATCCGCCTTCCCGCAAAATTTAATAACGCAGAAATTGATTGGGTCGGGCACCCACTCAAAAGTTGTCCCCCTATCAAGGCGATAAGAAGAGCGATAGCAACAGTTTCCTGTCATCGCCTTGACGGCTGTTGCCGCCAGCATGTGCTACCATCATCTCCTCGCTAACATCTACTCCTCCTGCTTGTGCTTTAGCGTCCGCCCACTGCCGGTCCAGCCTGTGACTTGATCAATGCGTTCCCGCCTCTCTTCCCGGAAGACCGAGCCTGCTGCGGCCTGCTATCAAAATCCATCAAGATTTCCTAACTGGACCTCCGGAATGATGCGTCCAAGGGCCAATTGCTGGCTAGGACAAAAGGGCTTCTCTAGCAGCTGCACCAGGAAATCTGAGCTTTCGTGCTCTCCCTCTCCCTCTTTATTTCCTTCAACCTGTTGCTTCCTCTTACTGTCTTCAACAGCCTCCCACTGCCGGTTTGATCCGGGCGGCAGGCTGGCAGAGCCGGGACCACATTTAACGCTTTACGGGCCAGCCCCATCGAAGCCACCGGATGCCGAAGCTGTTCCGGCCAGCGGCGCTGACTGAGCGGTTTCGCGGAGAGTTTGAGGCGCTTTTCTCGGGATCTTTCGGAGGGTCTACGACAGGAAGAGGAGCAATGCGGTCTCTCGAGAGCTCTACTAGCTGCATGCGATGACGGGGAGAGAGCTTCACTGTGATGAGTAACTGGATGTGCTAGACGCTTTACGACGCATGGCCTGGGGCACGCCATTGGGCCGGTATCGCTGGATGTCTATCTTTACTGCACGAGATGGAGGGGTACTGCAGTCTGGCCGTGGCTAAGAAGCTAGACGCCGGACTTTGTTCACACGACACTGTCCTATTATCAGAAGCAGCCATCTTCAGTGTGGAGGTGTAAGTAGGCGAGCCTGATACGCCTGGTCGTAGGTAGATGTGTGCTCCTCCACCCTCCCCACGTCCTCTGTTCTATATATATGCTGCTGTATGATCTAAGTAGATTGCCGTAGAACCGAGTTGAAACGATGGAGACCCCATGATGGGCCCAGGTGGTCAGTATATTCAGTATGTTCGTAAGTAGTTGCTTGAGGGATGCAATTCAAGCCCGTCTTAGTACTTGAAAGCCGGAAGTTTCCAGTGCTGAGAACATAGAGTCATGACTCTCGGAAGTTGGGCTGTCCGGACGGCCTCAAGCTGCGTCTTCCGGTCACATGCGTATCAAATGCAGATTAGGTATTTTGCGGTATTTCAGTTGCTCCGAAGTAGAAATGAAGAAGCCCATCCAAGGCGCGTGTCGTTGCTCGTGACAGCCGAGGCAGCTCAGGAATCTGCACATGATGCTGATTGTTGGTGTTGCGTCTCGGTGCTCTGTTGCTTGCGACTGTTTGTACTAGCTATTTTGCGCCACACTCGCATGCTTAACCAGCCACATCACCAGTCACATCACCAGCCACAGCCACTGCAATCTCCCATTGAATCTTGATCCATCTTGATATCTGCCATCGCAACATCGTGCATAATGGCTTGTTGTTTTACGGCGTTTGGGTCCGCCCATGTAATTGCGGTTTGCAAGATGAAGGAGCTGAGCTCCAACTCTTCAACTCACTGCCAACTCTGGCAGCTGAGGCCCTCGCCGGCCCTGTCCAGTTTCATGTCGCGGCGCTACTTTTCCACCTGAAACACTCGACGACGCACGCCAAGTTCCCACGAATGAGTGCGAGCGTTGCATTCGAGGCCTCCTTGTCGCACCTTTTGCGCTGCGTCCAGCTTTCTGTCTTCGCGGAGTAATTGTGGCCGCCTTTTCGCGATTGCCTAGAACGGAAGCGATGCCTCGACGTCGCTGCCAGCTCGACTCTTGAGGCGGTCACGGCGACATTGTTGCGCCTTGCCCGACTTTGTCGTGGAGATGCAAACTTCAAGCTCAGGCCTCGAGCAAATCGTCAAACCGCCGCGAGCATGTCCGGCCTTCTCCGTGCGGTGCCAGAAGCTTGCCATGAACCCCTGTCTCGTTAATGAGATTGAGATGAGGTGGGTATTTTCCAGCTCCCACTGCTAGCATTACAGCCCTTCGAGCTCGTCGCTTGCTGCAGATTCCCGCGACATGGGTCCTTTGCTCTGTATGCTTCTCTGCGTTTAGTGAAGCTAGCAGCATTGCAGTCCGTCCGTCCCAAAGGGTCAGAAGGGGGAGGCGCAATATGGATCTTCAAGGCGTAACAGAATAGAGCTCTGCACCAGCTGGAGTCAGGATGTTTTCCCGATATGGTAGTTCTTGAGATGGCTGCTACGCGTGTCCCATGAATCCTTGCTCCATAATATCATTTGAAGATCCGGAACGCCAAGCGGTCATCTTAATAGCTCACCCCCACGATTTTTTTTTCTTTTCCTTCACACTTCCTCTTTGACAGAGGATGGGGAACAGTTCTATGCTTCCTTGACCCTCTTTTCACTTTCTTTTTCTTTTCTTTTCGATGGTATGGGAGATTGTTTGTTGTGCTAATTTTTCTTTTCTTTGTTAAAGCCGGAACTGGATTTCGCACGGGTCGATGATTTTTCACGCCTCTTTCCTTTCGAAACGATTTTTAACTTGGGTCTTGTGATGAATTAAGCGCACGTTGATTGAAGCTGGTCTACACGAACGTTGCGTTACAGTTGGGGGATCGAGAAAGAGCTTGGGCAGTGTACTATGGCGCCAACTTCAAGGATACAGAGACGGCAAACGGATGTTGGACGTTCCGATGGACTGGTAGAGCGGCAGAGGCAGACACGTGACGCATCGTGTGCGAAGAGATGGCTGAGGTTCAGATGCAAGAGGAAGAGTTTGGACGTGAATGTGTCTTCACAGGGACCGACCGACCACGACGCAAGCACATCTCCTAGGTCTTCTGGGAGCGACACCGAGGGAGAATCTGGAGATGGATCTGCGGCAAGCTTAGAACCGGCGGGCGAATCATTCTCTGCTGGGGGGTTATTGAAGAGGGGCTTGGGGGACCTGCTGGACACAGATGATGAGACTGATGACGAAAGTGGGAACGAGAGTGAGGACGAAAGTGAGGACGAGAACGACAGCCGAACCCACGTCGATTTCGGCCTACCTATTCCTCTTTCTCATCCTCTCTCGCAACTTCTCTCTCATGCACCGCTTCCCTTACCATCATTGCCGCCAAACCCAATCGCTGCTCTTCTACCACAACTGCCGCCAGCATCCTCTCCTCCGGAATCATCTCCTCCAAAATCATCTCCTCCGACAGCCGGCGCTCCTGCATCGTCACCACAACAGCCACCACCTCCTGCAGCTTCTCCCGCGCAATCCCCTGCATCACCCGCAGCATCACCCGCAGCGCCCCCCGCGTCTGCTCCCTCTCAATCGCATGTTCCGCCGTTCATCTCTATTCCTCCTGCGGCATCCCCCACAGACGGCATATCCGAAAATCTTGGAGCTCCATCGCCTTCCACTACGAATCCTCCTAGATCGTCATTTAGCGCACCTCTACCCAAGAGCACGTCTACCGGCGATGACAGTGACGACAGCGGCGACGACAGCGATGACGACGGTGCATCAAAATCAACCGGCAGGCCTTCCTCAACACGAACTCGAACCACCCTTACGGCTATTGCGCCACCTTATGAGTCGCAGACGACAGGGAGCTCGGGGGACAGATCCACCATTAGCCGTACGAGAGACGCACCTAGCTCTTTCACAACATCCGTCATTGCGCCAGACCAGAGTGCGAGGACAAAAACGGGGGCACAAATGACAGCAATGACGAGTACTGCAAGCCCAAGTGGAACAGCCGCAGCAGTTCTGGGGCACGAGGCACATAGGCTGAGCCCAGCTAGCGAGAAAGCCGTCATTGCGTCCACGTCCATTGGTGAGTGTGTATCCTGGGGCGGCATGTTTCTTCTCTTCCTAGTGTTCACAAGACTTACTATTTTGGCATTAGGTGGTTGTATCATCCTTTTAGTTCTCGCCTGGTTTCTTTGGCGCTCGGCCAAGCGTAAATCTGCTGGCAGAAAGAGCGCTTGGCCAGCCAGCCGAGACATGCTTGACGGCCCTCGGCGTGTTTCTAACAGAGTTGCGGATCGATTTACGTCCATCAAAGGCAACCTGCTGCCAGCTACCTTTGGCTGGTGTAGCATTGATGATTCCAACGATGAAGACGGTCCCGTAAACGAGAAGCCGGCCCCGACGCGTGCTCCGAAGAAGGCTGGCTTGTTGGAGAGGAGACTGGGAGCCAAGACACCACCCCAGAATGTGACGGTCAATTCCTACGGGATGGTCTTCCGCACACCGATTCTGGGGGACTCAGTGTCGGATATCCTGGAGAGACCTAAAATTACACCGCCGCCGGCTACTGGGGTCGCTCGGGAAAAATCCAAGCAGATGGCGGCGGCCCATTTGGAGAGCGCAAGAGCGAGTGTGAGTGCATACACCTCGAGATCGCAATCTTTGGCACCTTCGCGCAAGAACACCCGCATCAGCGATGTCTCCTCTTTATCGTCGGGGTTTGGTGATGGGGACATCATCATTTTTCAGCCCCCCACTGCTGCTGCCACCTATGCTGCCACTCCAAACCGATCTAATACGTTTGACTCAAATATTAACCTCAGTGCCGTCAGGACTAGCCCTGAGAGGAAGAGCTTCGGCAGCCGATTCTCCCGTAACAACAGCAGAGACCACAGCAGAGACACTTACATGACAAACTCCTCGGAGGACCTGCGTCCCCGATTCCGCACTGTCTCTTCCTGGGTTCATCAGCAGTCCCGTCGAACGAAGCAACGTTCCGCGGCGAATAGGAGTGAAGACCGTGGGATGGCGACACCTTTGCCAGAGCAGGGATTTGATATGATGATGCCTGATGGAGAGGTGCCGCGGAGGGTTGAATCTTCGATGTGGCAGGAGAAGTGAGATGTTGTATAGCGTGTGATTTGGTGTTTTGTTCTGGGAGAAGGAAGAGCGACGGAGTTTGTGCATAAGTAATAGAAAAGGATTACTGCTCAGCCATTTCGACATAATCTCTAGGGAGAATTCGGTTCTCACCGAAGCCTTATATAATTGACTCAGGCTATCTAAAAACATCTATCTCATCATAGTCGCTTCTATGGTTTCTCATATCTGTACAAAATAAAAAACCTACACAGTTCTATCTATCCGTTATTTGTACGGAAACATTTCCCAAAAACCAATTTCCATCTTTCACGTTCGTTTTTGTTAGTAAAACGTCCTTTCATATTGTTGAGGCTGTGATTGTTCTTACCTTTGTGGCGTGTACAAAGATTTTAATCAGTTCTTCTATCCGACTAGGCGACTGCAGCCTGATGTTCTTCTCAATGAGTTCTGCCATTATCATTATTAGCTCATTTCTGTATTTTAAAGTTGGAAAGTAAAAAGCAAAGTAAAATACGCACCGCTTCCTAGTCTTACCGCCTCAACATAGTCATCCGCATTGTAATTCTCAATCCACGCCCAGTACGTGTTCCCGTCGCGGACCGTATCCGCATGGGCGTGGAGCATCTTTGCGACGGCGCCGTAGCCGAGGAGGCATGGCGCGAGGGCCATTTGGAGGGCGAGCCAGTCTTCGCTTTGGCCGACGTCGAGGACGTAGCGGGTGTATGCGGTACAGGCTGCGTTTATGTGTGAGTAATACTGAAAGGGGATTCGACAGAGAGGGGGAGCTTACCTTGGAGTTCTTGCGTTGCTTGGATTTCGGGCTCGGCAATGCCAAATGAGTTGCAGTAGTTGATGTGGAGCTTCATTTCGTGGAGAATGTGGGAGACGATTTCGTTTGACTGGGATGATTGTTAGATATGATTGGTTCTGGGCTTTTGAGTGTTGGACGTACTCTGGAGATGTCGCCGATGCTCTTTGCTTTGTATGCTGCGAGCGCATTTGCTCTGGAAAAGTGAATCTGTTGACTGGATGTCAGCTTTGGCTGTACGAACAAGAGCAAGGGAGAGATCTTACAAGGTAGAGGTAGTCTTGAACAATATAACCTTTGAATGACTCAACCGGCAGTGTTCCGTTGCCCAGGGCCATGACGAATGGATGATAGACGAATTCGTCCCATACGCTGCGTACGGCTGGGTGTTCTAGCAGATACTCAACAAAGTATCCTCTGCGTGTGAAGACCATTAGCCGAGTAAGGAGAGTAGTAGAGGTGGGCTGCTTACGGAGAGAAAGGAAGAGTGTATGTCGAGTGAAAGTGATCGAGTGGTCCGTTTCCACTGCCGAGCTGGGGCGCTGTCTTGATGCCTGCTTCGATGTAGCGACAGGCGCCGCGGACTGCGGTGGGCATGTCGGCGCCTTGAGCGACTCTCGCTGCAATGGCGGCTATGAAACGGTAAGTATGATGCTCCTATGTAGCTTTCCTCGCTCTTATGGAGATATGGGTACTTACAAGCTAGAGAGCAGCCAGTCCCATGAGTGCTTGTGCTCTTTTGGTAAGGACTCTGCACTCGCAACACACTTCCTTCAGGCCCGACTAGGACGTCAACAACGATTTCCTTTTCTTCGTCTGTCTTAGCTACTGTCAGATCCTTGCGGAATGGCATGTGGCCGCCTTTAACGAGCACCCATTTAGGGCCTAGTTGCTGGATTTTGCGTCCCATGGCTTCGACGTCGCTGACGGATTGGATCTCATTGACTTGTTGGCCGTTTTGCGTTAGGAGGAGGGTGGCTTCTGGGATGTTGGGCGTGAGGATGGTGGTATGGGGGAGGAGGTGCTGGGATAGTTGGGCGATGGCTTCGTGGGGGAGGAGTTGAGCGCCTGATGTTGAGACCATGACCTGGGAAGTTGTTAGTTTTTGCATCTTAAGAGAAGGGATGGTGTGGTGGTTATTTACTGGATCGATTACTAGGGTTGGGACGTTGAACTTTGTGACTAGCTTTGCGATGACTTCGATTGTTTCTGCGGATGCCAGCATTCCTTTTTTATATGTCTATGTTAATAGGATCGATTTAATAGTGCAAGAGACGGGACTCACCCGTTTTGATCACGTCGGCTCCTACGTCCTCAAGACACGCCTCGACTTGTCTTCCCACGAAATCAGAGGGTATGACATGTACGCCTGTGACGCCTTTGGTGTTCTGGACTGTGAGCGCCGTGGTGGAAGTCATTGCGTAGCAGCCGTGTGCGGCGAGGACTTTTTGGTCTGCTTCCAGGCCGCTGTGATGAAACGCTCGTATTAGTAAACATTGTTATACAAAACATATCTTCTAAAGAAAGAAGCTTCGATGAGACTGTGAAGGGAATTGAATTGAGAGTCGAATGAGTAACCATCGTGCATAAAACGATTCATGCAACACATAGTAGGAACGGATATAGTGAGGGAAAATGACTACATTGAGAAACAGGAACAGGTACACTCACGCTCCTCCAGAGGGATCTGACCCGGCAATGATCAACACCCTGCCTTTAACCATCTTGGCTTCGCGGAGTTATGAGATGCAAATCTTGATTTGTCGAAAAGAGCTCAGAGAGATGTGAAAATAGGAAGGGCGCGACATGATGTAGCGATTTGATGTCTGCGGGTGGGGCTGAAAATCTATGGGTGTCGGATTTATGTGGGGTATGGACCGAGTACGGATTATGGTCTTTGTATTACAGCTTACACTCTTTCTCGTACTTCATAGACTGGATGTAAAAAAAATTTGTCATTAGTCTGGGAAAAAGAGAGGTAGATAAGAGAAAAAATATCTTTGCAAAATATGTAAACGACTGTTTCTTGTCTTGGGGAAGGATAGTATTAGCTCTATCTCTGGCATCGGATTAATAGTTTCGGTCTTGGCGAGTTGCTTGGAGCAATTGAACATGGTATACGGCTCTACCTCTTGATAAATTGCTTGCAGCAGTGAGAACTGGTGATGGTAAACAATGCCCTTTTCACAAGCTACCAGAGGCTGTAGGAACAACTGATGGAGAGCCGCTAGCTCTTGGTGGGTTGCGTGTAGTGATAGGAGCTGTTGTTAGCATACCATTGTCTCATAGTGAGCTTTTTGTAGTGATAAAGGCCGTTTAACTTCTTTGATACTTACTCCTGATGAATTATTTAAGGCAGTAGCAGCAGCTCTTGGTATCCCGCTAATTCTGGGTGAGTAGCTTGTAGCAGTGGGAGCGGATGTTGTAACGCTACTACTACTGCCGTTGCTGATGATGACGTTGAGCTCGGCATTGTTGATATAACCGGCGGCCTATATACTAATTAGTTCATGTTTCTCTTCTCTCTTGAGGGCTTGAAACTTGCTTGAGTGCATGAACCCGTAGTTGCTCCAGACTGTGGTCTAGTGAAGGGGCACTGTGGCCCGGTGTAAGATGGGTTTGCCATCTGGAAGAAACGCGCATAACTCGCAAGTCTTACAACGGTTTTATTGCTTGGAACGCCTGCCTTGGTAGTTATAGACAGTGCCTGAAATGTCTCTGTAAGGTTGACTAAACGGATACTCAGTTGGAACATGCTGCATGGATGATATTGTTGTTCAGCTACAGCAATTGAAAGAATGAGATCTTGCCATGGCTCCTCAGACAACCCTCAACAGAGCAGCCGGTATCGGCCCATTAGGTTCCATATCCCACTGGCCATGTAAATCATCTTTGAAATAAGGTAATTGTCAGTGACATATAGCTATACAACAAGGGATATCTGCGGGCAAAGGCTCTACTTACACGTCATGTATATGATGTAGTCGACAATAGAGGCAATATCAGCAATGGGTAATCCTTGTAATACTAATATGAGGCGAATGCGGCTATAGAGAGCGAAATCCCGCTAGAAAGTGCTGCTCTTAACGACTGGAGGAAGTTGAAATAGTAAGTCCCTTCGCTCGCGCTCCCTGGAGGAATGCCCTGTATATAGGCTCACCCTAATTCTTTTGTCAGCTCTAGTCAATCTGTATTATAGAAAACAATAGCTGTCTAACAACTTCCGGGGTATTCAGTCGATATCGACGCTGTCAATATTCCAAGTCGCCACAAAATTGACAATGCTTGTAAAACATGGCACCGTATTGCGGTAGGTCGCGGAAGATGTCATAAGTACTTGTACCGGTACTGAAAGCCCAGCCGCCGAAAGATACGATTCGCTTGAAACTCTATAACAAAAGAATTTAGTATAGCCTGAAATTTCTTAAAACTGTCAAAGCAGGCCTTCTGTCGGATACAAGGTCCCCACTGCCCCTTTATGCCACTGATATCAGCCTGGTACGTTTGCGAAACATTTGCGAAAGCGAAATGGACATGTATAGCTAGATAGAGTGTAATTGGTACTCATGTTCAGGCAAGATGCGGAGTATTAAAGGCTTCGAAATAGCCAATTCTGTATACTTCGGACGAGCCAACGGCGTTATTAACAACACCAGAACCACAGTTCGAGATGCGGCCATTTTGCCCAGTTGCGGCAGTGCCAGGAGCATCTGTAGAGGCACTGGATGGTGTACAGAATTCGTCTGTGTTGCCGCACTGGCCCATACGTCGCAGCAGGCATTCAGCGGACACGGGTTCAGCGATTCCTAGCTTATTCCATTTGCTGGCTCTTGTGTATCAGGCACCTTATGGTCCACAGACGGTATCGGATATGGGAGCTGAGAATGGGGGTGTCCCAGCGCTGAGACAAATGGTTTGTTCAGCCTGGAGATGGTCACATTTTAGCCATCTCCAAGTGTTGCTATTGTAAGAGTCAATGTCGTCAACAGTGAGTGGTTCATAAGTGACGGCTAGCCGAGAACAATTATCATCTTCTGTACCAGATAACTTGCGCAAGAGCCGTGTGGGTTTGGCTGGGGTGCATGATTGGGAAGTGACCCAGAGGAACAACAGATGCAATGCCCAGGAGTAAGTGTTGAGCAGCGATTGGCCCGGAGGTTGTACTGATAGAATTCATCTGCGGTAATACCGCACTCTGAAGCCAGAGATGCGCATGAGTCTCCGGACTGCACGCGCACCGTTGAACAGATACCTCCCATTCTGGATTTTATTGCCCAAAGAAATCGTCCTGGATTAGATGACTATGGGAAGACGAGCAATGGTCAACAAGATTAAGAAAAACTGATGGCTTCTATACAAAAAAGAATTCCTCGGCTTCCCCATTATTACGATATATTGTAGAGGTACATTGACATTTATGTGGCGTGCATTCCCAGTGAAAGAGCCGCAACATTCTCCTCGCTATATTAACAAGCATTTTTCGGCTAGCCGCTAGGCTTAATAACAAACTGTCAATCATCTAAGATCTATTTTGTGTTGTATTATCAGCTCCTCGTCGTGATCCGTCATGCCACTCTTAAATTTGGGATGCATAAAAACAACTTTAATTTGCCTCCAAACGGCAAGGCATCTAAGGGAGCCACACATAGACTAGCTTGATGGTGTTAAACTGTTGTATCGTTTGTTATGCGAGGGTTGCATGCAACCCGAATCAGATAAGGAAAGCAGGCTGAAATTTACCCCGCATTTGATTAAATAATGCTTGAGCTGAACTTGGAACTTTTGAATTTCCAGGCATGAAATAACCTTGCAACCAACAGATAAACAGAGGTTTCGGGGAGCCATCAGTTTGCTAACATTAACCTATATAAACAAGGCTCCAGCATGCTGTATCCGGAATGAATAATTTTCCATAAGCTTTCAACGACAGGCTTGAAAGTTTATGGGTATCTAAAATTTCCAGAGCCAACGACAGACCCGCGTTCTCAAGACGCGCATCCACGCCTAGTTATGCTTCCAAAGTGGGCAACTCACCCCGCTGGGGGGACGATGGCGATCATGCTGCTATTCGGCGCTGCATTTGCCATCGGTCATCACTTCTTTTACCAGAGTCTTTCGGGAAACCCGCCACCAAATGTCGTCTATTTCAGAAGCTTTGCTGGCGGCTTAACGGGACAGCAATTCAACCTGGCCGTCGGATCGGTGTTCGCTTTCCTTGTCAACTCTGCTCTCGGTGTCGCGATACACACTGCGGCAAATCAAGCGCTGTGGGTAGCGATTAGAACGAAGCCTTCAAAGCTAGGGGTAATTGATAATTTAGCAACTGCAACAACTAACATCTGGAATGTATTTGACTTCCGACTATGGAAAAGCAGCCCCATCAGGATGACTTTGATCACAATTTTCTGGTATGCATGCCTCAGATACCATATGTGGTAATCAGTCCACTTATAGTTACCAGGATTTTATCTGTGGCATTCTTTATAACACCAGCAACCCTCAATATCAAGTGGTCAATGACAACATCCGTCTCCATGACCAGGGTCCCTCAAGTTGACTTTACCAGTCTCAACTTTGCCGAAATACAACTTGAGCAGTCAACTTCACCTGACTATCGCTACTACAACCCTCAGTATCCTGTTCTGCAGGTTGTAGCGGAAAGCACAGCAGGAGGCCGTATCTTGCCAATATCGTCGCCCCATCAAAATGCTACATGGGTCTTGAACTTTCCCGGGCCAGCACTATCGTGCAAAAGCCTTGACAATAGTTCGGCCTTGTACGACAATATTACGAATAATATTCTCGTAACAATGTCAGTAGGACCTAGGGAAGACCAAGTACGTGCGTGTGCATATTCTTTCGGCTACATTTCTTGGGTGCCAGAGGCAGAATATGGAGGCTCCGATATCAATTCTTTGCCATTCCCTGGCATGTCATTGAGTACCAACAACACTCCATATGGGCCACCTTCGCGGGGTGTTGGGCCGATATATGCCTCGCCAGCCAGAGAACCACTGACACTCTTCATCGCGGCCCTACCAAGCATGCATTTTAGCAATGTGGACCAACACGCGTGTACAGATTACAATTCAACTTCTTTTAGTCAGAGCGCTCTTGATCAAGTTGCCAATATGACTATAACAAAGTGTATGATGTACAACACCTCCTATGTGGCTAATTTCACATACATCGATAACATCCAGAGCATTGAACTTACGACACAAGGTTCGTTCAACAATATTATAGGCCAGCCCGGAGTTGCAGGCGCAAACCTGGTGAGCTACCCAGAAGCAGGAAGTGACAAGATTAGCTACAACGTCTCCTTGGTTGAAACATTCGCCTATCAGGCCATTATGGATGCTTTCGGGCGCATGTTCGTGGGAACCATCGCCTATGACGTCTCGCAACAGAAGCAAATAATTGACACTCAAATGGCGATGACACCGCTTCTGAATACGAAAGAATTCAACTTTATACGACCTCTTTCTGAAAAGTTTTCACTACAGGAATTATTAAATGGTGCAAATGGTCTTTGGAATGGAGTTTCTGTCGAGCAAGCGCCTAATTCAACCATTCCCATGGCCGGTGTGATAGAGGAGCTGTTCCGTAATGCTACCATATCTCTAATTAGCAATCCCTTGTTCCAGTTAGTCAAGTCATTCTACGAATTTTGCCGCCAAATTCCTTGTATACTTCCGCTAATATACCCACAGGCCCAATTACTCTTCCCCCTACGCACCTCCAGATATAGACGTGGCAGTGACGACTTACGGGTTGGTCTACTTATACGCAGCTCGAACGCTCTTGCTTGCGTATGCCATTGCTCTAGGTATGACTCTTCTGAGCATATTACTCGGTGCTATTTCAATCTATCATAACGGTGGCTCTTCATATACGACCAAAATCTCTACGATACTACGTGCGGCCTATTGTATCGACTTTTCGGAGCCAATACGACCTGAGGATACTGACGGTAAGGATCCGACGCCAAGATATATTAAGAAACTTACAATTTCTTTTCCGCCGGTCGGAACTGCTGTGCGTTACAACAAGGCAGCGCAAAGTTCTGAAGGGGAGCAGCTGCAGCAGATATAGGGTCACTGGCCGTAGATGAAGAGCTGGGGCGGTAATCACAAGAGTACAGCTTGGCCTTTGTCATTGTATCTTGCAGATAACAGAAACGTATAGCAATGCCGATCTATTATCAATTTGGCCATAAGCAAATCTCTTAGCATACATTTACAGTTAAACGTAGTTTTCTAAACCCTACTTTATGCAGCTCTAGAAGTATATGTTTGGCCTTGTATTTCATGAGCTTGTTAAATCTATAGAAAAACTGAAAGAAAGAAAGATGAAGAAAATGTAGCTATTAATCTTGACGTAAGCTCTATATAAAAACTTACATGAATTGTGATGGAGCAAGGATAGTCGCTGAGCAGCCTGGAACGCTACTACTGTAGGAGTACCTCTTTCAGGTCTCTTGTTTAGGGTATCCACTTGAACTCAGGCCGTCTCAATAGCACTCGTCCGGAGAGGGCTGCCAACAATATGAAGCGTGGCGGTTCAATCAATGCACTCCATTTTCGTTGTTAACAACGCCACAAATGCACATATATAGCGGTCACTCGCTGACCAATTACCAGTGCGATGTAAGAATGCTAATTATATGGCCTGCTTACTATGCGAGGTAGAATGCATCTACATATCCACTCGCAGACCGATGGGATCCTCAGCTAGCCCGCTCGGTTTCAATAGCGATGAGGATCAAATCCAGCCGTTGTAGAGCTATAATATGGCCTCAGTATAGCGCCAAATATCTGCTAGATCTGTGCATGGTGCAATGATACTCCGGTTTCACGATGAAATCCTTCGGAGGAGCACAGCTCAAGGATAGTTTCATGACCGGGGAGCATTGCAGCTACTAGCGATAATTCCATTTGCCTCAGCTCTCCTAACTCCATGCATATGTAAGTAATCAGCCTATGACTGGCCCACTTGTTTGCCTTGTTAATTGAGCCGTACACGAGCTACATACATGCATTGGAGGCTTTTATCTTCCTCCTATAGGTAATCAAGAGAATCGCCACCATGCACAGTAAGTGTGGTTCTAGGAAAGGGAGAAATATTGTCAGCAATATGGCTTTGAAGCTTTTGTTCGAAATTGTCACTCCTATTATTAATAATGCGATTTCAGCGTCTACAGTATCGACTTGCCACCTGACTGTTCGGAAAAACTCCGAACAGAAATATAGATGATCTTGCAAGGATTGGAATGACCCCACAAATAGGTTTAGAGTAGTACGTAGGCTGATCGTACAACACAACGCTCGCTTAGCTCGCTTGTTTCCCGTTCGTACTATGACCTTGGGTAAGAGACTGCAAATTCCGACCTTGCGTTTCATAGATTGAAGCTCGAAATCTTTATGCTGCAGCAATATTACACATAATATCTCTACGAATAATAAACTCACATAGATTTGAAAGTTAATCTATGTTGCGAAAGATGTATTTCCAACTTGAGGACTAGTGTCCATGACCCCTGGCGGCGCGCTTATAAACCATCCCACATATCTCCCTTACACGCGCGGTACGTTATAATCGCAACTAATTTCTTCGGTGAATAGTGTGGGCTCTACTACTTGTGAGAAGAACAGTTCGGAGAGGGCGTGGGTTGCGATACAATTGAGCAATTGAATGATCAATCATGGAACAGCGGTGTACTTCATTCTATAGCCAACCCAGATTGGGGTCTACTTGTAACTGAGTATAAAAGCCTTGGCTGGGAACCGCATCTATATTGTTGAACTTGGATCATTTCCACATCATTCAGCACTCTTTCACAATCTTCTTCAAGTCCATCATGTCTAGACTTTTGACCGCAGCCCTCCTTCTTGGGCAAACCTTTGCCTATGACACTGTTCTCGGGTTCAACTCGGGCCCGACAGTGGAAACTCGGACAATTGATGAAATCTATAAGGCTGCCCTCAAAGAGGGTGGCACTGTTACAGTGTGGCATGGAGGCGATGAAAAGGATCAGCAGGACTCTCTGAAAAGCGCGTTCGAGAAGCGTTTTCCCGGGATGACTCTCAATATCACCGTGGATCTCTCCAAATATCTCGACGGCGAACTTGACCAGCAGCTCTATCATAACAATGTCTTTGTCGATAGCATCGTTCTTCAAACGCTACAGGACTACCCACGTTGGCAACAGGAAGGCGCTTTGCTCAACTACGCCCCCGTCGGATTTGACAAAGTGTATCCAGCATTCAAAGACTCCATATCGGCTTCTTGGTATGGATATAGCGCCTTTTTCTGGAGTCTCTCCTGGAATCCTGCCAAGCTGCCACATGTCAGCAATATTTCCTCTTACAGCGACTTCCTGAAACCAGAGTTCAAAAACCAGCTTGTCCTTACATACCCCAATGACGATGACGCTGTTCTTTTTGCTTTCTATCAGATGTAAGTTGACCATTTCAAGAAAAGAAGAAGAAAACGTAGCTTACAGGATACATGTAGTATGCAGCAGCTTGGAACCAAATGGTTTGACAATCTTCTGAAGCAAAACCCTCGATGGGTTCGTGGGACTGCTACTCCCCTCACCATCTTGAGCGGAGCCAACTACTCTCAATCGGCCACATTTACAAGCTTTGGTGGATTCAATCCAGGAAAAAACGTCAAAATCTCTTTTCCGACCGACGCAGAATTTGTCAGCTGGCCCCAGACTGCCGCAATTTTGAAGAATGCGCCGCATCCTGAAAGCGCAAAGCTCTTCCACAACTTTCTCCTCAGCTCCGAGTTTCAGAAAACTCTCCCTTTGAGTGCTCGACAAGATATCAACTCTACTGGCTCACCCTACCACGATATCATGCACACACCTCACACAAACCCGACCACGTTTGCTAGATTTATGAGTGATCGCGTGACGGTTGAGCGGGTGAGATTTTTCTTCGAGAATCGCCTAGGTACTGCGCAAGGATTAAGCCCCTTGATCGATGATATTTAGGGGTCATGTCGATACCTATATGTCGCCCTGGAATAAGCGTGCTATCCGTGGCCAGGAGTAGTCAAAATTGTTGGAATGATAAAGCTAATTCGATGAGTTCGTATTGATAGTAGCCAAGCATAGTTAACTAATAAATTGAAGAGAAAAGTTATTCAGCATCTAGTTCTATTATCTCACTATAGCTAAAACATAAGCTACAGCTACTACTGCTACTACTAATACTAGTAGTAGTAGTTTTAAGTGTATATACATGTAATTCTATGTACATGTTGATCAATTGCATTACTAAGCCATAGTTGAGGCGCTGAATAGTAAAAGATCCTCTTCTCGCTTGGATTCTCTCGTTACGCAAGGGTCCTTTTGAATCATCGCAGGAGGCGGCATGAGAAAGAGTAAATTAGACCAGGGCTGGTAGGTACAATAGACTAGTCAATATTAGTCGCATATAACTTGCTTGTGACAATCAAGTACGGATCTATATAGCACTTAAGCCTGGCATCCTTGATGAATTAGAGGCATGCTGGTAGGACTGGCACTAAAGAAAGCGGAAAGACGCCACTGTACCCACGACAAGAACAAAGTAGTCCTAATCGTTGGGTATTCGTAGACTTCTGTACAACATTAATATGCCACTATGCTACGTTTATATATGCCAACATTCAGTAATAGATAGAGCGAGGTCCCCTAAGAGAGATAAATAAAAAGCCTTGGAACCGATCAAGGTGTATTGAAATCAGTCTGCGGATTTATCATGACTTCCCTCAGACATCACAATGAATACACACGATATCAAGAATGATTTTTTTTATCTCGCTGACAGCATTACTTATATTGAGGCCTACCGCATTAAAAGTAGATAGATGTCCCATGTAATCCATGTCGCCTTCTAACCTAGCTCGCTTTACAAAAACTCCACAGTATAGTACAAAACGCTTGAATGTTTGACCTGAATGGCTCAAGTAAATTGGTTGGGCTTTCCGCCTCCCGTCTCCAAATTCACAAAACTCCCTAGATCCTATGTCCTCTAAATTCCAACTCTTATAGTGAAGCAACGGGTATGCGCCATCAAAAAGAAAAATAGCACTATATTAATAAGTATGTTCAAGAATAATCTCCCTGCTGACCTGTTCAAACTTTTCGGTGTTTCTCCATAACTCATCATCATGCTGTACTACCATTGATGATGCTGGAGAAAGGCGGTAACTTCGTTATCAAAAGCCGCAAGCTCAGCTGGCAGTAACGATAGATCGCTATTCGCAGAATTCGGAGTGAGATTCGAATTGGGGGTATCACCCTGCTGCGATGCATCGCTCTCCTCATCCAACCTCCAATCATAAGGCTCGTTCTCCAGGATTTTCTGCGTGATTGGGTCGAACACTAAATCTTTGAGCAGCAGATGTCGATAGATGCAAGTCCCGCGCGACTTGAAAATCTTTTCGGCTGTTTCTTCGAAGGGGACAACGTCGTACGCGAGAGTTGAATGCGATTGTTTCTCAGCCACTTCACCCCACTGAGCGATAATCCGCCTCTGAGCTCCCATAGCCTCTGCAGAGCTTCTCCAGGTAATCCTGGGCCGACCATCTTCATAACAGTACCGGAAGACGTATGCGCGGCTTTCCTTTTTGGCGCGGCAGATACCCCAAAGCTCAAAGATTTCCAGTTTGGGAAGTGACAAGGCTGCTTCGGCCGCGAGGATTATCAGGGATTCGAATTCTCGTCTGCTTCTTTCTGGTGTTGAGAGGGAACAGCGCAGACTAAGACGTTCTAGAGAGCTTTCAACCACCGTAGGCGAATCAACCAGTCCAATAATAGACCGAAGGAAAGGCAGTTGTGTCCATCTGCCATGGCGGACAAAAATATTCCAATCTCTGAGAAAGCTTTGCCATCTCCTGAGGCAAGTAACCTTGAGCATGTGGAGAAATGTCGGTTCCTAGGCCCCTGTCGAGGTATCTGCGCTCCTTTCTGGGGATCTCCCACTGTGTGAAAGAGAGTTGGCGTAGTGTTTTTGGCAAGGAGGGCAGTAAGTGCTGTCGGACGCCTGAGAAGAGGGTATGTTAGCTTTCAGATACTCACCGTAGCGATTGGCCCGCGTTATATACCTCGATCAAAATAAAGCTGCGAATGAGGCTCTAGCGAAATAGTTCGCTCGAAGCGGAACCATTCCAAGGCCACAAAGCTTCGGCCAATTAGCCAGGACAACGTCCTTATATGAATTTCCCTGAAGAATTGTCTGCGTATAACCAGACCTTTGACCATGGGAACGGCAGCAAGACTCTTAGCTTGATTGGTGAAACGGCCTTTCTCTCCATTTTGTGGTTGCAAATAGAGAGGAGTTCCCTGAACCCGGTTGATGTGGTCGCCGCTCAATGGCGGAAGCCCGCTGAGATGAAGAAGGCCGCTAACCGGGTCACTCATATTCGTCCGGTGATAGTCAATAATACTACCCGCAAGGTCGAGGTCTTCGGCGTAGTGAAATGGATAGTCGTCTTTCATTTCGCATCGAGTAAAACGATGTTTGGTATCGCTGGGCGAGGAAGCGGACAACATCAGTTCTACTCCCTGAGCTCCGTGTCTCGCGGGATCCCAACGTTTGAGAGTTCCTAATAGGGTCTGAATACACGTTGAGAAGATCATGTTGTTGCTGCGAGAATGTGTTAGCACGGAATACGCAAGTATCAGAGTAAGAAATGTATAAATGCCTCAACATACTCTCGCTGTGTTGCCACATCCTCTGGTTCATCACATTTGGGGCACTCGTACTCTGAAAGCTCAACTCGAAGCCAGAGCTTTTGGATATACGCCAAACGAACGTCATCTCGTCTGACGACTGCGTCAAACTCTTCGACAGATTCGGGATTCAGAACAAGACGACGGAATGTACGGGCCTCGAAGAAGATCTGCCATTCAAGGCACACCGAAGCATATTGGGCCACCGTTGGGTAGCTCATGCCGTTGCATTGCCCCCCTGAATCAGGCAAGCACACAAACTTCAGTATCATTTGGCGTACTTCAGCTGGCAGCGAAGCCCACAGCCTGGTCTTCGTGGCTGTCGATGGCGACTCGACCTCGAAGGCGTCGGATTCTACATCCATAACGACGAGAGATATAGTAAAAAGTAATTGATGATGTTCTGTTGGGAGATGATAGAATGGAAGAGCTTCTCTCAAGATACGATTTGCGGGCTCAAATGGATGATGTTTTTTTGTGATATAGTAGAATAGAAAGATGTTGTTTGGGATACGATCTGTGGGTTTCCTCACGGGGCCGTATCTACTATTTAAACAAGCACAACCAAGAATACACAAGTTTGGTGGGCAGGGGAAAAATCAAGGGCACAAAAAGCCACATTGCCTTGATGGCCAGCAATAAAGTTCAAGATATAGTTTCGCACCACAATAAAACTCCACATTTAGCTCAGCCTATCAATACAATAATAGTACAGAAAAGGCGGATAATTCGTTCATGATTCCTTAGTAAATGCACAAAAGTCAACTCTGATCACACAGATCAGTGTAAACGATGAAACAAAGGAAGCATACAGATACCCAATATATTTCTCCTCAATGTATAGGTTTGAGAATGTTTAAATACTCATGCGTAGCATACTAGCTAAAATTTTCCATACACATTGAACACTGAATAACCCCAACTGATAAGCTTTCCATGCTGGCTTATTTCAAGGTATCAGCCAAGCCACGCTGTATCCTTTTCAACTCTAACTCTCAAGCAGCAACACGTTTAACAGTGTCAGTGACAGTTGCAGGCTTTAGTCCTAGAAGATTGTTGGCTAAAACTTCATCCTTGGTATAGTTAGACTTGAGGCCAGGTATGTCACCAAAGCTTGTTGCTCGGACCAGCGCAAGAGCGCCGTTGAAATCGCCAGCGCCTAATTTCTGGTTGGCAGCATCAACCTGCTCCTTGGTAGTGGTATTATTGACTGTCCATTTAGCGCCAGTGATCTCCTCCAGCGCGGCGAGAATCTCATTCTGAGTAGTCTCAACAGAGGATATGAAGAGATACTTGTTGGCAGTTTCCTCAGGCTTCTTCAACACAGCCGCAGTAGCTGCACCAAGATCCTGTTCATTAGTCAGAGTAAACTTTTTGTTGCCGCCATCCCAGATGGTGGCGGTTTTGTTCGCAAGATCAAACTCAAGGAAGCCATTTGCAAGGCCCTATTACGCGTCAATTTAGCCTTTCGCGTCAGTCATGATCAAGTCTTTGAGAAGTACTTACCCAGTCGAATAAAAGAGAGGTAGCAATACCTGTCCAGGAAAAGTTGGCTGATTGTTTGGCCTTTAGATACTCAATGAATTCTGCTTTCGGGGCAAAAAGAGGAAGCAGCTGGAGTACACCAGCATCCTGGCTACTGGCGGAAAACTCAGAGGGTAGGAAGCGTTTAACACCAGCGCTGATGGCAGCGTCAACGACCTTCTTCTGCTCGCCGAAACCGGCGTTACCAAGGGCTGAGATGACAGCGTCCTGGCCTTTGAAAGCTGCCTCAAGGTCTCTGTCAGAAAAGTCTGACTTGTAAACAGTGACTCGAGCAGGGAAAGTGGCAGAGCTATCTTTGCGAGAAATAACGGTAATGTTGAAACTACCGTCAGCGACCAATTCCTCGAGGATGATCTTGCCAATATTTCCACTAGCCTAGAAATATGCGAGTCAGTGATGGGAATTGGTCTCATCAATGTATTGGAACATACACCAACGAGAGCTACGTTCCTGTAGGCCATTTTGGATTTTGGGGAAAGTATGTTTGCTAGTTGGAGTAGGAGTCAGGAAAGAGAGATGAAAAGACTTGATATATCAAGTCTCAATAAGTGATGTTTTACAGAGAAGTGATGGTGATTGATCAAATGCTTTGATCTTCTTGGGGAGAAGACGGTGAAAGATGGAGGGCATACTCGCCCTTTTATATTTGAAAGTGATTCTTAAAGGAAGACTTAGCTGCCTATATACAAAAAGAAACTGGTGAGAAGCTGGAGATACAAAGACGCTCGCAGGGAGTATCTCTAACAAAATGGTAACTTTGTGCATTGACAATGACTACATGTTTCCACTCTCTCGTAGCTAGATTACCTCCATCCAGCAGGGAAAGCAATTACACCATTCTATGCCAATGTCTCTTTTGGGTGGGACTATTCGATCAAATCTGATCATCAAACGAGGTCCTGGCGCGAGACGCTGGAGTTGTGGGACTTGGGCTGTACAATCGCCGCGTCGCCATTGGTTCGCCTCTATTACATCCCCGGCGACAAAATGACGCCGCTGCTTAGAAATGCGGAGGCAGCTCCGTCACCTCCGCTCTCGCCAATAGGAGCGACCTCCGCACCTCCGTTACAGCTTAGACGTAGAGACTCTCACAAGTCGAGGCGGTGACTTTCTCTCCATCTTTACTTTCGACATCAGAACCAGGAGTACAATTTGGCCGAGACCCTTTAATCTTGTGGCTCGAATCTCTCACATTATTAATCCATTACATTCATCGATTACCGCTTCATCGCCGAGTAGCGATCGCAACACTAACGCCTAACCTAGTCGACCCTAGTCTTCAACTCATGGCTCGAAGAGTGGTTGCTCCAGGACACTCTTGTTTCGAATGCCGTCGTCGCAAAATTAAATGCGATAGGTCACTGCCCTGCTCCTATTGTGCCCGTATCAAACTAAAATGTTCATACCCGTCATGGCGATCAAATAGAGGCAACCCTGGGGAGAGCGACTTGGCAGCCAAAGTACAGGCTCTCGAGAGCACTTTGCAATCTCTGGAACAACGAATAACTCGTATTGGAGACTTATCACATGTGAATGCAGAGTTGCCCAGCAGGCAGGATCATACTGAGCGAGAGCACCAGTCCCCTATCGTAAGCATCTGATAGAAGCAGTGGCGTATACCATAGCTGATAGTCTGGTTCTAGGAGGATGCACATGGATTGCCAAGTTCATGCCAGGCTACGTCACGAACTGCGCAGTCAAACTCCAATCAAGATAAAGCCGTTACTCTATCGAGGCATTCTCTTGTGTTGCAAACTTTACCATTTAACAGCTTACGTGGGGTAACACAGCCTCTCGAAACGCTTCACCCTCCTCCTTCAAGCATTGCGTTCATCTGGCAGACATATCTCGATGCAGTCGATCCGCTTGTTAAGGTCTTTCACGTGCCTTCTATCCAAAGACATGTGATGAGTATAAGTCAAGGCCGAGAGATACCCGACGCAGCTACGGAATGCTTGATGTTTGCTGTATACTATTCTACCATAATTTCTATGTCAATTGTGGAGTGTCGTGAGGAGTTTGGTGAAGAGAAACCACGTTTATTGCAAAGGTTCGTGGGTTCGCTTGTTTTTTTTGTGTCCTTTTTCTCTTTTACTGCAGCTCAATGTCATTGACCGTTTTCAGGTACCGGGAGGGAGTCGAACGAACTCTTGTTCGAGCAAACTTCTTGAGCTCAAGAGACATAACAGTATTACAAGCATTTGTCATATATCTGGTAAGTATGCTTTCTGTGGAGCAGAGTGGAGGATCTGAAGTGGCATATCTGATAGATTTAACAACAGATCTGTGGACGGCTAGATGAAAATGGCCCCGATGTCCATGCCCTTATCGGAATCGCGATTGGCAACGCTATGAAGCTGAGCCTCCATATTGATATTCCTGGAATGTCTACATTTGAGACTGAAATGAGGCGTCGGCTTTGGTGGCAGATCTGTACCTTGGACGTTCGTGTTGCCGAAGTTTCTGGCAGTGAACCATTCATTATTGAGCCAAGTCTCCATACAGAACTGCCACTTAATATCAACGATATAAGCCTGGACCCTCATATAGGCGAGTTAAGCCCGCAGCCAGGACGAAGCGAAATGCTGTTCAGCTTGGTGCGCATAGAAATAAGCAATTTTGCGCGACGAATAGTGTTTTCGGATCAATTCTGCCGAATTAATCACTACGGCATCATGAATGAAGCAGAAAAGTGTCAAGTAATAGATGAGTTCAAGGGGCGCATTGAGAAACAGTTTCTGTCGCATTGCCATGAGGCGATTCCGCTAGATTGCCTGATAGTTATGAGCAGCAGGCTGATTCTTGCAAAGCTGAAGCTGGCTGTTTATAGGCCGCGCCCAAATCAACATCCCGAGATGCCCGTGCGAGCTAACTATAGAAACGCTTGCGAGAAGTTTTTGGAACAGGCACATGAATTGCGACAATATATTAGGGGCCGCCGGTGGCTGTGGTTATTTCAGTATATTGAATGGGATGCGCTTGCATATCTACTGCTAGACCTATGCATCACGTTGTCATTGCCAAGTCTATCGCCAAATGAGCTCATTACAGCGCCGTGGAAAGTGGTTGATGGCATTTATAATTACTGGAAAGAACAACCTGACGTCCATCGAGACGGTGGCTGGATGAAGATTGAGAAGCTTTACTCAACCGCTCTATCTGTAAAGGAGAAGGCTCAAAATGCGACGCAAGCAACCCAGATGATTCCATCTTATTGTTCTCTGGAGGCACATGATCAGCCTGAAGATCCGTCCAATGACATTGAAATGCAACAACAGTACGGATCAAGTCCAGATTCTGCTTCGGCTGAAGAAGCCCAAAGCGCTGCAACCACCACTGACCTGCCTGGAGCGGGGACTGCTTGTGAGTGGAGCGCTTCCTTAATAGAGACATATTGGGAGGTCGCCGGGCATGGGAGCGAAGGATTCTAGTGTAAGGCACTCAAAGTAGTGTTATAGTTCTTATAGACGGAAATCATTTCCTTGGATATGAACCCTGACGGGTGCAAAGGTGTAGGTAGTCATGCGTAATGCGATGAGTGCAGCGATTTATAGCAGTAAAATCAGCCCATTGTCGCACCAATTGTTGATTGGACTATCCAGCTCAGTTCAAAGAGTTGTTGCCATCGTGAAACAGAGCCACAACCTATGCTGCGGTCACTCATAAGCATGGATAAGCCACTCACCGCTGATAGCAATATCCTTTGCATTGAGGCTCGAGCTCCAACACTATGGAACATCTCTGGGTCCCCGAAACATCCCCCCGTGTAATCAGTAAGTCAGATAAGCAAAACTCTTGGCGTTAAAACTTGTGACGGTAGATTATCACCACTGGTAATTCTAACGACGTTTGAGAGACAGTGTAGCGTGTACAGGTAGCAGGAAGAGTGAATAATCTGCAATGGATTGAACTGGACTGTTTAAGACGATAAAATATTACTGAACATCCGCAACGCAATAAGCACTAACATTGCATTAAGCTAACTACGAGCCGCATGCGAAGTTTCTAGTATTAAGCTTACTTCTTAGATCCACAGTGTGCCAGTCATTAGTCGCTCAGTTATAACTAGGTGCCGCCCGCCGCTGCATTTCGTTTAGCTGTGCGGCGCATGAGCGTTCATCATGAAGCCGTCGATAGCCCCACAGAGCCTGAGGTCCATCAGCCGACATAGGTTGGCAACATATTTACGAGATACCTCACGCAACACATCCCTTTTAGGGAAACAAACAGCACATAGCGCTCTTACGAGGCATTTTAATCACTCAGCTCGTCTTCAACGCATACCAGGCAGAGGAAACGTTGATTCGGGATCTGGTTCCTCTTCACGGGAGCCAATATGGAGACGAGGACCAATCTTTTGGAGTCTTATTATACTCGTTTACGCAGTATCCGAGTTTGGTCAGGGTTATTACATCGGTTATTGGAAAGAAAGAGGCTGGCAGGCGCAAAACAATTACTCTCGAATGCCATGGAGTGATGAGGCAGCTGATGAATCTTCAAAGGGAGACAGTGGCCCTATATCTTCTGATAAAGATGGATACAAGCCACTAACTCGGCCCTTGGAGATTCGGGTGTTGGTACTGCACCCTGGCGAGAAAGGTTCTCCAATCAAATGCAGTCTTCAGCACAGTGGTCTCAGAAGTAAAAAGTCCGGCTTCGAAGCCCTTTCCTACGTCTGGGGAAACCCAGCTGTCACGAATGAGATTACTTGCGACAACAGAGGAAGAAAGGTGGGCAGAAATCTTTACGACGCACTTGAGCGGCTCCGACTTCCCGACGTAGATAGGGTACTATGGGTTGATGCACTTTGTATCAACCAGAGCGACAACAAAGAGAAGACGCAACAAGTTCGCATCATGGGCGAAATATATAAAAGAGCACGAAGGGTACTCATTTGGCTAGGGAAAGGTGATGACGTCCAACAAGGAATAGGGAAACTGGCATCAAGACCAGCCAATGAGAAACGTGTCGATTGGTCACCACTCAAGCCTGTTTTCACAAATCCACTGTTTATTCAAGCCCAATCTTTGCTCATCTGGCTCGGATTCGAAGGGGTAGTGAATATGGGAGTGGCAAAGCTTGAAAGACCACAATCGTCTGACAAATTTGACTGGTCTTCGCTTATACCTGTCATCCAAAGCCCATGGTTCACTAGGGTTTGGTGTATACAAGAGCTCATCTTGGCATCAAATCCCATAATAGTCACACGCGACTCTGTGATATCCTGGGACGAATTTGCCAAAGCGGTTTTGGCGCTTAGAAGGCAGTTCAACGCTTATCGGATGAAGACACAGCACCAGGGCAATGAGTCAATTGAGAACTTCTACTTCCTACACGACATGCGCGAAAGGCATAAGATGAGAAGGAAGAAAAGGCATAGTCTTTTAGAGCTGATGTTCTTGACTCGAGGCTTCCAAGCTACTGACCCTCGAGACAAGCTCTTCGCGCTTATCGGTCTAGCTGGAGACGTGCTATCGTCTGATTGGGAGGTGACGCCGAATTACGATTTATCTGTGGCCGAGGTTTATCGCCGCTTTGCTCTCTGGCACCTCACTCGTAAACGGCACTTTGAAGCCTTCTCCTTTGGCCGTAACCAGGACCTTCCATTGTCTCCGCAACTGGAATCTTTGCCGTCTTGGGTACCTGATCTGACGAGGCCAGATTTTACCGCGCCGTTACCTAAGCTGGAATATCTATCTACTAATTACATCGACTTGCGCTACGAAGTGCTGAAAGAATTCGAGCTGCGTAAGAAATATTTCCATGAAGGTATCAAGATCTACCATGCGGATCTCAAATATCCTTGGTGGGCACTCGGTCGACATTCCGATTTTCGGCCTGCACAAATTGCATTTTCCGATGGTACGGCCGTGATACACGTCGTGGGGACCAAAATTGGGTCCCTCAAAGCACTGGGAACACCTTTTGATCAAGAAGCTGCTGTAGATGTATCAAGATTTTCACCAAAAACGCTTGAGGACACCGACGCTGAAGACTTGAGATTTTCTTCCAATGTTTTGAATACATATGAGTGGCTTAGCGAGACGTGGGCTTTGGTTGGAGAAGTCACTTTAGGAGACAAATATGCTCAAATCTCCAGGAACACGATTGGTAGAGTCTGGAGGACGGTGACTTGCTGTATGACAGCAAAAGGAGAAAACGCTCAATCTACCATCTATTCTCGTGCTGCGCAGTCATTGTATGAGAAGTTTCTCGACAGAGCGCAACGAATTGAAGCTAAAATCGCGAAAAATGGCACCACGCCGACAAAAGGCACCTCGGCCAACGTTGATGCGGAAAACACTGGCTTCAGCACTATATCTTTCACGGAAGACGAGCTCGAGAAATTACTGCTTATACACATGAGCGTGATTAAATGGCACCAAGGACGGCGGTTCGCCATTACAGACTCGGGCGATTTTGCTGCTGTACCTAGAGCAGCGCGGAAGGGAGACGTTGTCTGCATCTTCAATGGAGGGAGGGTACCTTATGTACTTAGACCGGGTAAAAATGGCCACTACACTCTTGTTGGAGAGTGCTATGTCGATGAGATGATGAGGGGAGAGGTTAGAGACCGGTTTCCAAGAAAGGCACACGAGACGAGTTTTTCGATAGAGTAGCATAGAAGTAAAGCAAAATACAAATTGTTCCAGCGGACCTGAATCATAGCCCGTAGAGACTGGGTATGTCTTTGTGTTAGATTGCGCATGTGGGCAGAGTATGGCGAATCATATCAGGGACCAGTACACCCAGTAGCAATGAGCAGTTTGAAGATACTGGGCTACACAAAAAGCATCGAAAAGGCTACATGATTACGTGTACAAGATGGAATTCCTCCCTACTGGTATTGTACCAACAAGTTGCGAGAGCCGGTACCTGAATTGTGGGTATCTGTAGTGTCCCCCCCACAGTGATCGGATCACGATCAAGCTTTCTGGATCGGAGCAGCCTCTCTTATGGCTTCACGGTGCACACGCGTCGCTTTTGTGATAATCTAATTTTAAGAGATCTTATCTCATGATAATGAGCTCATACATGTAACTTGAGGTAGACAAGAGCAAGCAACTTGTACTCGAGAGATAGAGACTCATTTTTTATCCTTTGTATCGCCAACAGGCGTCGATGTCGATATGTGCAATACTGTACGTATATACTTTCAGTCTGTATTCATCCGCCAGCCCCGCCCTGGCATAGTGTCTGAGATGGTGTTCATGAGGCCAAGAAGGTTTATCGCCCATTGTCATCTTCCCGTATTTTCCGTCAGTTAGCCATATCCCACGTTCAGTATGCCACTCTTCGTCGTTGGCAAGACTGCCCCTTCGCCTTGCCCCTCTGACTGCTTTTCTTCCGTATATAATGACATTGCAGAGCAACTCCTAGACACGCATATTATGCAACAAGCGTATTGCAGAGTGATAATGCGCTTTATCGTATGAACCGCATCGACCCGCTAGAGTAACTGCTCGTGCCGCGCTCTAGTGAAGTAGGAAGAGGTCTCCTTAGATTGGTACCTGAATGTGAGGTGTGCCACCCTCTTTATAGCGCCAATATGAAGCCTTGGGCCAGGAACAAGAAGAAACACCAGCTATGTCGAGAATACTAGCAGAACATTGAGCGTAAGAGGCCGACATGTCTGCGTGTACCTACACATTGTTGCAAGAGAGTCGCTTGCCATTTTGACGCTATGTGGACGCCATATAGCCCGCTCACTTAAGAGCAATTGGAGATGAGATTTTTTGTGGTGCAGTATGATGCGCCATCCCTCTCTTGTCTCCAGTCGTCAGTCGAGAGCACCAGAGGTTTGGATATGGAGCGAGATCCGAGAGCACCCCTGGCTACAGCTTTAGGCTCCCCGGCGACCCAGCTATCATCATAAGTTCTCCTTTCACTTCCAACCTCATTCCACATTACTTTCCGTTCCTCCCAGTATCGAAGCACAAGCAAACTACGTTGTCAGTCTGATATAGACGATCGCGGATGTCGCGATACCACCAACTTTGATATCCGTACTGCTGCCGCATCTGATAACGTGAACCCCGGCCACCCCCACAGCCCATCGCGGCCGCCAGGGGTGCCTTGTCGCCAGGGATATCATTCCCCGCCCTGCAGGCGGTCGAGTCCCTCTATGAAGAGCCATTCTTTTCCTCCGACGAATACGCAGACTTTTCCAGCACCAGCATCAGCTCTCAGTCTTCACTAGAGACCTCTTTTGAGCACCCAGGCTGAGAATACACAGACTGGGCACGTATTATACCCACGCGTTATGTGCCCTATGAAGAACCAGAGAAACCAGATCGAAAAGGGTGTTGGCAATGGGCCTTGGTCGTCTTTTTTATTGCTACTCCTGGGAGCATTGGAGGGGTGATTGTTGCTGTGCATCACTGATGGTCTCTAACTAAGGTATCAATGCGAGGCGTTTACTGTTGCGTCTGCTTCGGCTTCTCGTTCTCGTTCTTGTTTATCTTCTTTTTGGGGGGGTTCATTTCTACTATTTAGTTGCATCATATTTGTATCAAATGGACAACACTTCCAATTATCAATTGCGTGCTTATGCTATTCGGCATTGCGCATTCACTTCGCAGCATCCGAGTCAGTGCCGTTAACCAGCAGATTCTAATTGCAGCCTAACTGTATGGTTAGATAAGTGCCGCTGTACCGAGTCCAGGAGGCTTGAAGCGAAGCGCAGCATCAATTTGCGCTTCTATTCTTGAAGATGATCCCATGTCCACAGTTGGCAACTGAAAATGTTATACCCGTCATCTCATGACAGTTACAATGAGCATCGCATGGACGGCTAAACCCGATATAGCTCTCTTCTGGTGGCTGAACTGGCGCTTCTGCCAAGGTACCCGAAGTGAGCTCAGGTACGGAGTACAGATACACGTATTCCTGCAGGACCACACCGATAGTGTCTACATGTATCCGCACTACTGTGTACACCGAATGTTGAGTTCCTTACATGCAAGGTCTTCCACCTCACAGTTGCTTCACGTCATACATGAGAATTTATAAGAGATGTTGGCAATGAAATGTCGAAACACCACCAACGATCTAGAACATGCCGCTTCTGATCATTGTACAGACGGTTCAAAGCTAAATGACAGGCACCTAGCCCTGTCTTTTCAACCATTAGCAGAGCAGACTTCAGCCAAGCGCGGCTTAGTGCACTCTATTAACTACTAGTATTAAGCTCAGACCCAGTCATGCAGAGGTGGGCGAGCGATTTCGGCCGCGGGAGGAAAAGAAAAATCGCCGAAGTTTTCCCCCCACCTCATAAATTCCACCTCAACAAGAGTCACCGGCCTCACCACGAAACCACACCCTCAATTGGCCTGAGAAGCATCATCCACCATGCTCTCAGGCGTCTCCATGGCCTCGCGCGCCGGCGCTCGCCACGTTGTTCGACGATCCGCCTCGATTCTCCCTTCGCTGGGCCCGATCCGATGCCTCGCCGGCCGACAGAACAGCCTCCCCACTGCTGGTTTGGCTATGAGCCAGCGACGACTTTATGCCATCGCGACGAATCCCAATCCCAACCCTCCCCTCGGCAAGAAGAATGCGGCAAACGAAACACCGTCTCGAATTGGCTTGATTGGAGCCCGAGGCTACACCGGCCAAGCTCTGATTGAGCTCTTGAACGAGCACCCTAACATGGATCTTCAACATGTGTCGTCTCGAGAGCTTGCAGGCCAGGAACTCAAGGAATATACCAAACGCAAGATCGTCTACGAAACCTTGTCGCCCGAGGATGTTGCTCAGCTGGACAAGGACGGCAAGGTGGATTGCTGGATTATGGCTCTTCCCAATGGCGTTTGCAAGCCTTACGTTGAGGCCCTGGATCAAGGCAATAGCAAAAGCCTCATTGTTGATCTCTCGGCCGACTTTCGTTTCGATGACAAGTGTAAGTCTTCGATTGATAAAGTCACATTTCGGCGAGATTGGCTGCAATACTGACCTGACAACAGGGACGTATGGCCTCCCGGAACTTGTAAAACGTTCCGACATTGCACAGTCCAGACGCATCGCGAATCCCGGGTGCTACGCGACTGGTGCTCAGATAGGTCTCAGCGGCGCCCTAGACTTAATCGAGGGTACGCCCGTCATCTTTGGCCTCTCAGGCTACTCTGGAGCAGGATCCAAGCCAAATGCGAGGAACAATGTGGAAGTGCTTAAAAACGCGATTATACCTTACTCATTAACATCGCATATCCACGAACGCGAGATATCTCACCGACTAAACCATCAGGTTTCCTTTATGCCCCACGTGGCTGGGTAAGTCAACGCTTTGAGTGGACCAAAAAGCATGGATGGCAACTAACGAATTAAAAAGATGGTTCAGGGGCATCACGTTGACTATCAACATTCCTCTCCGTAAGGAAGTGACTTCTCGAGAAATCACCCAGATGTACCAAGACCGCTACGCCGGGGAGAAACTCATCAAGGTTGTGGGGGAAGCACCATTGGTGAGCGCGATTATGGGACGCCATGGAGTAGAGATCGGAGGCTTCTCCGTCGACCCCTCTGGAAAGCGTCTAGTTTGTGTAAGTCAATGATTCGCCTCGAAAGGATCTTATTATACTAACCTGGAGCCAGGTGGCAACGATCGATAACCTCGCGAAGGGTGCCGCCACCCAGTGTTTGCGTGAGTAGCCCCCTTTGGTTGACAAGCGCATTGCATCGCTAATGGATCTGCACAGAAAACATGAACCTCGCCCTTGGCTATGCAGAGTATGAGGGAATTCCTGTCATGTGAGGGCGTTAGCCAGAGCCATATTGATGATCTGTCCTGGGTACGAGTTGTTTGGATGTTAGTTTGAACTCGTTGGTATCAACCCTCATACCAGATACACCCCGAATGTATCTGGCTTACGGCTTTCAGTGTCATCAGACGCAATGCTTTTTATATCTAGGCCGGGAATACATTAATAGATTCACTGAACGGGTAGGAAAAGGGGCACATGGACTTTAGTGTGTCACCTTGGCCTCATATCCCATGTTGAACAGCTTCCAAGCTGCATACGAAGCGGAGGATATATCAACAGAGATTCAATCATGACAGACACAAGCACAGTAGAAATGAGTTTAGATGATACAAGGAATGAGTTTAGATGATACAAGGTTATTTGAAGGCACATACACCAACAGCAACCGTGGGCGTCCAGTTATATTCATCCTGATCATTCACATCACAAAAGCGGCGGCACCTAGAACGCGCTAGTACCGGGCGTAAACGCTCATGTATATCATCCATATCCTAATCGACAGTGGCAGTTATACAATTAACATGCAATCACCAAATGAGTCAAACTCATATCCACCCTTGTCTGTGATCTCAGAATAGCCTCGTAAAGCCAAATCTTTACCCCCAAAGGCTGCTACTAGCACAAGATGGCTAGACCGTGGGTGGTGTAGGCTTGTCAACAGTATATCCGCAATTTTGAAGTGGAATCCAGGATATATATATAGATCAGTCCACGCGGACTTTGCCCGAAAAGCAGCCCCTGGCTCTTTGCTGTCTACAAGAGACTCAAGTGTTCGTAAGACGGTTGTACCGATGGCGATGACACGACGACCCTCAGCTTTTGCTTGGCTTACTTGTGCAGCTGCTATTTCACTGATTTCATAATACTCTGACCCCACTTTGTGATCCTCAATATTCTCTTCGTCAATTTTTCTGTCCATTAGACTGCCAGCTGTAGCAACATGCAACGTGATATACGCAATCTCAACTCCCTTGGCGGTGGCCTCTGCTAGGCTTTCTCTTGAAAAATGAAGCCCAGCTGACGGGATCTGTAGGGAGCCAGGCTTTCTAGCGAACACGGAACGATACGCCTGAGGAGCGGTTTTCCAGTATGTCGTATGGAGAAGACTGAACTTGTCCAAGCGCTGTCCATGTTGCTCGAGCGTTGACACCAAAAGATCAAAGGGCTCAAACTTTGCCCTCCAAAGCTGTCCAGTGTGGTCAGGATGCGGCTCTTGAATATGGAGAGTGAGCTTGTTGTTATCCATTGACGTGAGAACGAGCCCCGCCTGGACCAAGAGTTCTTCAGCTTCAATTCCGACAACGCATATGTTGCCAGGCTCATAGCCATACACGGACACTTGCGCAGTACCATCGCCGTGCTTAAACTCCAACATGTTTAAGAGCATGTAGCTGTCATTCAGCACCAGAAGATCGCCTGGCCTGAAATAGTCACAAATGGAGGAAACTGAAGTGTGTTCGATCTTCCCTCCAGAGCGATCAAGCACAATCATCTTTCCGCCATCGCGAGTCTTGCCGCGAAGCTCAACAGGGTCGTGCGGTACGATCGCAGGGTCAAGCTTGAAGTCAAAGTCTTCCGTCTTCATGGTCAACTGATTGCCTCAATCTCTATAGTCTGCAGAATAGAGCTGGGAGGCTGAGCTTAGATAGTGATGAGAATGGCAATTGCAATCCTAGATAGAGTTGTATCGGATTATCGGTTAGAGACACAGCGTCACAGAGAGATGTCCAATCTCAATGAGCATCTCAAGTAGTATCTACTCCGCTACCTAAGTATCTTCTAGTGTTAGCCTGTGGAATATATTAAAATATATTAAAATACCCCTCATCAATGTCACATTTATGACGACCACTTTGATGCAGGTAAATATGCAGCCAGTATAATCGTCCATGCCTATTACATCTCTAGGTTTTTGTGCCGAAGCTGACTAAAATATGCGAGCATGAACATGATAGACCGATAACCTATGTGACCGTCATTTGGATATTGGATTTCACTGAGGGATGTATTCCAGAGCTGTATGACAAAAGAGACTCTACCTCGTTTTCATGTTAGCCTGTCTGGAAAAATGGGCCTTCCTATCATTGGTGTAAGTTAACATAGACTCGCCGCATCAGGGGCAGATATCTATAAAGCCTGGC
The DNA here is from genome assembly GCF_001481775.2 of Trichoderma gamsii. Lineage (NCBI taxonomy): Eukaryota > Fungi > Ascomycota > Sordariomycetes > Hypocreales > Hypocreaceae > Trichoderma > Trichoderma gamsii. The sequence goes on from NW_020171364.1 coordinate 97,172, forward strand.
ACCATTTCACTACCCGAATAGATGGTTATTAAATACAGATTAATTACAGATTAGTTTGTCGTCTCCCAACAGCACTAATAGTCAGCCATAGTGCTTTCACTATTATGTTTCCCCTTCAGTGGCTGAGATAGCAAACAAAGAAGCGACAGTGTAGACTTTGTAGCGACGGAAAAGACAACCTGTAGTATACTTGTATTCTTGTACCCCTAGAGAGTTAACAATGAAATATATCCAATACGGGGACATACATACTAAAATTAGGGAGCAAAGAGTAACTGAGGATTCTGCTACTGCTGCAACGCTGATGATCATGTCTTCTAGTAGTTCATGACCCAGTCTATAAACGCATCATTCTCAAGATCGTAGATTTGGCTCGCAGCTTGTCTATCCCTACGAGACAAATTTAAATAGCATTGGCGGCTGTTCACCTTGGGAGCCATGAAGCTTCCTGATATGAATGCCGTTTCGTTTATTCTCAAATATAAGGCTCTTTTTCAGCCGGCAGCTATGCTATTCTTCTGGCGCAAAGAGGAAAAGACGTTGTATTTTGTTAGCAAAGGATGTAGATGGGGATCTGAGGGACGTTGTCATTGTCGTCAGAGTCAGCAGGGTATGGGGGGCTGTCGTGCGCAATCATACGATCTCAACACCATGCCCAATATAAACGACCATGGAGTGTAAAAAATTGAAAAGTCCTTGCTCTACATTTTTTATAAACCAGAACATTTGCTTTTATAGTAAAGAAGCCATTCTTGGAAGCCAGCGAACCTCATCTGCTCTATCTAGCCCTATCAAGCGAGCCCAACATCTTATCGGCACCAAGGTCAGCAGCTGAAATAGCCTTGGAATCCGCGTGAATTTTATGACATGCATTTCCCCTCATGAATGACTCGTTGAGCCTGAAAATGAGATGTCTAATAATAATTACTATTCAGCTATAGAATAGCTAATCTTACTCAGCGCTAACACCTGAATGAGGGATAATTCATTTGTCCTAGCTTCATGGCATGCGTATTCTTTTAGGCACATTGGAATTTTTTGAGCAGTAAATGCTATATAATAACCCAAACGTTCTACTCGAGAAAACTACAGCATAGCTACTTTATCTCAAACTACAGCTAATTGGCCATGTCAATCTTGCCCCCACCAACCACTGATCTGGTTTACCAGGTGGACTTACTGGAGAGCATTCGCCAGGGCCATCCAGTACGAACATCAGAGCTCACCACCTCGCATGAACAGAGGAAAGCAGATTACGAATATGTCCAGACTGGACCGCCGATGCTCACCTTTCTAGGCATTTCCAGACCCAAAACAACATACCACGTATACATACATCCCACCTTAATCGCGCGCTTTGATCAAATACAATCAGCCATAGGTAAGGCTACAACCAACATCATTGAGAGATGGTTCTCGGACAAAAAGGCGGATTTTCCGTCAAGGATGCCCATTGAAAAACATGAAGAAGACGTACTCAGAGTATGAGAACCAGAATATCTGTTACTCTTGTGCCTAGGGTTAACAGATGTCTCAGTGGATCGCCTCGTCGGGCATTGTGCCAAGATATGCCGGAAGAGAAGGTTGTTCGCGCCCAGATTTTCTGTTCTCCGCCACTTCTCAAAACCCATATCAACCCACTATTTGTGAGATCAATGCTCGGTTCCCTTATAACTCGTGGTTCTTTGTCGAGGCTGCGACAGATCCATTTGAGAGGGCTGGTCTCCGAAATAGCGGGCTGAAAACAGGCCATGATTCCGTGGTAAGCATCGATAGTTCCAAAATTAGTGTTTCGACATCGTATTAATGAGAAATCGAAACATAGGCCTTTAGCGATGCCGTCGTAAGTCTCTTTGACTCATCGCATCCCGGCCACATTCTGCTAGGTAAACAGTGGATAGGATTTGACGTTCATTTGCTTCCAGACAAGTTCAAACAGAGGACAGAGCATGAGATGCGGATAATCTCACCATCTGATCTAAGACTTACAGAAGATTCGGAATCTCCAACAGGCTATCACCTTTCGTGCACCATCACAGCTAGCGAAGAGCTGGAGCGGGTGTGGCAGATTAGCTTAGATATGGTCCAGGCCGAGATTCAAGAATTTTCGCCGGAGATGTTGCGTGAGATCGCTCGCATCTGCATCAATGATCTACGATCCGTCTTCTTGCTTCATGACAAGCGCTTTCTAGGGATTGTGCTCGAAGACGTCGGCAATTTATTAGAGCAAGGAGTAGTGGATTCCATGGAAGCTCAATTGCTAAAGGAAAGCATTGCGCCTACTTTTGTTCCAGGCTCAGCGGGTTGGCATGAAGCGATTTCTTCACCAAATGCCAAGGAGGAACTGGTGCTGAAAGATGCTCGTGGGGGGATTGGAAGGGCCCACGTCTTTGGACACAATGTCACCCAAGAAGAATGGGACGAATGTATTCGGGCGGCTGGCGATGGCAAGCTTGTTGACGGTAAGGGATTCGTCCTTCAAAGAAAGGTTGATCAAGTTTCCTTTGACATTTTAATCCCGACCGGAGATTCCTTCCAGAGCCGTTATCTCATTGGCGCATGGGCAGCCGTCAACGGTCGATATCTTGGCTTGACCTCCATGAGGTTGGGACATGATTTGGGGTGTGTGCCGCCACCAGACGGCGGCATGGCTATTCTCTCGGTTACGTCTGCTTCATAAACCATGATTTCACGCCATATTGAACCACACGTAAATAGATCTTATAGCAAAAGTCATTGGCCATCAGGCTGCAATGCCATCTGTTGTTCTTCTGGAGCGTAGTGAAAGATAATCTCTTATAGAGAATTCTACTATGTAGATTCACCAGAATACAAGTGTATCATAATACGTATGACTAGATAAGCAAAAGAATAAATTCTTGATAAATAGCATGGCCAAATATGACCTATGGCACTTTAAAGTAGGTATCGGAATCTACTATTTCGTACGGGACCCTCTAGATTTGTACCATCTTCCCTATCCAATTTCTTGTTTTCTCTCCCAAGCGCAATACGTAAAACTGTAGCAAAACAAAGCGACATAGCAAGCATGGCTATATTAATGCAAAAGGCTTTGGTATACCGCGGCGCGTCGGAGTCTTAATTAATTATAACAGGTCAGCCCTGTGATAGCTCACCAAATAAGAGGATACCTACCAGGATAGAAGTAAGATGTATAGATCGAGCATGCATTACTTATACAGTTGATCATTGCAAGTGCGGCTGCACGTTTGTCTGCGGGCCTCGGGATCACTGCCTTCCAATGAGCTAATACTTTATCAAGAACACAAGAGAGCGGTCTTACCGTTTGAAATATATCCCAAACATACCACGTAGCCAGAATAGACTGATCCAACTACGAAACTCATCGCGCTTGGGAGTTGTTAATCTCTTTGCAGGTGGCGGGTGTCTTCGAAAGAGCAGCCAAACTTACACATATCGAGGTGCGAAAGATGTCGTCGATACACCTAAAATGAACGATGCGATAGCAAGTACCGAAGGCAAAGTTATGTGCAGATATCGTTCCCCGGTTTTGTCGGCATGCCAAGCATTGATGAGCAACATCACGGCCCCAATCAAATAAGGCGGCGTTGTTAAAAGTAGTGTCTCCACGGTGCCTTTACCTAGACCTTTCATAACGCTGAAAATTCCTTCTTAGTAAAAAGGCGCGCAAGAATATCCGTCACTTCAGCCATCTGGAGTTAGATGCACTCACGCTGGGAAAAAGGTGGTTATGGATCCGGCGGATACCGAGCCATACACTGACCCAAGAAGCAGCCAGACCTTATAATCGCTACGTGATGGAAATATTAGCATTGGTGATTCCCAAACCTAGGGATCAACCTACAAGAATGCTGCTTTTGCCCCCGCTATGAAGGACTGATGATTGCTATCCACCCAATCATCTTCTCCTATATCCGCTTCCAACCTCCATACAGCCAGTTTCTTCTCCTGGTTATTGAGCCAAGACGTAGTGCGAGGCAGATCCGGGATGATAAAACAGGCGATAATGGCCACCGTGATCTGAAGCGAGTACAATAAGCATCACTCTAACCATCGAATTCGAGTATGTACCCTATGCACCTTCATACCGATATCTGGCAGATGGCGCGGCGCTACATCATTGGGCAAATATTGCCGATATGGTGAATGTTCAAGAGTTACTTACCGTCATGCATCCCTCAATGATGAAAAGCCACCTCCATGCCGAGAGGCCACGAGCTCCGTCGAGGTTTTGAGTAATTCCCGCCGCAAAAAGTCCTGAAAAAGCGCCGGATATGATAGAGCCAGAGTAGAGCACCGCCGTTCGCTTGACCAACTCCTTTCGAGTGTACCAGCATGACAACAGATACAAACAGCCAGGCTAGATATTGTTAGTATATCCTAACGTGGTGCGTGCCTCAGTTGGAGGCCTTACAAAATAAGCCGCTTCTATAATACCAAGCAAAAGTCGACAAACCAACAAGCCGCCAAAAGTCGTCGTCGCTGCTGTTGCGGTTGACACAATACCCCAAGCTACCATGCAGCTTGGAAGGTATAGAGAAGGCTTTCCAAGTTTGTTTAAGAGAAGATTAGAAGGAACTTAGAGGAAGTTAGCTCAATGATGCTGATATAGAAAAGAAGGCGTGTTACGAAACCTTGCATCAGAATATAGCCAACGAAAAGAATGCTGACTGATGTCTTAAGGTGGAATCAGCACAACAAGCAGTTAAATAATGGTGGCACATGTGTGCGTGTTTTGAAGGTGTTACCTCGTATTGGTTTCCGTGGAGATTCAAGTCTGTCTGCATACCAGCCAGCTTGGCTGAAGCGATGTTGTTGCGATCAAGATAGTTGAGAATGTACATTAAAATAGTCATCGTCAACAGTCTAAAGTCCACTTTTCTGATCATTTTGCGTTCCACCCGATTCCTCTCATCGTCGGTCATATTTTCGAAGGGTACTGACTCCGCGGGCCCAGATAATTCTATCTGTGTAGCCTCGCTCTTTGGATCCTCCATAGCTTAGTATTTTGAGACGTGTAAATCCCTAAATTAGCGGAAGTTGAGTGGAAGAAAAGGTGGAAGAATAAAAACTGGGCGAATGTACATGGACGGCATTATAGACAAACAATGTGAGGCCTTCTCCTCTCTGTATATATTTAAACCCGGGACAACACACATGTGGCTAAAAGTCTGGGGAGACGCATCAGATGTGGGGAACTAAAGAGAAATACTACGTATCTAGTAGGTCATGGCAATGAATGTCTCTTTTCTTAAGCTTAATCATATGACGCCTCTGCTAGCGAGATACTAACGGCTATATTGCCAGCCCAGTTAATCGTGTTAGGAGGCAAGGGAGGTTGGCGCATCTCCTGGTCCTCGGTCCATTTGAGATCGCCAAGTGTCTTCCCGCTTTTTGACTTCCTATTTTACTTTCTGAGGCATTTTCTTTGCGCTGGTTTGGTCCGATTTGGGGTCGCTTAAGCACCCCGCATGGAGTACGGCTTGGCGATCGACTTCTTTCTCGAATGCTTGTTACTTTCGGGTGGCACTAACCCGACAGCCTTCAGTAATTGCAGTTGCTGTGCTAGCCATGCTTCTTGACACACCACTCAAAAGTGAGTGCATCTTTCAGATTTCCATGGGTTTCTCTTAAGTGACTCTATAGTTGAGTACTCTATGCCATGTTACAATGAAGCATTAGACCAGGCTATTATTTTATGTTGTTCGTAGCCCTCTTGCAATATAGCACCTACATACCTAGGCTATTGGAACGATACGTATCTACAGGCCCTTGCCAGATGGATAGGACGTAAATTAACATATAAAGATGTGTTTCCACGACACATCTTAGAGGGCAGATAATCGCGGCGTATCTATGATGCCAACGTTCTAAACACATGTCGAGAAGAGTCCCAGCTTAGAAAGTTGGTTCTTCAGTTGTGGCTAGGTTTGGAAACAAGTGGCGGGGTTGGTGATTTCTCAAACAGGTACTTAGGATGTATATACCCTGGAAGTTACCACATGCGTATAAGAAGAAAGAAACAGCGTAAAGATTGCCAGATAGGTAAGTTATCTATGTCGCTGTCAGAAATATTACAGCAAAAAGTATTCTGTCCTGGGAGACATGCAGAAGGTGGATGAGACGCAATCCCGCCGTTCATGGCAGACTGTGCTGTTTATGCCGCCTGGAGGGGATTCCATAACTCAAAGGGCAGCGCTAATCTTGGATTTGCCGGTTCAGCCGTTTGAGTGGCTTGACTTGTGGCAAAGGCGGCCCGATAATTGCCATTTTCTGCTCTTTGGTGGTTCTCAAGTGGTGGCGCGGACCGCCCTAAATGCTTGGTCGGAGCTACACTTACACGCCGAAGCATGATGGAACAGTTTAGCGCGCTTGAATCGTATACGTTCAATTCTAGTTTCCGTCAATATAGTTTCGTAAACATCGAGAAAGATCAACGCAGCCAGTCAGGATTTGCTTCTTGCTAGTCACATCTTGTGAATAGAGTTCGCGGCATCGAATGAAACTCTCTTCAGCGTACATGTACTTGCCTCCACGTCACACTGGCCGTTTCTTGTGTATTCGGACCACTTTCGGTGTTGGCCGCAATAGCCGGAGAGACTGCAAAGCAGATATTGATACAGAACCATCTCTTCTCAGGTCTTCGAACGGTATTCTGTAGCGTTAAAGCTTACATTACATGTGCCGGGATTGTGGTATCCTCTCTTTCCGCGTCATTCAACGTCATAAAATTACAGTCCAGTTCCTATACTTTGAGCACAAAGAATTGCGATTCGAAATCAGTATTTAAAGATGCCAGCCTCTCTGTCTAGCAGCTACTTCTCCCACATCCATATCTTCCAATTGTACAGGATTGACAATAATTACTATTCAAAACATTTACTACATCAATCTCGTCGTTGTGGCTTCGAACTCGCCCCATGTATACCACCTGAAGGACTCCATCCCCTTCCACGAGTCGTCACTTGGGTATATTCAGCGATGCACCGCCGATCAACTTCCTGTTCTCAACGGCATGTCACTTAAACGCCTTGTTCTTGGACCGCGTGGCATTCGAGAACCCCATTGGCATGCAAATACGCCTGAATTGGCTTACGGTTTGAGCGGAAAAGCTCTTGTGTCTGTTCTCGATTCAGGCTCCGTCTTTTCATCCTTCACTATCAAGGCTGGAGAGATGTTTCAGATTCCTTCTGGAAGCTTGCACCACATTGAAAATCTCTCTGATAGCCAATCCTGCGAATTTCTAGTTTGCTTTAGACACGAGCGCCCAAAGGACTTTTCCCTATCTGCGGCGTTCGGCGCCATGACGCCGGCGGTGCTGGGCAACACCTACAATGTTCCTGCTTCGTCGTTTGAGCATGTGAATTTCTCAACCGATGCGAAGGAGATCATTGCTCGAGAGGGAAAGCCAACCGTACCAGACACCGCGCACCTACCAAACCCACACAAATTCAATGTGGAAGGCATGGAACCGCCTCTGCGGGGAGAGAGCATTGGGTCAGTGAAACCCGCACGATCACAGTTCTGGCCAGCCCTTAGTGACGGAAACCTGGCCATGTATTCTCTTACCATTGAAGACACCGGAATGCGTGAACCACATTGGCACCCAATCACCGCAGAGATGGGCTATGTCCACCGAGGAGCGGCTCGCATGAGCATCCTGGATCCTGATGGAAAGGTGAACACTTATACATTGAAGGAGGGAGATATATATTTTATCCCTCCAGCCTATCCGCACCAAATTGAGGCTCTCCCACAGGGCGGGAAGGATATCCACTTTTGCATCTTCTTTGACCAAGCCATGCCTCAGGATATTGGATACAAAACAAGCGCTGCCGCAATTACTCATGAGGTCATGGCAGCTACGCTGGGCTTAACCCGGAGCGAGATGCCCCCTTTGGAGACTGCGGCGGTCGATCCCTTGATGGTGAAGAGGGTGAATGATGTGGATAAAATTGAGTCATGGACACGATAAAAAGGCGCCATGTACTGTTTACTGAGCGACAAGGTTCGTATGTATTGCATAAGAACGAATATGATGACGGCGCCGGGCTGCTTGAGAGTAGTTTAGATGTAATTCAGAAGCTTCATCCATAGGAATGACGCTACATGGTCATTGTATCCTTAGAAATATTGAAAACCCTTATATTAGATCATTATTTCAACTCAAAGTGAGCTACATCTAGTCTCTCCGCCATGTCCATGCATGGTTGAGACCAGCTTAATATCCTGTGTACCTAGTGGCACCCGCGACAACGCTATAGTCGATAGGGGCCGAAGTCTTTATATCCCACGCCCTTGACGAATGTTTGCAACCAAGGACCTTGCGTCTTTGCGTCAGCGAGCTCTGAGAAGAGCTTTGCATGTGCCTCTCCATCGATCTTAAAAGCGGCCGAGCCATCTGCTTTTCGTTCGTCAACATAGTAAAACCTACTTAGCTATCAGTCACATTCATTTAGACTATTAATAACGGCGGAGATGGTATACTTGAACCCTTTCTCTTTGTATTCAGCGGCGGCAGCCATCATCATGTGCGCGGATGCCGACTTGCCAGCACCGGATTCCAGGAACTGCGGGAGCGGCCTGACGTTGAGGATGTTGCCCGTAAACGCAAACACCCTTGGCGCATCACCAGGGAGCTCCGCAAAGCCGAGGACGGCTTGCTGGGCAGCGACAAAAACACTAGTGTTGTTGACGGTCATGCCTCTCTTGAAATCATCCAAGGAGATCGCAAATGGGTCATTTGGGGGAGAAAATGTCGCGGCGCCGGCTGCGAACACTTAGCACGCATTCAGCTAGAGGACCTTGGTGCTAGGACATACCGTTGTAAATGACTACATTTGGAATTCCCAGCTCCCTCTTCACCTTTACGAAGGCATTGACCACATCGTCGGGGTTGGCGAAGTCGCTTTTGATGTTAAGCTGACTGTCTGTGCTATCTGCCTCGTTTAGTGACCGGGCTGCGACTGCAACCTTGTAGCCCTTTGAAGCAAAAGCCTTCGCAGTTGGCAGACCGACTTTAGGCCCTGCGCCAAGGATGAGAATGACAGGAGATATTCCGGGCATGGTTTGGAATGTAGGGAACGAGTCAGACCGTGTGCCATTGAGCAAGGAAGGACGGGAACCTTTATCTGCTTTATACATGCTTCCATGTGTTGTCATTGAAGCAAAGAAAGTCACAGGCATTAGCAACACCCAGTTGGTCAAGTGATCTGGGGCAGCGAGATTGCTGCTAGTATGGTTGTGTTAGAAGCCATCGCGGAGCTGAACCAAGCCTACATGCCTTTTAGGTAATAAGTGGAGTTATCGCCGGTGGTCCGGACCCGGACCCTTCGGAGGGTCCGAACTCGAATATTACATTACATCCAACTCCGCATTACCAAGCGGGGATATCTGTTTACTGCTTCGAACTCCTCTTATTATATTACCATTGATAGTCACAAACTTATAGGTGAAACTTTTCATTGTCTGTTAAGCAACACATAGTTTCTTATTTTGTAATCAGAAAGCTAAATGCGGCGCGTGTAATCGTGCATTACATATCAAGTAGGAAGAAAATGTTGAGATCAAAATTGCTTTGTCTATGAGACCTCCGCTCCGGTCGACTTTCTCGTCTTGTAATTGCGTAAGCTTGTAAATTCGCTATGTTTTCGCTCCTTTGGTGCATTAATTAGAGTTGCAGTGCTGTGTAGTCTTCGCGACATTTGTCAGCTTGCTATATCTTTCATAATTCGAGTAGCGTAGAACTTTCAAGGCAGGGAGAAGAAGCGATGTATTTAAAGGGAGACAAGAAGGGAGTGATACCAGATCTATTTTGCTCTTTATCATCAACTGAACTCTTCATCACCAGCCAAGATTAAAGTCATCTCGCAAGCTCTCCAGCAGCCTACAATCAACTTCCGCATAATTCGAAATATTTTCATCTCTATGGGAGAAATGGAAGCAATCAAAGTGTTGGGGATTCATGGACCTAACGCTGGCAAAGTGATTCTTCTCTGTGAAGAGCTAGGGCTGCCATATGAGACCGAATTGATCCCACTTACCGACGTCAAGAATCCCAAGTACGTCGCCATCAACCCGAACGGGCGGCTGCCGTCTATTCAGGACCCAAACACAAACCTCACGCTATGGGAATCGGGCGCTATTATCGAGTACTTGACAGAGAAATACGACAAAGACCACAAGCTAAGCTTCGTGCCGGGCACAGCTGAGGCGTACCACGCTCGTCAATGGCTCTTCTACCAGACCACTGGCCAGGGACCCTACTACGGACAGGCGATGTGGTTTATTATATATCAGCCGCTTCCGGAGGCTCGCGAGCGCTATGTTAAAGAGGTTAACCGCGTAACTGGAGTACTGGAGGGCCACCTAGCGAAGCAGAAGCCTGACGCGGACGGCAACTCCTGGTTCGTGGGTGGCCGCCTGTCCTACGTGGACATCGCCTTCTTTACATGGCAGCACACAGCCGAGCCGCGAATTCCGAATGAGGAATTCAACCAAGATGACTACCCGCATGTCAAGAAGTGGCTGGACAACATGCTCGAGCGCCCGAGTGTGAAAAAGCTCCTGAAGCTCCAAGAAGCCAAATAAGCCATGGCAAGGGGGAGGGCATCTTTGCCTTATAGTCAATGCTGTGAGGGTGGATGGAAGATGAAGACAATCATGAGGCAGGATGTTGAACAACTACCCTTGTAGGGAAATTTTCCGTTTTAATTACATCCAGATACTCTTATTCGTTGAAGACTGGCCTAGTTAAATAATAAACTTATCAGAATTAACTCCTGTTCGCTATAATCTCGTGACAAATTCACAGTGACGTCTTTTATAGCTGTAGTAGCTATTACTGTTATAGGGCCTAGAAGCCTTAAGCATTGTTACAAGCTGAGGCTTGCTTATCGCTTGTGTGTCTCATGGGGAGGTTAGCTACCCTGTTCGGATTCAAACCGACTGCATTATGCGATGAGCGCACATAAAGCCTTCCAGACGCTTAGCCACTACGTCACAGATACCATTATTGTCAAGGCTCAAATAAAACCTAATTATGCCCATGTAATCATGTCAACGATGCCACAGGCCTCAAACTGAAAAGTTGAACAGCCTCTTTTGCTTCGAGGTTTAGGCTGTTGCAAGTGCGACGCATTCGCACCAGCTCCTCATACTGCGAGGCTATGCTTGGATCCCTGGCAAGTGTCTCCAAAAGACGTAGAAATGGCTCGACGAGATCAAGATCAGAAATTGCGTTTGGCGACATAGGCTGTTGTGTTAGATTATAGAGAATACTGCTGGCTGCAGCGAAGAAAGCCTGAAGAAGCATCCTGAAGCGAGTTAGGCAAAGAATTCAAGAATGATTTGCTTAGCAAGAGATTATTTACCAGACACAGGCACAGTCTCCTTGAGGGACGGCTCCAACGAGACGGATCGCTTTACGTGACTCAGCGACGCATAGACTGCTTGGGGACAATAAAGGCTTAGACTGATTGAGCTCTTGGATGGTGGAAGATTGCGCCGTTGGGGGCAAGTGGCGATCAATCATTGCGAGGCAATGCATATATGTGAGCCGTAGAACCACCTTGTGTATCATCTCGCCTGAAAGCTGAAGCCCTGAAATTGTCGCGGAGTCTTCTGGAAGTTCTAGCTGCGCGCTAGACTTCCAGTACGATAATAGAGAACTCAACTCTTGTGCCGCAATCGCTCTCTGTGTCGCCGTTTGTCGCTCGGCCCGTACCGAGTACAACTGTTTGTATACCTGCCCCTGAACAAGCGCAAGCCCTATGCGACAGTTGAAGAGGTCCAGGTTACCTGCCTCAAGGCTTGTGTTTGATGGTAAACCTACATCCATGTCATCGTCATCTTGACCAAAGGGTCGACCCGTCCGTAGACTAATATCCTTGTCGAGAATGTACACCTTCCAAAACACCCGCCTCCGCTTCTCAGCTTGTGATTCCGTGAGTCCTAGGCTGGAACATTCTCTGTGCAAATTCATAGCCTGTGCCAAACGTAGAGCGGCGGCAACGAGCATTGCAGCCGGCTCCGGATTTGGTGTGTCCTGGAGAATGCAAGCCATACCCGCTAGAGCCTGAACAGCAGAAAGGCTGCGGTCAGAGACGCTCAGCTCGGAGACTACGCTTAGGGCGTTTTGCACATAACCATAAGCTCGAATGTGCTCCTGTGTCGGGTCTAATGCGCGTATGGCGCGGAGACGATGAGCTATCGACAGCACAACATTGAGGCATGCCCACCAACCAGCATCTCTGGGACAGGAAATCGAGTACTTGAGTTGAAACTCTTTCAAGAAGTCTTCTTCATCAAAAAGTGGAAGGAATCTATTATAGTTAACGAAAGCTTCCTCAATCAACTCTAGAGCAAATGCCTTTGTGGGGAGCTGCTGGCGCGCTGGCAGAGGAATTGAATGTGGTTCTAGAGCGGGATAAAGCCACAAATGGTCAGTTATCTCATCTCTAAACGGAGACAAATCGGAGTCAACGTTTAATGCCACTGTATGAGATGTTGCTGTGAGTGTCGTCTGCTCTTTACGCAAATCGGTGTCAGGCATATTTGGCTTTTCTAATGACCTGTCTCCCAGCAAAGCCTCTACTCCTAGGAGTCTTTTCTCAAGCTGTGCGATGTATCTGAAGCTATGCAACATTTAATAGAGGCAAGCTGTATGGGGTGGAGCAGCATACTGACCCAGCTGGTCTGCGAGGTTTCTTCTTCGTTGCTATTGGCGTAAAATGACACCTTGTGCCGTATTTGGTGCATGGCCTGCATCCTTGCGACGTCGGCTCGCAACGGATCTTTTTCTTCCGGCACATGTCGCAGGCCTTGAACTATATCGTTAGCAGAGGCGGAATAGTATTCACTCTTGATTTAACTTACCCCAATAACGGCTGGCCGCTCCTCTGGATGGGCCCTGAAACCAGTGTGTGACTCCATGACTGCTGTTCGAGCGCCGCCCTGGATTGAAACGGTTCAAGGCGAGAACCTGAAGATGTCTGACCAATTGCTTAAAGGACTTCCAAGAACCTCAAGAAACTAAATCTTGCAAAGAGCCATTTGACAACTTCCAGCATATTCAGCAGCTCTATCGTCATGATCAGGCAAGAGATGGCTTATAAATCAGACTCCTTCAGTAAACCACAAGCCCCACTCTTTCTCTTGCGCTGATTTGTTCCAAGTCCTTAAAGGTAGTTGCCCAACTTTTTCAGTTCGAGGGTGCCTCTTTAGAAACGTTGGAAATGATTCTGTTACTGTATTTCTAACTTACTCTAGTAAGGCGCGCGGCTTTATCTCCCTAGAATGGAAGTTATGCTGATTTACATAGGAATTGTATGTATAGTAATGTACTTTAAATGCTGTGAAGTTTTAATATTCTACAAAGGCTATTGTGCAAACAAGAGCGCACAGGTAAATAAGAGCTTTGCGCATAGGTAAATAAGAGCTTTGTGTGCTTAAGAATATTGTGTATATATAAAGGCATTACGCAGAGGTAAAGGTATTGCGCATAGTAAAAGCGTGGCGGACACTTAGCAGTACCTAGAGACCTAAGCGAGCAGTAAAAGGCGTGGAAACAGATACCTCTTGCTATATATAATCTACTATGGGCATTGAAGTACATAGTAGAAGAATCATTTCCGGCAATGTTTTTAAAGAGGCACCCTAGTTCGAGGCTGTTGATTGTTAGAGTTTCTCATAACATTCAAGTTCACAAGCCCCAATATCGCTGGTCTTAGACAAGTCTTCCCGTTGCAATTGCAAAATTTTATAAAGTCACTTATAAGTAATAATACCTTCTGTTACCCTTTCTTTATCAAGCAATTAAAAGTAACAGCGCTTTTTATTGCTTTTTATATAATTGGCCCGTCGGTCCATACCTAATCCATGGTACATACCGTTACAGGTGTTGAGTTGTAACATTAGATATACTAGCGCAGGGGGCCCTGGTGGCATTCAATTAGGTAGATCTAGTGGCAAGCTCCGATGGCATCCAATCAGATCCAGTGGCATCGGGAGAAGTTCCGATTCGAATCAATAACAATATCATATATGCCCCACTATCCCGTCGCCCGGCAGACAGCGATTCCAAGTGCCACCAGTCGGACATTACCTACAAGCGCAAGGGGCTCTGTTCATAGTTTTTGCCTCATAATGAGTATATCAAACAAGCATCAATTACTATAGCACTTACCAAAAACCCCCCTGTGATAGGTAGTCTCCCGGCTTGATCGTATCACATCCGGCTTGCCATGACGGGGCGCCGACTCAGCATGCCTGCCTATAAAAAGCCAGGTCATCTCTGCAAGCTATATACCTCTTTCAACTTCATCATCCCATCATTTCTTCATAACATTTATCGAGAAAAATGTCCGCGAAGAATCCCGTCATTATTATAGGAGCCGGTATTGCTGGCCTGTCTTTAGCCCGAGTCCTCCAAGAGAACGGCATTCAAGTCAGCGTCTACGAGTCTACGTCGAGAAGCGCCGCACAGGGTTACGGCATCACGCTACGATCCTGGGCATATGGTCCTTTGGTTGACAAATTGCACATCAGTCTTGACGAATTCCGTAGCGCAGTTGCCACGGATGGCTCCGTTGGCGGGACTGGAGAGATCAATCCCACAATGCATGATGCTCTCACAGGGAAGCCATTGATTGAAGCCTCTCCTTCGCAAACCGGTAGTCCTGAGGGCGAATTCTTTCGGGCGAACAGAAATCGCCTAAGGGAGTTCCTACTTCGTGGGGTTGATTGCCATTTCGATTATAAGCTCGTGTCTCTCGACATTGATGAAGGCGGAGAGTTGCTGAATGCTCGCTTCGCGAACGGGGCTGTTGTTACTGGAAGTCTGGTAATTGGGGCTGACGGCGTATTTTCTAAAGGTTTCTCTTTCTCTTTCCCTGACTTTCTTTCGGTCTTCCCCACGTGATATGCCTTCTCTTTTTGATGATGCTGACGCTCTTCACTCATTAGTACGCACGACTTTTCTCCCTGCAGTTGAACCGTCGATTGCCTCCACCGTAGTGTACAATGGTGAGCGGCAGGTTCCACGGTCAGAATTCGACTCCACCATTGCTCCCTATATGCCGCATACAAATGTGCATGCGGCTGTCGCTGAGAATACAATGATTTCTATCACGGTTACAGAGAAAACCGAAACGGAAGTAACACTGACTTGGACATACACCCACCAGCCTACGGAAACGCAAAGCCCGGCCACCCTACTTGGCGAATCTTCTGCTGGGCTGCAAGTGGCTATACTTGATGCTTTTGCAGTGCTTGGCCAATTGGCACCTCCTTTTTCCACAGCCCTGGCCCCAGAGAAGATTCGACAAGACCGACTCTATCACTGGCTCATGAGAACCATGCGTCCGCCGCAGGACGGTCTTAAACTTATGGCTTCGAAAGGTGTTGCAGTCATTGGAGATGCTGCCCACGCTATGCCTATTTTCGCCGGCGAAGGAGGCAACCATGCCTTGATTGATGCCGTCAAACTGGGACAACATCTGGCAGACTCATATTCGCCGGCCTCCATAGAGGCTTTTATCGACGAGGAGCTTCCTCGCTGGGAAATGGCAAGTGTTGGGTCTGAGAAACGCTCTCTATCGCTTCACAGACCTCTCAACATTTGGAGGACACTAGCAGAACAAGCTAAGAAGCACTAAGTACTGGACCATGAATAATAGAGCATTTTCACATTGCTATTTGCGTGCCAAGCTTAGGTGAAAGATATCGCCGAGCAGTATTTCTCTGCCCTCGGCATTTGGCACGCCAACGCAGACGCCGGTTAACAACACAAGTTTAATACAAGGATAGCTTGACCTAAGACTGGCTGCGGTACTTGCAGCTATTGCCTTGCCTGGATTGCGTAATAGCATAACAACGATGTTGAATCCTCTCATGTAACCCGTTGTATAAATTTTATCATCTGCCATAGCTCGGCCGAACGGATCTCCGTCTTCGTCCCAAAAATCGTCCACTAGACAGCAGACAGCATTATATTCAGTGTCTTTAGCGCAAATAATTGCAATTTCGAAATCTTCACGATTGCAGTGGCGGGACGGCTTTCGGGCTGCCATTTTATCCACTGCGGTTCTTATGTGTCGCTGGTTAAACAATGGTGATGTCGAGCAGTGTTTAATGAAAACAGTAACAAAAAATTAAAATGGATATTTTGACACGACTAATATTTGAAGAAGTTGCCCTTGGGCATCGGTGCAGGTTTCAGGACGCGATGACCAGTGTGGCTGAAAGCCATAATGATCCTGTGACCCAACCACTGGCTCACCATTAGCTGAGGGAGAGCTTTTAATAAAAGAGCGTTGTTATGTAACTTAAATTTCTGGGAGCTTTGGATTTCGATCTTAAGAATCGGTATGGCTATTGATCTACATAAAGCGTTGAAGATATTAGGCCTAGTTGATATAAAATGTGGCCAATTGGTAGACAAGACTTGTACTGTAGCACTCACCTGCTACGTACAATATAATTTCAGCGCTCACTGCTCACTACAGCCGCCAGTTTTATCCGTCAATCGGCCGACAAATCCGTAGAGTCGCAGACGCCACAAGTACGTGTGGTGCAGATCTGCGCGCCAGCCAGCCTCCGAAAGGTTGTGACCAGTGATGAGAATCATCATGAAGAACGACTCGATGATGCTTGGAGGAATGTTGCAGATCAATTGTCCGGTAAGAGTCCATCTCATTGCGCTAGCTCCAATAACAAGGCCTATGGCAAGCAGGATGCCCAGGACGACGGTGATTTCGTGAGCGCAGATGATGCCCATTTTATTAGAAAGGCAATAGTTGATCGAGCTGTAGTTGACCTTAGCTCTCTCTGGAGCAGGCACTCCAATCTCATCTGATAGACCGGTATCCTCAAGCTTGGCCTCTTCTAGAGCAAGTCGCTCATACTGATGCAGCCGCTGTTGAACATTTCGGAGGACAAAGCCGTCAATCAACCCGATCAAACCTGCGTAGGTGCCAATGAAAAGCCACCAATTGTTGCTCCACTGCATAACAGGGCCAATGCCGGCCCAAATGATCAAGACTAGGAATAGCAACGCGACACCGGCAAGAGTCCCAACAACATCTGCATAATAAAAGATGATTCGTTGGAAAGTACCCAAAGGAGGCGCTGGCACAACAACGGTGGGATTTGGTTCGGTATCGCCACTGAGCATGCGGAGCTTGAGTTCAACGTCCGAGTCGACTTCGAATATGGAATTCATGCACTTCTCAACATATTCATCATGGCGTTCGCGGATGTTAGCCAAAAATGTAAAGATTAGGATCATGAGTGCCGAAGTTCCAGAATTGATATAGAGCTGCCAGCGATCGCTCCAGTTGCAGTATTGCCCGAAGCCGAGCCAGATGAAGATACAAATCCAGTACACGCAAATAGTACCAAAGTGACCCAGAACTACCGCGGTATGATTGGAAGCTCGGTTAATCCAGCTCTCTTGAGGCAGGTCAAGGTCAAATTTGTCTGAGTGAGAACTCTCAATCTCCTCAAAAGATGGCTTATTGTAACGATCGCTGGCGAGAATCTGTCGCAGCATGCGCTTCTGACTTTGGGCGCGGGATCTCAGACATGCAGAGATCCGGACCTGCCTCTCGTATCCGTTGAGTTGTTGACGCATAAGAAGCGAGTCAAAGAAGTAGCTAATAATGGCTTGCACATCTGAGATGACTGCAGCCCAGTTGTCAGATTGACCATAGGGAATGCCGAGAAAAGCCCAAACGAGGAGACCTGCAATCATGATGAAGAAGATTGGCTGAGAGCCAGATGCCTTAACAACTTTATCAAGCCACCGGTCGAGCCTGCTTTTCCTCACCCGATCAACATAGCCAGTGATATTTTGTACAGGTATTCTTTGTTCTGTATCACCAATAACTGCTGACTTCTTTTCTTCGGAGGCAACAGGGTCAGTGAAGATGTACTGAGTTGGTGCAGCATCTTCAATGGCTCCTTTGGCTCCAGGAGAAGCAAAGAAATCGATTATTTGCTTGAACATTTTTGGAGGGTATTGAACGAGGGCCGGATACGGGTTTACTAAGTGATTGCAATATGTGCGTTAGATACATTCAGTTACCACTTGATACCTTAAACTCACTCTTTGTAATTGGTTGTAGAGTCTATGATGACTCTTCGAGCGACTTCACCTCCAACGGCCTGGGTCAAGCCTGACTTGTTCACGCCGTAACTTCCATCAAATTGACACCCATAGACCTAAGGCGGCCAAAGCTCATCGGCAGCTTCGAAAAGAGCCGAGGTGGGAAGATTAAGTCTTGTTATAATAATAAAGTTTGCCAGCGTTGTGATTTCGTGGCACGGATTGGACCACGAAGCGTTGATGATTTTGTATTGGAGAAAGTAAAGGATCCGGAAAGCCAGAGCTGGTTTTAGTGACGAACCAAACGCCTGCAAGTATGAGCAAATTCTGGAATAGCAATTTTTACAAATAATTGTTTGCTGTGATAGTATTTTAAAGTGAAGAAAAGAAACGCCAAGGAAAATGTTTCTCATATAAACCTTTGTGCCCTTCAAGTTTATGCCGCTAACAACGCCAGGCAGTAGACAGGCAGCCCCATCGCATTCGGCCCTCGGGTCTCTAGCTTCCCAGAAAAATTTCTCTTCTATTTGATCTCAGCAATATTACATGAGGCATTTTGTAGAAAATTTTCGGTAGGGAGCCGATGGGGGTGGCTATGCCCGTGCTAACTGCTCAGCCTGCAAGCGTCGTTCCTAATACATCGCGCGCTTCCCCGATGGACTTGCAATATGGAGGTATCTTTTAACTCTTCTTAACATCTCTTCTATACGAAAACCATGACACAGGATTTGCTAGCCGGTGAGTAACATTGCTAAAATTTTCTTCACAGGCATCAACCACCTACGTAAAGGTAGAGACGCAAGCTAGATGAATGTGACGCCCCATTGTAATTAATGCAGCATTTCACAACATTTGTCTTGTAATTCAATCAGTGGTGTTTAATAAACATGTAAGAAGGTGTTATCGGATGTCCATTTATAAGATACGAGGGACATGTCATCGGAAAATTTGCATCCTCCAACCCATGTGGAGCTAAACTCCCTAACTTCAGACGGCCTGAACCAGGAAAAGTGATGACGTCTAATATGAGAGAAAGTGACTTTTTGTCACTTGAGTATATGAAAAGAACTTATAAATCGGATAAGCCAACAATAATGGCCAATCTATTGTATGCGATCTGTTATGTTCTGTTACATTCGGGCGGGGGCTGGAATTACCTTGTCCATCCAAGCCCTATCCAGCTCAGCACTTAACCGGTTTACTAGATTCAATGCTGTAGCTAGACAGTTTTTCTCTTGAAAAGAATTTCTTACTCTATTCAAGAGAGCACCTTTGCCTTAAATACTGTTGGCTACGAGGACTGTCATTTCTGAGATCTATAGGAGCCTCGGATTTAGATCTTACAGCCGAGATAGCGATCTGCACTGGGCCTGTAAACTTAGCTTCAAAGCTAGTAATTAATCTCGGGAGCCAAGAATTATTCTTAAACTTCTCGGCGCATCTTGATCGCCATGTACCCAAGCGAAAAGCGGAACGAAGCTTGATGGCACATGGTCCTAGCGAGCGCAATGTTACGAATGACTCGATGCCATCACATTCTCCTCTTAAAAAGCGAACAGATTAGTCACGGGACAGCCTTGAAGTAAGAATCTGTAGCATATACCATACATATGGTGATTCAAAGTAGACTGGTATGAGATACTCGTGGCCATCAGTGAGTCTAGAACACCGGGCGCATGCTCGGTACAGCAAAGCGTATAGCTATCAGGGATTTTGGGACCGAGATCGTATTAGCATCAGCATTTCATCCTTGTATCAGGCGTTGGAATCATGCATGAACTTCAACAACCCTCGAAGCTTCACCTGTCAAAGATCACGTGCATGGACTTTGTTTCAAAATGGATAATAAACCGGAACTTTTCAAGGGACTTTTCACATGTTTACTATGGGGCAACTAAGACTTTAGACAGCTGCCTTGCTGATCCGAGCCCAATTCATCATGGCTTTATTTACAATGCGACTTACCGCGGCCACTCACCACTCAATTGAGAAGGTCAGCATTACTGCGCGTCGCAAAAGTCCACATGCCCCTGAACAAGTGCCGATGACGATTGTCGTCAGTGAAGTGCGATGGAAGCGCCGGAGTTTTCATATATCTAGATGGATCTCGGGTGATTTTCTGCTTGTCAATCTCCAAATCTCTTGGCAGTTTAGGTCGTCGTGAGAATTCTAGCCCCCCATGTCTCTGAAAACGGTTCTATCGCTGTTGGCGGCCTTCCAAGCTGTCAAGGCCGACTTCTCGCACCCGCTGCACTTCAAGAAGGTTGATGCCGTAGCGGCGAAGAGCATAGCTGCAGCAAAGGGGAGGGTGACTGCTGCATCAGGCAATCTGGTTGCCGACCAGGTAATAGACGCTGTTTATCACCTTCAGCTCTTTGAACAAGATGCTAATCTAAATAGGGCTTTTGGTTCTCCAACTTCACCATCGGCGGTAGCTCCAACCTCGAGATATTGATCGATACCGGCTCCTCTGATGCTATGCTGAACCCCGGCGTCTACAAGCCGGGCCCCAAGTCGGTCAACACCAACAAGCCCTTTCGCATCTCCTACGCCACGACGAATCCCGATGGCTCTGGATCACTTACTGTAGGCAGAAGCACAGTCACAGAGTGGTTATCATTACTGACTAGTCGCAGGCCGCTGGCAAGATCTACCGGGATGTCATCACCCAGCACGACGCCAACCTGACCGTCTCACAGCAGTATCTCGGATCTGTCGACAGCCCCTCCTCGCCGCCCACATTCCCCCACGATGGCCTCATTGGCTACGCAGGCATCGACAGCAGTGCTCTCAATGAAACGCCCTTTTTCCAGAGCTTGTGCGACCAAGGCTCGCTGTCGTCCTGCCGCTTCGGACTGGCTCTCAGCGCCGACGAGACCGGCACGCTCTACTATGGCACTGTCGCGACAGACCAGTTCAGCGGCGACTTGGTCTCAGTGTCTGCCAGCGACGAGTGGATTGTCACCGGCGACGTCACGCTGAACGGCAAGACGGTCCGCAGCAGCATCTCCATCATCACGGATTCCGGCACGACTGTCATCTTCGGGCCCTCGTCGCAGGTCAAGACATTGTTCCAGCAGGCCGGCATCCAGGCGGTGCAGAACAGCAATGGCATCACCGGCTACTACGCCTGCGATGCGCCGCCCACCATTGGGCTGGCATTCAACGGTCAAAACTTCAACATCTTGCCAGAGGCCCTTGCCTTTACCAAGAACGGCAACAACTGCACGGCGAGCATCCACGGGACGACTGATTTTGGCAGCCAGTGGCTGGTTGGACAGGCGTTCTTCCAGGGCAAGTACATTGACCACAATGTGGATGATGGCACAATGGGCTTTGCCACATTGGTGTAAAGTGGTCAATTATGAGAATACGAATAAGCTAGGTGCCTTATTGTACTATTCACGTGCGAATGAGCAGCTGAATCGTGGTAGTATATACTCGATGAGAGATAGCTATGTATATAAATGCATATAGATGTAAATGCAAACCACAGAACGCCGATAAAAGAGAAATCTATTAGGTATAGCGAGGATACGTCATACGTGCCCGCTCTTCCTAAGTATTACTTGCGAGTGATGACTATGCCTATGCGCGAAGGATCTTAGCGGTTTATAGTAGTCGATCATCAATATTTTTCTCTAGAGAGCTTGCATTTCATCTCGGATCCCACCAGGTGATGATTGGCGTCCCCCCTCATAGCGTTCCGTGTTGTAACTGTTACATGTACCATTTGCTCTATTACACAATAGAAAGAAATAATCTAGAAGAATGTAGATAGATATCGAAATTAGATAGAAGTTCAGTACCAAAGGTTTAATTGCATGGGTCCATTTGTCCATCATTCTAGAGACGAGTACCTTCAGTTAAGTCTATACATGGGAATTACTTACTATACAGCCAAGCTTTGATACTTACTCGGAGAAACGGATATACGTCACTTTTAGAAC
The DNA here is from genome assembly GCF_001481775.2 of Trichoderma gamsii. Lineage (NCBI taxonomy): Eukaryota > Fungi > Ascomycota > Sordariomycetes > Hypocreales > Hypocreaceae > Trichoderma > Trichoderma gamsii. Next base: position 119,231 of record NW_020171364.1, read on the forward strand.
ATATTTCGGAAGCTAAACACTGTTGGGAAAGTGAAAGTAGCAATCTCTACAGTAGCCTCACTTTTGGCACGGATATAAATGCCGGCGGATTCACCATTGAACTAGCCCAGAGTCACCGATCACCGACTATAAAAGCACCATTCCGGTGACTCGATAGAACTTCACTTTCCAAGATGATCAAGCAAAACTTTCTGCATATCATTTTAAATCGCCAATAGTTAAGTAACCAATTGGGCGACAATGGAAATAGTTCACGGCAAAGATTTGTCCTTTGCGGACCTTTCCCTGAAGCACCGTAATAGCGGTCTAGCGTTCAAAAACTTATTCATTGGTCAGGAGAACACACCTGAGAATCACCTTTTCGCTTTAGTCCGGTCTGTTGGCTTTTATTCTCCGCGCCACAAACACAACTTTGACCAGTTTCGTTACGCATATAAGGGCGACATTTCCATCAGCCCTGACAAAAATGCCACTGAAGGGGAGCTTGTCTACCATCCCGAAGGTGTCTGCTACGGGCCACAGAAAGATTCTGAAGGGGAGCGGGTGGTTCTTATTTTACAATTCGGTGGAACAAGTGGCCAAGGTTTCCTTTCATACCGCCAATTAGAAGAAGGCCAGAAAGAGCTTGCCCAGCTCGGCCGTTTTGAAGGTGGTAAATATTATCGACATGAGAGCCAGGAAGGTGATGAGCCGCAGGATGGATATGAAGCGCTGTGGGAAAAGTTCAATGGTCGACGCCTCGTCTACCCACCGGGTCGCTACAAAGATCCCATCTTCATGAGTCCGGTCAATTATGAATGGCGCCCGGCAGACAATCTGGCAAATACTAAGGAGGTGGCTTTTAAGAAGTCACTTGGGGTGTTTACCGAGCGCGAAACTGGAGCAGAGATGATCAAGATCAAGAAGCTAGGCCAGTTCTCCATCGCTTCAGCGAATGCAATACGACTGCTTTTTGTTGTGCGCGGCGGGGGAGAAGTGGAAGGACAGCCGTGGGAAGAGGAATCGGCGATACGGGTCTCGCCTGGGAAAGGACTTGTCCTTTCTGCACATCAAGACGCTGAAATCTTAATGTTTACCCTGCCGCTGTTAACTTAAGGCCAACTAGTAGCGTACAAACTATGGTATAAGCTCTTTTCAGTTCCGTGAACATCAATTGCTAGTAACTGTACTGAGAAGTTCCTACGTCGGGCTGAGAGATGTAGAGGGTCGGGAAGGCATATGTAGTTAGTCAATTAGCGATATTAATGAATAAAATAACTCACAAGTTTCTATACTATATATCTCAACATATAGGTGGTTCAGTAAGTTTGATCACGATCTCCGTGAACGAAATGGACTACCAAAAGCCACCCGCCCGAAAAAAGATAAAGGATTCCAGTAGAGCTTTCAGATCTCATGTAACGCATAGCGGCTGAACATCAAATAGCTGATAATATCTTTGGCTACCAATTCTTTAGCTACAACACACGCGGCCATCGATAGTGGAGAATTCAGGGTATGCTTAAGCTCTTGGTGGGATCTACGCCTTCTATCTTTAATATTGTATAGTCCCGCTTTAGAAACAGAAGAATATTGTTTTCCTTCTTCGTTTTTTGTCTTCAGAAGATAAGAGTTAGTGCTTCTGGGAATCCATAATAAAGAAGCCAAATGCTCTACAATTAATAACATTGAACTTGAGGAATAGAGTCAAATCGACCCCTGGTTCGCGACATCGATGCTAGTACATTTTGGTCGTGCAATATCATGGGAGAGTTCACTCCGTCAGGACGAATTACCACAATCAAATGAGTTTTTTATATGATTAGAGACAAAAGCATTTCTTTTATATCACATCATCAATGTTTCACGAAATTGATCACAAAATCGAATTTGCGGCTTAATGTCATTATTTCTGTAAAGGCATATCTAGAACCCATGCTCTTTGTTTCCGTCTCCCCGACCAGCTTGCAATAATTCCTCCGCAAATAGTTGTCAAGTCTACATTGAACCTGCCATTTACACGTAGTTGACGGTAACTGAGCTGCCGGAAATGGTTGTTGATGTAAGGATACTTCCCCTTGAGTTTTCCAGATCAATAATGGTTGAAGATCCGCTGCCGGGTGTAACGGTTGCTCCGTTAACAAGAGCGCTTGCTCCGGTGAAGGTGACAGATCCAAAGTCTGCAAATGGAACCAATGAGCTGCCCGAGGTGAAGTCCTCGACAATCCACTCAGCGCTGGTACCGGGCAGGGGCGAGTTTTGGTTGGAGAAGGTGTGAGAAACAGTCTTTCCACCGGCCGTCAACGTCGTGGTTCCGCTGTTGTTGCCGGTCTTGGTGGCAGTAACGGTAACAACCGATCCGGCAGTCACAGTAATGCCCGAGTATGCGACCAACGAGGCGGGGAGGTACTCGTACCAAGCCTCGTACAGGTACTGGCCGCCTTGAACACACCAGAGGACGCCAGTCTGGATGAGATCGGCATCAGAGTAACCATCAATTCCGACCCAAGCAGCACCGCAATACTCAGTGCTAGAGCTGCCACCAGATGGCACGGTGGGCTTGGGGACCGTGAAGGTACCGGAGACCTTAGTAATGCCGGATGTTGTGAGGGCGGCGCCGGCCCAGTTCGTAGATTCCACATCGGCAGTGCTGTTGACGTTGTGGGAGGAGCTGGCTTGGAACTTGTTGGAGCGACGAACAGCACTTCTGGCGCGGAGAGCATCCATAGCAGCCTGCTTGCGGGCGGCAAGAGGAGTTGCCATGGCGGCACTGGCCACCAAAAGGAGGTTTGCGGCAAAAGTGAGGGACTTCATCTTGAAAAGCTGTTGGACTGCGATGAAAAGGTATTCGAAAGACCTTGAACCGGACTGATGGTAGACTCTGGTGTATTGTTTGAAAGGCTCCTGCTCGTGCAAGACTCTTGAGTTGAAGAGGCTGCAAATAGGACTTTATATAGATGTAATCTCCTCGGAGTACATTGCGCCGATTCAACCGTCGATATCCCTCAGTTCAGAATGGCCCCAAGATGCAATGATCGAAAAAGGAATGTATGATCTGCCATTCAAAGCGAGTTGTCTAAAGTTGAAGACGCCTTTTCCCGTGGCTACACACCATTAGCTGTTAGATCGAACCGGAGTATAACGCATACAATGGTTTTGCAAAAAGAATCACTATCGCGAGATTTGGGCGCCTTGTTCTACAACCTGCCTATTACAGAGAGCATCTCCGATAAGAGCGTGGCTAATGGTGTGCTCAGTACATGAAGCATCGCATGAAATAGAGAGACTGGGCTCGAGATTGGATTAGTCTTGTTGGAGGTGCATATATGAGTAGGCTCTCTAGTAATCAACTTCACTTCCAACTTCCGGCTTGGCGTGGCAATTCCACTTTGAGATGTAAAATGTAGGGGGATGGGTGTTGCATTTTACAACTAACATATATAATTGAGATAAGAATTAGTTATCAATAGTCAATAAAAGCATAACATTTCTTCTGTACAGGTACTCTTTTTGCAGACTGGTTCTGGTTTGCGTATGGCTGAAGGCCGATCCTTGCACCGTACCTGTAGTATTAGCTCCTATATGCATGGCCAGCTCAGCGGTTGGATCAAGACATGCTCTTCTGCCATTATAACGCAATCGGTCGAAAGCTCAACCACCGCTGGAATTGTGCAGGGATCAAATAGTAAGTACTCTTTACGCTTCATCATGCAAAGCTACTATGCAAACGTGGGTGGAGTATAGTTTTCTATCTTATTTCCATAACAAGAGAAAGCCAGCGCTAACTCTAGTTCAATGTCTTTGACATGCGTGGCTGCCGCGCCCCCACGAAACTACTTTGCTTGCTCTTCTAAGTGGCTTATATACTGTGGTAACGATGGTCAGTTTATCATTAATAATAGAAGAAATTCCAACTCCTTTGTTTTCTCCTCTTCTAGCCTTCCATGTTCTCTTTCTTTTCCTTCGCGAAAGTGTTTATCAATGCAAAACTAGTCTCTGTGCATTTCAATGCTGCTGGCTCCGTTTCGTTGAGCTAACGCCATTATACAGCCAGGCAACGCCATTAGAAGGCGGGGTAAGTAACGCATGAAACTGCGTGGCGGATAGTGCAGTCACAATGGTCCGGAGATAACATAGTACTACAATGCTACCCCATAATCAACTTTATCTCTTTCGTCTAGCATGTTTCCAAGCATAAAAGCCGTTTTGTATATAATGAGCAGAGGCTGTCTCCTTCCCATTACAATCAAGACCGATCCTTTTGAGATGGTTGCCCGCACTGGGGCTTGAATGGGCCAAATCTCGTACGCGCGTCGTTCACATTTGGCGACATGTGGGACATTGATGTGAATAGGTATCGCGCTGGTATCGGCTTTTTATGGGAATCGATATTCGATCTTTACTGGATCTTTCTATTAAACAAAGTACAATTTTCCACTTGTCTATCATACTGCATCATATTTGAACTTTACGTCCCCCCATTGAAGAAGTCAGTTTTTAGTAATCAGCTCATAAATTGTCCTGTTGCCACCATAGTTCTGGGGTTTCTCCTCCTCTTTACTAAAAGCTAACTGTTGCTCTTGTTTTGATATAATTCCTGAGGGTTGTCTAATAGTCCTAATCTCCTTCCTTATCTAGATCATCGACCCCTGCACTCGACTGCCGCCGTCTGAAGGTCTTGCATGCGTCGGGCGGCCCACGGGCCGGTAGTCAGTCCACAATGGACGACTCCAACGGATCAATCGGCACGCAAAGAGGGTGTCATGAATCTCAATCATATCCCTTCCCCCGCGATGAGATCATTGAGGGAATGGGAATGAGTTGGCGCCTGCTTCAGGAGAGCTTTCAGAATACACTGGTAGCTTTCTTTGTCTTTGAGAGAAACCGCCTTGGGTTGCCGTTCGCCTCCCTGGTATCGCCAACGGCAGAACTAATTACACCGCATGTGTCTGCAGCGCAAATCTAAGCGCTCCAATAAGCGTATGGAAATGAACTACCGGTCGATGTCGATGACAAGTGCTGTATCATTTAACACCATACTCGTCTGTTAACAGTGTGTAGCTACATACACACAATCTTGTCTGGCTCTCACGTCTTTATCCAATCGTTTATACAGCGATAAAAAGACTGCCACACATTTAATTGATCGGGGTCAGTATCAATACCATCGTATATTAACTTGGACAAGTGTAACGGGTCAATACCGTCCGCATCTAGCCACTGAAATAGATGACAAGAGTCGATCATATTCAGGCACATATACCAGGAGCTTCCTTTTTCTAAAAGCTCATCATGCCCAATAATCGAAATGAGACTTAAATCCACACAACTGCTAGAGGCAAAGCAATTCGTCCTGGATGACCATTGCTCCAAAGCAATTGTGGCCGGATTGACTTGCGATGATAATGGCGCAGGCAGCTACGGCGGCGCCGTCATTGTGTATAATGACGACTATGGCTGCATATCATCAGCGATACATGAGTGATAGTTAGCTGAACGGCACACGAGATTCCGTTGATGGAGAAAAGAATAACTTCAGAGCACATGAAGAACGCATGTGGGTTGGCCGACACACTGTATGAGGCGATCACATACATGCATCGCTTGTTTACCGCTGATCCGGCATCTCACGCGCCCTACTAAGAACGATGTACCATTAGAATCACAGGGATGAGGGTGATCTACGTACAAGTACTCAGTACAAGCGAAAAGACATGCACAAATACAATTAAGAGTTACCTATGTGCGCAATGCAGATCAGCTAAGCTTCAATTCATGCTTAATAGCCGATCACGTTTTGCGCCATAAGGATCTATGAGGTATCATTGCGGCTAGGTTCGAGATCCTTTCTATCAATCTCCTCAATAAGATTCTGCAACACCTTTACCTCTATGCTGTTCTATGCCGTGAGATAGCTATCACTTTAAACCAACCCTTGCGTACGCGTAGTTCTAAACCATAGTTACATTAATTATCATGCGACTATATGATCTCATATTCCGTATGAGATGTCTTTCGAGGTGCAACTATTATATAAAGCTTATTATTAAATACTTATGCTACGATACGTAGATTCGCGATTATCCAATCGCGTACTTGTCCACACAAATCGAAATTGGCGATGATGGGGTCAGCTCCATATAGCAACAGTTTGTGCGTGCGTTAACATCGCTGCCCATGAAACGTATCTGTAAACCCTATATTTCTGATACGAAGTTTTGTAAGTGGAAGATCCTATCAAAGGCCGTTCCATCTCTCAACATCTTTGAAAGCCCTGTGGAGCATTTCTTGAAGTAGGGACAAATATCCTATCGCCTTTTCCAACACAACCGAGATGTGCAGCAGTGTTTGGATCTGAATGTAGTTGAAAACTTCGCACGCTTCTATACCATCCAAGATATAGCTTACATAGCGGGAATGATGGGAAGAGTGTTCGTAGTTTTGGCGACTGATCTCTTTCTAGGTACTAGCAATAGGATTGGGGATTGCTTGCCAACAAACTTACTTGCGTTCATCAACCACAAGGATTTGATACACTGATTAATCAACATACATAAACTCTTGTGATCATTAATTAAACATTAGCTAGATCTAGATTGCCTAGCGGAACAGAGCGTGAGCCATCAGCACTACGGATGTCTTCCGAATTGTGTTTCTTTATTGGGAAAGGCCGGTGCGGACACCAGTAAACTAGCGCGACGCCTCAAATTGAGAGCTCAAATACTAATTAAGATCTTACTGCCTAAGTAACAAGCCACGGACATGTACGCGTGGAGAAAAGAAGCAAATTTGGCAGGTTGACTAAAGCAGGAAACACTAATTAAGAAGCCAACTATCTCCTCCTGTATACACTAATCCAAGTTAAACTCTTGATTGCAAAGATGTAGTATTTAATGTGTGCATTTTGCAAATTTTCCATTTCCATCATGTCTGTTTTACTGCTACCTGGATCTCACGTTTCCTGCGTAATGCTCAGCAATGAGACGCTATTCATCTCTTTGCTTCATTTTCTATCTTTGTTTTCTATTATGAAGGATGCCACCTAATGCTAAGATCCATTGAGTTCCTCGCTTCAATCTCATGATCAAACGGACGTTTCTGTCAACCTGAAGCCCCGGGGCTACCCGCCTTTCGTTGCCAGCTGATTGACTGGGTTCTCAACAAGCGAACTGGTAGCTGTGATGTTTTCTAGCGAGTGCGTCTAATTATCGTTATCAATTGCTCTAAACAAGAGAAAAGAGACGCACAAATATGATTCACGGCCAAGTTTCGTCGGCTATTGGCATTTACTGAGAAGCATAGATTCTCCATATGCCTACAGTGCCTCGAAATCAATTCCGACGAATCCAGGGTAGATTTCCATACTAGAAACGGCCAATTTTGTTAGCTGCACAGCTAATTCTACGGATAGTAAGATGACAATAAAAGGAACAGAACATGGATAGTAGATTAATTAAATCTGATATAAATGATAAGTTTAATATTACCATTTGGCAATGATAGTTTCATTCTTAATGTAAGTAGAAATATATATGTCTACTAGAAGCTCGTCGAAATTAATATCTCTCCTCCACCGTATATAATGTAGGTCAATTCGTCATGGAGGTCACTTGTAGCTGTTTAAGTAACGTCGGAATTGATCCATTTCTATCAAATCAACTAAAACTTACAATATCTAGGAATTGCCCGAAGCAGTGCTAGTGACGGTTCCAATTCTCGTAGCTTTCAAACTAGATAAAGTCCAGCTGACTCGGATTTGTAGGATGTGTTGAACCGGCGGCGGCGACTGAACGGCCTTGGAAAATATCGGACTCTCTCGCTGTCTCAGATAACACCGAGCATCAATTGCCGGAGCGCATGCCGGATTTTAATCTAGAAATAGAAACGAGAACCGCCGTCAAGGGGGCTCGCAGAGGTCATTGCTTCTGTGTACAAATGAGATGTGGGGGCGAAATCGAGCCCGTCGCAGGTAACTAACCCTGAAAAACGGACTATGTACTACTAATACCTACTATTCAGTTTAGTATACCACAGTTTACGATCGTACCATACGCAGCGAAGAACAGAGCTAAGTTGCAGATCGAGAACTGTGTTAAACGCATACGGTTAGTCCAAAGTAAACCTCCGGCGAGCTGCCTCGTCTCCAGCGACATCTTAATTCCGAGCCTCAAAGATGTTCTTGCTTGGATAAGCATCCATTTAAAACGCCGCTGGCCGCACAGTGTGGGCATGTACGGACTTATGCGGACTTATACACGCGAACGACATGACGAAATCTACTTACCAACAGCGGATGAGCCCAAAAGTGGACAGACCTCGAGGGGCTGTTCTCTCAGGGCATTTGTCAGCTGCAAGGGTTCTCAGTTACATCCTCAGCAAAAATAGGTATACTATCGTGTTTAACAGCGCAAAAAAGTATATATATTCTGTGATAATGGAGGCTTCCAAAATCCACTGGCAAGCTCACTTTTACTTCCTCTTTATAACTACCTACCTATAGACAGTAGCAGCAACCCAAAGATATCCAACTAAAAATTCACATCAGACAACATGGCGCCCGCTGAGTATGCTATTCCTGTGGGAAGTTTGATCCTAGTCACCGGTGCCAATGGATATATTGGATCACACGTTGTCGATCAACTGCTTGCGCTGGGTTATAAAGTTCGAGGCACTGTTAGAGACAAGAAGCCATGGCTAGATGAGTTTTTCGAAAAGAAATATGGCAAGGGCAAGTTTGAGAGTGTTTCTGTTCAAGCGATAGAAGCTGCTGGGGCCTTTTCCAACGTTGCAGAGGGGGCCAGTGGAGTCGTTCACGTGGTAAGACATAGCGAATACCAAATCTCTGCTCTTTCTTTACTCATTTTTTCACGCATAGGCTTCGGATGTCTCTTTTGGACTCGATCCCAATGTCGTCATCCCGATTGCAGTACAGGGCACGATCAACATTCTTGAGGCAGCTGCTAAACAACCTTCCATAACACGTTTTGTCATTACGTCGTCTTCTGCTGCCGTAATTAATCCTGAGCCAAACAAAAAGGGTGTCAAGATTGATGAGAGTAAGTTGAGAAGAAGTTATCATCCCTGTCTGACCTGATCTAATTTACTTTTCCAGACACATGGAACGAGGCTGCAATCAAACTGGCATGGAGCGGTAACCTGACCGGCAATGTTCCTGAGGGCCTTGAAGGCGCTATTGTGTACTCGGCCTCAAAGACCGAAGCAGAAAAGGCCGCATGGAAGTGGGTTCAAGAGAATAAGCCTAACTTTGTTCTTAATACTGTCCAGCCCAACTTTAATGTGAGTAAACCTTTGGACTTTTCTTGCTATGGAAATCGCTGATTAGACGTTTAGTTCGGCCAAGTCTTAATACCAGAGCATCAGACTGGTTCTACAATGGGCTTTGTTCGTAAATGGTTCAAAGGCGACTTTAGCATTCTTGGCTTCCCACCTCGTAAGTTCGCCAAAGCCAAAAAGGCAAATGGTCACTCGAAGTGGTGTGTCATGAAGTCTGACAGTGTATAGAACATTTCATCGACGTGCAGGACTGCGCTCGTCTGCATGTGGCCGGCTTGCTTGACCCAAGTGTCAAAGATCAACGCATCTTTGGCCTTGTCCAAGAATTTAACTGGACGGACATTCTAGGAATCTTCCGTAAACTTCGTCCGGAACTCAAGCTGCCCGAGGATCCTGTGAATGAGGGTCGTGACTTGACAGAAGTTGTACCAAAGGATAAGGCCGAGAAGCTTCTGAAGGACTTTTTTGGCCAGCCAGGCTGGACATCGCTGGAGGACAGTCTGAAGGCCGGTATCGCGGATCTTTAAACGCAGCGCGCGTTAAGGCAATAGTATCTAGAAAGGCACAAACTCCTTTATTGTGTGTATGTGCGTTCTTTGATCCTTGCGAGTAATGGAAAGATAGTTTGGGTAATAAGTGACGGGATGCACTTTACATCAACTGTCTTTCGACCATTGCTAGACTATAAAAAAAAATAGAGTTATTATGCTCAGAAATGAAAGACAAGATGCCGAGATGTCTCAAGACCACATTATATACAAGTCTTCTCTAGACAAAAATGTATGCGCTGAAAAATGAGGTGAGCCGAGGTCCACTTGATGCTGCGGGCTAGTGCGGAACGATGCGGACTGGAGCGCACGAGTGCGGACGCGGTTCCCGAATCAACATCTACTAATCAGAAACGCCGGCTCCAGGCAAGCTCTCCCTTGACTGCTATAGTTTGCTTGAAGAGCACTTACATGGATTACTTTCTCAGCAAATTGACTTTCAATTTTCCCATCTCCCTGCTCAATGGCTAACAGAGGGATTCTTGCTCAGTACTTGATCCTTTGCCCACAAATAAATAAGATGTCTTCTCGTCGACCTTTAGTCTGTGGGACAGCGAAGTCAAGGCAGTTTGCCAGAGTCGTTTCTTTTTGCAATATTGAGAAAAGGTTTAGAGAAAATGTCTGAAACATCTGATACCAAAGATTCTCCAAACACTCGAGATGATAATGGGATATTGGCTCCTGCGGCGGATATTTCTCACGTCGAACAAGGCAAGGCAAAGCAATCACAACCCAGTGTTCGAGATAATGTTCTTGCCTTTTGTATTGTGTTCTGCCAATTGGTTCAAGTAAGTCATTGATCTCTTATTCCACGCCTAATTAAGAGTTTTCGAGTTCAGAGCATGGCTAATCCAAGAGGCAGGCCATACCCTACGGCGCGGGACTCATAGCAGCCATCGACATACCTAAAGCGATCGGAGCTCCTGAAGACAAGGCCATATGGATTGCAGCATCATATCCGTACGAAATTCTCCGATTGTTCTCAACAAGTGCATAGTGCTGACCAAATAGACTGACTCAAGGAGCATTTGTGTTGATAGGAGGACGAATCGGTGCTGTTCATGGGCACAAGAACACCATGCTTTTCGGTGCCTGCATATATGTTCTGTTTCATCTCATCACTGGGTTTATGAGAACGGCCGACACTGTTATTGTTATGCGGGCTCTTAGCGGCGTTGGTGGAGGAATCATGGTTCCCAACCTCGTTGCTATGCTCACCATCGCCTTTCCTCCAGGCCTCATGCGTAATATATGGGTTGGCATGTTTGGTGCCATGGGCCCGGTAGGTGCAGCTGGCGGAACCGTGTTCCCTGGCTTTTTCGGTCAATTGACGGAGTGGTGGTGGCTATTCTTCTTCTTGTCAGTGTCTCATAAATGTTATTTCAGTATAATAGAAGCTAACATGCGAACAACAGGGCCATATTTGGTGCCGTCGTGTTTGGCGCAACCTCGTTCATTCTGCCTCCCGACGGTGTGCCCATGGATGCAACCGGTACAGTTGATTATGTTGGGGCCTACTTTGGAGTTGCAGGCTTGGTCTTGTTCAACTTTGTCTGGACGTGAGTACGATTGTTTGCTTTCCGTCAAGTTACTGGCTGCTGACATGGCATATAGACAAGCTGCTGTCGTTGGCTGGCAAGAGCCCTATGTGTATGCTCTTCTCATTGTATCCATCTTACACTTCGCGCTCTTTGTACTATGGGAGGGGAGATTCGCCAAAGAGCCCATCCTTCCTCTTGGTATTTGGGGCTCTCCGTCGTTCGGACCGATGGTATTGTCTGCGTTCATGTCATTTATGGGGGTCGGTATCTTCCTCTACTATGTCCAGATCTGGAACATAGAGATCCGACACTATTCCAACCTGCTTACTGCCGCGGCCAACTCAGCTTTTGCCATCGTTGGCACGTGTGGCTGTTTCGTCAGTGCGATTGCCGTACGCTATCTGCCTGCCCAGATAGTCATGGCTACTGGCGCCATAGCTGCTGTAGTTGCTGGGGTCATTTTTGCTACGATGCCGGCACAGCAGACATACTGGGCTCAATGTTTTCCTGCATTCATCATCATGGGATTTAGCCCCGACTTTATCTTTACAGCAACGCAGATTATCACCAGTAATAGCGTCCAGCGGAAGCACCAAGGAATTGCTGGGTCTTTAATGGGCACTATTCAGATGTACGGCCTCAGCACCGGACTGGGATTTGCTGGAACAGTCGAGAGATATACAAACGATGGTGGTCGCGACCAAGTGGGCGGCATTCGCCATGCTCTGTATCTTACAATCGGCATGGCGGGTGCCTCTGCTCTAATATCTTTACTGCTAATTCGAATTCCGAAGGACCAACGTGAGGGCTGGGACAAGGAAGACGAAGCAGCAGCGGAGGCGTAACTAATGCACCCGCATTAGTTTCGCCTTCATGAACACGGATGATTCGTGGCATGGTACTTGGCGATACCGCTCCTACATACACTTTTATTGGAGACAAGATGCTAAAGATGCTCTGGCATAGAGGATAAAGCGGTGGGCAGGTACCTAGATGCCTAGATGTCAATTCAACGCGAATAAGTGTTTTTAACTTAACTTCATTTTGTAGGAGATCTAGTATATATAGATCGGCTATAGACCGATTCATACGCTGTGAACATTGGTTTTGCGAAAGAACATTTAGTATAGTTACTTATACTTACAATCAATAAGAACATAGTGTCTTGTGAAAAAGAGATGTTGCGCCTGAGAAATTAACACTGCCATAAAAGAGCCTGAATCCATGTACCTTCCATTTTTCGGTTATCGGCAACAGCTTACTACTATTGCGCGTGCAATTGCTTCACAGCTCGGGATCTTCCGCAACAAGTACAAGTATAACTTACTCCCAAATACTGTAATTTAGTACTGCCCTGCAAATATAGATCTCAGCGCAATGGGATTTTCTAGGCATTAGTAATTCTCGAAGTTCCGCGGCACGCCTCGAATTCGGCGTATAGGCGGTGCTGACAAACCCCAGCGGGGTTTGAAGAAGCCATCGCTCTTGTGCGGACTTCCGAGGCCGACTCTGATGCTGGTATGGCAAGCTAAAGAGATTTAGCTATTTTTTGTTTAATGATTGATCGCGGTGATAGGCATGGAATTACGGGACATTTGATCCTTTTCGCGTCATTCAGGCGATAGCTCTCTGGATGTGGACAGGCGTAGGATCATGTCCGCATGTCGCTATATCGATCTCGCGTCCAAGCCAGTGTTTGCCATACTGTGAAAGAATGAGACGAATGAGCATATTAGAGGTAGAGAATTACTATTCGTGGATACTTTAGGCAAGGTAGCTTCCTCGCCAAGTAATTGGTGGCTCGGATAGCTATTCCGAGACAACCACCACCTTGATGTAGAAAGAAGCTCAAGCGTATGCCAATGTTGCTCAATAGCCAACCTATTCATGTTTGTATCATTAGAATGTTCCTTTCTTTACTCCACAGACCAGCCAATCAGTTATTTTTTCTTGGTATATTTCAGCATAGCGCGGGTGAAAGAGTGATTAGTACGTGACAAGTTCTTTTTCATGATACAGCGGTACCGTGTGTCTTAAGTTATCGAAGTCGTGAAAAGCCTCCTTGGCGTTCAAAATTTCCAGATAGACTCCTGCTATAGTTAGCACGGGTATCTTAAATACAATTGAGTAGGTAAGACTTGCTGGCCACATTCCACCGTGTACAAAAGTACTGCAGCAGCCATCTGAAGGCGTTGATCTTCTCTTGTATGTCTTCATCTGCTTTGTCTTGCCTCATTTCCATGACTACCGCTGTGGCTTGGTATAGAGTTTGCATGAAGAATATGGGCAAGCCTTCTTCTGGAGCAGTCCCACCTTCAAAGTCTTTTCTGAGGGCTGATGCCAAGCGACCCATGACTTCTAACGCTCGTTTAGTTTCCGGAAACATGCCAAGGCATGCGTCCCTCGTATTGAGACGGGCTTGCTGCCACTGCTGATTCTGGAGTAGAAATATTCCACTATCAAGATTATTGATGAGTTATTAAAATATCAAGGCTTCACTCACCAATAAGAAAACATAGTTTGGCAGCAAAATGATAACCTACGAGTTGCATGCTCTTGTTCGGCAGCATTGACTTGAGCTTCGAGTGTACGGCGCAATTGCTTCGTGTCTTCCACGAGACAGACATAATTCTCCGAACCAGATGTCTCAATAGCTGCTGCAAGCCGAAGAGCTTGGCTTGTCAAGTATGTTGCTTGAGCCAGTCGAGCAAAGCTGCCAGTCTTGAGGTGAAATGCGGCAGAGATGGGTATAGCATTAGGCGGCAATACGTCCTGCGAGGTAACAAACATTAGTCATATTCTAGTGTATATTTGATATGGATAAGGTGCATAAGAGGCTTCATACACCTTCTAAGAAAGATTGATCGTCTACGGGAAGATAATAATTGATCTCTGGGTCGCCCGTAGCTAGACGCCTGGAAGGGTCACCGAAGTTCAAAAAGCTGCATCACCGGTTCAGTACAAAGTTCTCCTAGGATTATATGAGAAGTAACAGTGTACTATTACATAGCCTACTCACCGATCTAGTGCCAGTACTGCCCACCAGCTTCTTCTTTTCTCCTCTATCTCCATCCAGGATCTGTTGAAGTCGCTGTTGTCCGTCATCAGCTTATCCAAGCCCAGAGCAATGCCATATCTGGCACAGGCACCAACGGTCAGATAAGCAGCCGGGTAAATAGCATTTCCGATCTCATATAGGGCAATGAAAATTGCCGCTTGGAGGACTTGCAGTGACATGAGGCCACCTGCCTCTATCTCAGAAAGATACCGCTTTGACGTCCTGTAAAGCGCTGTCTTTTGACTACCACCATCATGGACCCCAGTCGCACAATACAGCTTCATGCACAAGGCCAACAGCGTGCTTTCCGATCGTCGAGGAGATAATGGGTTGAGTGAAGCATGGAAAAAGTGATTCCGGCACACTATTGGTAGCCACGAAGCATCGTGCGAGAACAACACTGCCGCTATGTCGCGAATCTGCTGAGTGTCTCCGACATGGGCCGCAACGTCATTGGGGAGCGAGACACAAGTTGGAGGAATATCCAGCTTGATGTCGCGAAATAGCTTGGGCGCCAGAAACTGAACAGCCCTTGCCGTTTCAAAGGTAGACTCCAAATCCGGCATTTGATCCCATTGCAGCGGGTGAGGGTCGTCCGCTGCCGACAACGAGTCGTCCCAAACTATTTCTGGTGTATATGAGCGCTTGGCTGGTAGCTTTGGGTAGCTACAGCGGATTTCTTTCCGCAAACATAGTTCGCATGTCGGAAGGACTCGATCGCATCGCCTTTTACCATGGCGACACGCATGACAAGAAATCCGCGAACGAGCCACCCCGATTTGCGACGATTCCATGGCTACCTGGCGATGGGAACTCAAATAAATGCTGAGGCCGCCTTGTTATTTGATGTGGTGTTTAACTGTCAAGCAGCGCAGCAGCTTTGGCGGCGAAATCTGCTGGTATTGCTGACAGTGATATATACCAGAAGTTAGGTTATAGATTTCTTCCTTGTAATAGGCTGATGATTATTGAATATTGTGTATGAAGACTAATCATTAATTTGCAGATTATTAAACAATGGAAATACAGACCAGTAGTGGAGGCTAAAGCTGCCACGTACTCAAAGTGGCTGGCAGATGTGCGGCGTAACCAAGTTGCTAAGTAAACCGCGATAGCCACAAAAAGTCTGAACTGATTAAAGTTTACAGCAGCGATTGAGGAATAACTTATCTGTATTGAAACTTGTTCTATTATTGGTATAATGAAATTATGAGATATATGGAGGAATCTTGTTCGTTAGCGAGCAGCCCTCCGCACCTGGAACAGGCTAAGAAAAGTAAGAGAATGAGAACAAGTCGAAGAGAGCTATATGGATACCCATGATGGACAGCAGGTCTCGTCAATGGGTCAATTTCTACCCACTGTTTTGCAAGCATATCCATCTTTTTCTTCAGTCTTTAAGACACAAAACCTTCCCCAGTCCAGTAAAGCTCCCAGGATTAGTGTCTTCAGCTGAAATGATGTGGTGCGTAACATGAGCGATGAATCCTTGACCGTTGATCAGATGTTATGTCTCGACTCCTTCTAACACTTGCTCTGAGATTTTCCAAAGTGACTGAGCCAGCTCTTTGTTGCGCGACCTTTCTGAACCCTGGGTAATCTTCCCGGGCCCATTCAAGAACTGCCCTTTGTATCGATCGGCTTCTTTTGCAACGTCGGGCGCAGTCGCACAAAAGAGTTGCGTCAATGCACCTTTGGCAGGGCTTTTCATCACCAGTTTCAAAATTGGCTTTAACAGACCGGGGAACACTCCCATACCGCCATCGGTTGCGACGGGTCCAGGGTCAAGCGTTAGAGCTATAATGGGGGAATTTTGTTGCGTTAGTCGGTTTTGAAGTTCTTTTGTAAAGAGGATATTGGCCAATTTGCTGGTGCCATAACGTCTAAAGACTGCTTTGCGAGACGTATAGTCGTTAGGATTAGTAGCGCCAGGGTCACTAAGATCTTTCACAGATGCAAAGTTGTTGCTATTGGGCGAAAACTTCTCCGCCAAAGAGCTCACCTAGTAAATGCATTTAGTAAACTCATTTTGAAGGCGTCTAGTATAAGAAGACGTACTGTGACTACTCGGACATCAGAGCCTGGTTGGTCTGCCGTGGCCTGAAGCAATGGCAAAAGTTTAACGGTGAGAGTAAAATGGCCGAGATGACTAAATAAGAGCATTAATTTTTGGTAAGAAAAGAGAAACGAATCTATAGGATGAAATGGAAGTAACGCGCTTAATACTCACTTTACTCCAAGTGCCTGTTCCAGTCCTTCTTTTGTGGTGACATAATCATCTGACGAGATGCCTGCATTGTTGACTATATCAAAACAATTAGCATGCTGTCAGGGATGGCTGATAGACAAAAGTTTACTCAAAACATCAAGTCTTTTTTCGGTAGTTGAGAGTAGGTTTGCAGCTTTGATGACATCAGATAGCGATGACAGATCCAGCGGCAACCACTCCAGAAGCTCCTTTGGGACAGATGGGTTCTCAGAAAGAATATCGCTTATCGCTTGTTTCGCTCGAGATTCAGATCGTGCGCCGATGTATACTTTGGCACCATGCAGCACAAGTTGCTTGACTGTTTCGAAGCCAATTCCAGAGCTATTCCACCATCAATAGCCGATTAGAAGAAATTCAGGATGGCTTCAACAACTCACTTTCCTCCAGTCACTAGTACCACTTTGCCGGTGAGGTCAGGTATAGAGGTTTCATTCCACGCCATTGCTAAGAGTTTATTTTTTGCGCGTCCAATTTAATTAAAACAAGTCTCAATGCCGGATCGCCTTTATATCAAAATTTATTAGGTATTCGAACCAACACTATATATATCAAATCCAGCTAATATGTGCTATGAACCCTTATTTATATAAGAGGAAAAACATTTTTAAAGCTGTATACTATCGCCGTCGATCATAGACCTACAATAAATGATTTATGATTGCTTGAAGAGATATGTAAGAGTAAAATTAACTGATAGAGAACCGAATAATTACAAATACCCAAAGAGGACAAATTGGTCAGCGATTTGGCGGTACTAGCTTGACATGTATGACCAATACACGCTATTTATAACCACTAAAAGCTCCACAGTTCGGAAATAGTTACCACTATTTTGTCAGTCGGGATACATGCAAGTAGTTGCTTCCTTATAACTTTCTTTGGCTCATTGAAGATACATGGCTAACAAAATAGGGCTGCTAATTCAGTTTGACTTCTCAACTAGGGAATTGTACATCCGCTGGAATAGGGAATAGGTTCCTAGCTACAAGCAGTACACTAGCCGACTTTAGTAAAGAGATGGGCTATGGCTGTAAGCGAGCGTGCTAGTCTTCCTATACCTAGGAATTGAATTCTCATCTATCGTTACTATATAATGGAACTCCGTCGCCTGTATCTGCTTCGAATAAATCCTGCCAAATGTTCTTGATCTCTTTGAAAACCTTCTGGCCGTACACATTATCTCTATAAAGATTGTCGTCTGCTTTTGTCAGGCATTGCGCACAAAGCACTCGTGCCTCTGCACTTCTTTGCCGCAATACAAGCTGTTGGACAAATTTCTTGCCGTGGTCAAAGTTCCACTGTGGTTGGGCCCAAGGGCCTCCGTTGAATTTCTCAAGCTTACTCTCCAGAGGGAAAATGCTTCTTCCATGGTTTCATCACTCTCGCTTAGCATTAAAGCTAGATTTGCTTCAGTAATAAGTGTGTCCGGGTGAAGATTGCCAAGTAGCTTCTTTTTGGCATTATAGACATCCCCTCGTAGTTTGATTGCTTCCTCAGTCTTATTTGGTACCTAAGAACACAGGAAAGATGCTCCATGCAGTTTAGCGTTTCATTGTGCTCATTCCCGAGAACGCGCTCAGAGCGAGCTAGAGCTTCACGTTGCATGGCCTCAGATTCTGTGTAATCGCCAGTCAAAGCAATGACGGCGGCAACAACACTCAAGCTGTCAATCGTCATAGGATCATTGTCACCTAAGAATCGACGCCTGTGGTCGAGAACGCGCTTCAAAATTGGCAGAGCTTTTACGTCATGGTAGATAACGCCCATAAGCCAGCCTAGCAGGTCCATACTATCCATCGTATCGACATGGTTTTCCCCGAGAAACCTGCAATTTATCTCCGTCGATTGCTGAAATCTGAGTAGAGCTTCGCCATAATTGCCATTCCAAGCGAGATAATCTCCTGAAGACATGTATAGCTTTGCTCTAAGTAATTCCGAATCCTTGGTGGCTTTCTTGAATTTATGTTGAAGAATGAGCTCTGCATGAGGAACCAAGATTTCTGCGAGCTTAAAGTACTCCGGTCCAGGCTGAGATGAAGACTCAGGAAAATGGGAGGAGATGGATTTTAATGCTTCGAAAGCCAATCTATCCATATCCTCGGGAGCCTCTTCCTCTAGCCACCACCTTGTCGCCAACTGTACAAGGCAATGAGTGCTAAACATAGAATTATTCTCTTCGATGAATGAAAAGGCTTTCAAAAGTGCAGCTGCTTCCTGGAAGTCAAAATCATCTTCTACTTCGTCTTCATCTTGCAAGAGTATAACAGGAATTCCCTGATGCTGGAAAAAGTTGATAAGGCACAACAAGTCCGCTGCTCTTCGATTTGTCTTTCTTATGGACTCGAAAGATAATTTCCATGTTTTTGTTACCGACTCTAGTGTGTTTTCTGGCCGCGCATGTTCAGAGAATTCGTAACTGAGAAACTTCGCCTTGATAGCATCGCTTTTTCGGTACTGCCTCAGATACTGTTCAACAGTTCTTTGCCTCTTTACCATAAAGGCAATTGCTTGAGTGATTGCGAGTGGAATATACTCAAGTTCTTGGAGGAGTTCAAATATCAGCCTGTCAGAGCAGTTCTCTCGCAAGCGCTTTCTGACTAGGCTAAGCCCCTCTGTTTTTCCTAGTTCATGGATCATGATGGGCATTTCGGGATTCGCCACATCAAATGCCACGTCCCGACTTCTTGTCGTGAATAGCAGAGAACCATTTTCGCAATGAGGTATGCACTCAGAGGGGGTTTTGCCGACAGTCATTGTCCCGCAGAAAAATGCGTCCCCATTATCCACATTATCAATAACCATGAGCCATGAGCCCACGTGCCGAAATTCAAGCCAGTTCTTCAAGAGCAATGCCGTATCAGATTTAGCACCATCTGGAGTTGTTATACCACATTCACTAGCAATTCAGTTGAATGACTCTTCGAAACGAGCCACTGTTGCAGCATTCACCCACAGTATGGAGCATCTGTCTTTATCACGTCTCCGGTAGCAGTACTCTAACGCTATCTGGGATTTCCTTTTAATGTATTAGAAATGTTGTCAACGTTACTGGGAGACGTAGACTTGCCCTATACCTCCTAGACCACAGAGAGCTGCCTTTGGCTGACTTCCCCCTTGAACTGCGAATGCATGGTCGATTTCTGCAAAAGTCTTATCCCGCCTGACGAATGAGGGGTTTCTGTCGAACGGCACTAGCCAGAGTTGATCGGGGCATGGAGGTAGCTGCTGCTCAATTTTGAGATGGTTGAAGTTTTCGATTACCTGATGAAAGATTAAAGTCTTGGTGTAGCTTTCAAGTGACTCCGCAATTTCCTCAATTTTTTGATCATAAGCCAGACTCTTAACCGCCTTAAGTTTTCGCTCCCAAGAAGAATCGGAACTCGAAGGGAGGGCCTTCTCGATGACCCTGTCCAGCTGTTGTGTCTCTGCCAAGCAACCCCTGACTACTGGCATAAGTGCCTCCTGGGCCTCTTTATCAGTGAAGCCATTGTCTATGTTGCGTTGAATTTTTCTCAGGCCGTCAAGTATGAGGGGTAGCTCTGTGCGAATATGCTTGAAGGCCCTAGGAACACCATCAACGGCGGAGCTGAAATCAGCAACTCGGGTTGCGACTTTCGCTCCTAGCTCAATAAACTGTATTATTGTGCCGGCTAGACTGACTGCGGTAATAGGATCCATGTGGCAGATGTCGTAGTTTTGGTGGAGGTTTTAGTATGGCTTTGCGGGTTTGCTTCAGGGGCTAAGAGTGGAACCTGCAGGCAGACGAGAAAACGGCGTGTGAATCGCTTGCTCTATTTTGAGAGCTAATATGCATAAGATCCTAGAGTTTTTCTAGAAGGCGATGATTGTTTTCAGTAGCTTCTCCAACGAAAGGCGAAATGCATACGTAATTGATTTCACGCCTCCCCATTTATGCCTCAGATCTGTGGGGGATGCCCAAATCCTTCTATCAGCCGTGAATGATTGTTTCCAGCCAATGCAATCCAATCGATTGCTGCGGATAGGTAGGTACACCGAATTGGTGTGTAGCACTATTATACTGCGAATCCTGCCTTAGATCTAAAAATTGCTTCCCGAAACATTGCTGTAATCTCTATCAAGGAGAAGCTTAAAACCCCAGTGCCAGGATAGGTAGTCAAACAAGTGCACAAATTACCACATTTGCACAATATGTCGTGAACAAATATATTCTGGATCATGGCTGACATTCAGCGTTCTGTTCTCCTGTTTACCGCAAGCGAAACTATGTGGGCCATTCTGATGGCGGCATCCCGCTTAACGTATCTCACAAAAAGTGATGTTCTCACTTGATCAGCCGTTCAATGAGTTACGTTATTTTGGAGAAGCATCAGATACTCTTCAAGTGTTTTATAAAGGCATCAAATGCCCTGCTGGAATACAGGTACCGAGTACATGTGGCCCGTCTCCCTGACTGCGCTTAACCTCTTTAGGCTGCCACTCTCCCATTGGCCAGGATCCCAAGCTTGCGACGCTCGCCTCGCCCAATTGGGACACTGCTCTCCTACTGGCTATAGCAACGTCTCTCAATCAACGCTTTTACAGTGCCTTGTTCAGCGAATACCGCACTTTTATAGCATCAATCTGAGAATTGGCGGGCTTCGGGGTGCTCAAAAGATCGGAGATTACGCAAATTCCGGATGGCGATGCAATTATTCTTGGCGTTGGCCATGTCAAACGACTATAAAAGGGAATGAAAGTGAGCGGTGCTGATTCTGACTTCCAGCATCAATACCAGCACTCTTATCATTCATACTCTGCTTCCAAGTTACATATCAAATCCTTCAGAAAGACAATTCCTACGTATCACTCCAAACAACAAACATGTCTGACCAAAAGAACATGAATGCCAACCAACGCGTGCTGGTCCAGAAAAGAGAGCTCCCGCTCTTGATCACCAAAGAGCTCTGCGCAGGCCGAACTTATATCGTCACCGGTTCCAACATTGGCCTTGGGCTGGAAGCTGCTCGTCACCTAGTAGGCATCGGAGCCGAAAAAGTCATCATGGCAGTGCGCAATCTGGAAGCCGGCGAGGAGGCTAAAAAGGACATTGAGGAATCTACCGGGATCAAGGGCGTTGCTGAGGTCTGGCATCTGGATCTTTCCAGCTATGCGTCTGTTCGTGCATTTGCATCCAAGGCCATTGAGACTCTTGAGCGCATCGAGGCTGTCATTGAAAATGCGGCTGTTGCCAGCGCGGTTGGGCAGGCGGAAGGCCGACACATAGCATTGACTGTCAATGTCACCAGCACCTTGCTTTTGGCCATCCTTCTGCTTCCGAAACTGCGCTCGGATGCGGCCAAATTTGGGTACACTCCTCGCATAAGCATTGTTAGCAGCGGCACTGGTCTTGATTTAGGAGAATACTGGGCGAAGATCTCCGAAGATGCGATGGTCAATATGGACGCAGATGATGCATTGGGAATGAACAGGTAGGTCCAGGGCTCTTCTTCCCACTGATTCATATTCCCATGTTATTAGGTTTTGCGATTAATAACAATCACTCTTCTAGCTATCCTGCATCCAAGATGATGGAGATCTTGGCAGTCCGTGAGATTGCAAAGCTGCTCCCGGTTGCTCGCGGCGGCGTCATCATCAACTCAATCAACCCGGGCCTGTGTGTGACAAACCTCTCACGAAACGCACCGCAAGAATTGAAGGATCGCTTAAAGGACATGTGGGCACAGAGTGGTCGAACTGCCGAATGCGGTAGTCGGACTCTTCTAGCCGCAGCCGTTGGAGGCAAGGATAGCCACGGTTCCTATATGGACGACTGCGTACCAGCGGAGTAAGTGATTTTGATGTGTTGAATATTCCGTAATGCTGTCTGCTTATACTGATACGAATTATAGCAACTTATTGCCGGACTGGATGGATGCCAAAGCAAACAAACAAGCCTGGGATAGCATTGCCAAAGAACTCGAGAAAGTTGTGCCAGGTTCTGTTTCAAAGGCTCTCGAGTAAGACTGCGAAGTCATGAAGTTGGTACCTAGTTCGGCGCAAGTTTTACAAAGCCAACTAAATTTCTCCATAGTGAGAGACTCTGTAGTAGAATGCCAAGCTCTCTTTTTCATAAAAATCATTGATCCAAGGGAGATTTGAAAGAGCTCCCATAATCTCGCTCCAAGTGGTTACTCGTAATTTCTGCATTGTTTCCCAAGTTCTTGGGATGAGCCAGTCATCATGGCCGGGATCCTGTAGAATAACCGCCGCCCCCAAGAACAAAATCCATAAAAGAAGATCTTGATGCTCATCATCTGGCTCTAAATTGGCCTCTTTGCGGATCATTTGAGACAGGATAGAGTTTTCCGTTACGCGACGATCGAGGCCGCATAAAAAAGAGCTGATTATCGTCAAAAGGCCCAAATGCGCTATGCTCTGGATGCGATTTAGTGAACGCGGCGAGCTCAACGGGGCATACTTCAGAAGTCTATGGCCGAGCCAGACGTGACTTCGTAGAAATTCTATCGTGGGTAGCTTTGAACGTTCCCCGGCGCTCGCCTCATTGACGAGCGTAGATAGAGCAGCCACGTTGTCCCAGAGGTCACAAAACTCGGTGCCAAACTGTTCTCGAAATCTCTGACTAGATATAGCAGAAGGAATATATAGATCCATACTGGGAGATAAAGTCAATCTCTCCATAGTCTTTGTGTTCTCAAAGAGCTCTATATCCAGTTTCGGGAACGACCCAAGTCGAAGCGCATAGTCAAGATCGGCTCTAAGCAATTTTAGCAATGGAATGGAATTTTCGTAATAAAATCTCAGCGTATGACGTACCGATATATCTTTTGCATAATCTCAGGCTTTTCCAAGCCAACGCGGCCCAAGCCGCCCTGCATCTCGATCATTCGATGAAGACCCGAGAGGTGGATTATGCCGCGGTCGTAGCGACCACGGGTAGACTCATACGTTGATAGGCTCATGACTACCACCATTGTGGGATATGTAATTCGCTCGCCGCGAGATATACGCTCATTGATTAGACGGAAGACCTGAGTGATGTGACGAGTTGCAGAGATATTGGCTTGTGGAGAAGGTTTGGTGCATTCAAGAACAAAAGCCAAAGCGCAGTGATAGTCTAAAGTACGACATCGCATGAGCTACCTATCTAGGTGGTGACGGTACATAGAGGGGTATGATGAGACTTACAGGCTTGGTCTGTGAATATTAATTGCAGGAATATTGACTGATTGACACTGACCTGAGCAAGCGCTTTGGCTAAACTCGGTGCACATCGCGGAGATCTCATGAAAGCCACAGCTATTTACACAATATAGGTAAGTAAACTGAATTCTAGCGGAATGAATCTCATGTTAACTGACCATCGTACAAGAGCACCCTGTCTTTCTGGGCTACTTCTATAGGGAGGCATAAGACAGATACGCAATCGCCTATCACAGGCTCAACCGGTGGGAGCACGTCCTCAGTGTCTCTATGAGGAGGCGAGTCCTCTTCGCCGCTTTCAGGAAGCGTCCTTGTGGATGCATGCTTAAGCCCAGCAGTGGTGGGTGTCTCTTTCGGAACTCGGCGCTCGAATGCTTTTACACGCGATGGCCGATTGATCCTGCGTCCAAGGTTCCACCCTTTTGCAGCGCGATGGCGGATCAAGGTCCTTGTGCCGCGGTCAATGCCGTCATTATTGTCAATAAACGTGAACTCCATAACTCTGTTTGCTTTTACTTGGCTGATGTTGGCAGTGTTGAAATGAAAGAGGCTACATGTCTTCAGGAAGAACATTGTGCCTGTCGCTCTCGGAGATAACAGCCGGCGCTAAAAGAGCAAAGTCCAGGAATGAGAATGAGCGCACGAATGTTCTACTTTTTCAAAGTCCGAGCTCACACCTGGATACATTCTGCTTCTAGAACAGTTTTTCCCGGGTGTGATAACTGTTATACTATTTATTTATTTTAAGTTGTTATGTTCGTCAAAGACCGAGTCGTGAATGACACAATTAGACCAAGGCGCGCACTCTCCAACTAGTAAAGTTGCCTTACAGCAGCAAAAGCCACTAAGAGCGCTGATTTCATGTTGTTTTAGGGGCTCTCAAGTCGTCAATCAGCTACGAGATTCGAATTAGGGCGTAAATGGTATCAAGTTCACCTTGGCAGGTCTATAAGCTTTATTGAATGGCTATATTGCGATGAAATGAGATCGTTCTCGGCTTTTTCTTCTGATAAAGCTGACGTTTTGCACAAGATTAAATTGCAGAACACTGTTTCCAGTGGGATGCCGCCGTAACCAGAATATGTCGTGTTGAGTTGTTATTATATCGGTGGGTAACATATGGGCACATAAGAACAAAAGTTTAACCAGCCTATGACTCAAGAGTAATTGAGCAATGCTATAAGCTAAGTAAAAGTCTCCATTATCTGAGGTTCTCGTTTTTATCGACTAATGTACACTGTATCACAGGCGCTAAACCTCCAGTATAAGCGAAATATAAGGAGTCTAGAGAGAGAGGATTTTACTATAGAGGCTTGACACATAATTGGGGCTATTAGTTCGGTAATATTTGCTCTAATACCGTAGTAGAAGAACGGGATGAAAGTACACCCCCGGCTTCAAATATATTCTCGTTTCAGCTCAGTGCAAGCAGAACAAAAAGTAAAACAAGGCAACTGTTTCATACATGTTTCGCTGCCACCCCAGTGCTGCGGCCGACTAGCACCGATACCTTGTAATTGTTTATCATTATGAACATATATAACCACCTAGTATCTGCCTAGCCGACTGTCGATTTGTCTCAATTACATTCAGTCTTCGTTTCTATTCAATTATCTAAACTGGTTTTAGCCCTTGATTTATATATCATTTTAATCGTCACAATGCATTACTCCTTTGCTCTTATTGCGCTAGCAACCATCATTTCCGCATCTCCCCTTCCCGCAAACACAAATGTCAACCCGGAAGCAATAACATCAACTACATGCACAGCCAAGAAAGTGTATGTCAACCTCCAATTCTTCCTTAACATTGATCTTTTAATCTGAACGTTTGTTAACAACGTCATAGAACTATCAATAGCCATGATATTAATGTTGCCCTCCTCTCTATTTGCGGAGGCATTGCGGGCACGATTGAGCAATGCCAGGGAAATCCTACAAACACAACCGGTTCGTCTGGGGGCGCATTTCTATCATTAGAAGCTGCAACTCCCGGGCAAACAATTGATATCACAAAGGGCCGATGGGAAGGATGCATGCGTGCGGCGAGAGCTATATGTGGCGACAGCCCATTTACGAGCACATGCATTGGCGGCGCAGATATAAACAAAGGAAATGTTAAGTTTTCTCTAACTGCACAATAAAAAGCTAGGAAGCACAATTATGAATATAAGAACACACCGGCTGGTCTGGAATCTCAATCGAGAATATATTCTCTACGGTTTATAGGCCGGTCTGTTACTTCATCATTTTTTCTACATAAGCCAATCATTGGGCAAAGCCAAGCATTGGGCAAAGCACCATGTGATGTAGGCTCCCGCTCTCCGCTATGCGTATTACAACGCCAATTATTCCGATGCGGGGTTGATAAAGGCGACCACGAACAAACTCACCAGAGACATCTTCAATGAATCATTAAGAGCAGCATCTAAGTGCAGCCAACCAACTGATGTGCTATTTTTTATCCAGAGCGGGTTTAATGTCATCATCTCAGCCTTGGTGCCTATCCTACAACAGCGTCTAAAGAGTCGTTGATCAGCACAGCCCACCTCAGCTGCGTCCACTAAGGGTCTTGAAATTTGCTCTCCTTACACATTTTCTCATGGAACAAACAACACCCCAGTCCTCCACTGTGAATCTTGAGATTGATATTCATGGCGATACCTTAATTACCATTACGGATACAGATATACAGTCCTCTCCTTCATGTGGCACAGGTACTGTTCTTTCATTAGAGGTTACCCGTAATCAAGATTAGAAGAAGCAGCTGAATCAGGCCTTATTTTCAACGCTTGAAAATACTACTCTCGACGAAACCGGGTATCATTTTCAAGTCCCTAGGGGCTAACTTCGCTATAGACATAGAGGCCACTGCTAAGGCCACTACTGGAAAACGATTTCTAGTTTCGAGGAAACATCTTATGCTAGCTTCTCGTCGTGCTAGCAAAGTACTTGGAGGATCTTTCAAAGAAGCCGTCCCGGAAGAAGATGGCCTCTTCCATTGGAATTTTGAGCCAATATTTGACTCGAAGGCGTTTGAGATTGTAATGCAGATCATCCACGGACAAACGCGCCATGTCCCTGAAAAGGTAAATGTCGAATTACTCGCTCAAATAGCTGCCCTCGTGGATGATCTGGAATGTCTAGATTCTATATGGTTCTTTGCTAAGCGCTGGCTGAGCCATATCAAAAATGCATATGCCTTTGGACCGTTTGGAGATCTACCGAAATGGATCTTAATCTCATTCGTATTTGAAGAATCGGAGATTTTCAAGAACGTAACACATACAATTATCAGTCGTAGCGCAGGTGCAATGCCTACATCTGGTCTTCCTATACGATTTAAAATTCTTGGTAAGTTTTATGTGTTCTATGACGAACGCTAGCTAATCTAATCAGATGATATTAATCAGCAACGGAAAACTGTATTCGCTCATTTGTTGGATACACTACAAGGCGTGCAATCTAGACTCCTTGAGCAGTCTTTAGATGTGACCAAGGGTGTAGGGCCATGATGTATGGAACGCTCAGCCAAGCAATGAAATCGAGCTCGTTGTTGCCTCTACCACTTCCGCCATACTCCTCTTGGAGCATCTTTTCAACTGTTCAACAGTTAAGAGCAGTAAAGGGAGTGGACTATTATCATCCTTCGAAAAATGATGCCACCCAAACAGATACTGTAATTTGGAGTGTTGAGATTCCAGGAAGAGAAAGAAATGTCTATTCTGTTCGCAAGACCAATGAGAGTCATCCAAAACTAGTACGCCATAACTGTCGCATAGAACATCATCTCAAAGGACTATTGGATACTACTGAAGGCAAAATTAAGGGGTTAAAATTATCTGACTACTTAAGCACATAATATACCGCAAATGAAATCTTCATACTAAAGAAAAAAAAGTAATAAATTATGCGTCTAGATTTCAAAAGAACTATAGTAGTCCTATCCATCTGCACCATATTAGCGGCAGGCATTGTACAGTGAATCATTTAAGAGACCGCACAGCGTTTTGTATTGAGAATTGAACCAGGCGGTTCGTTTCTAAAAAGATACGTATCCAGAGGTGAGATATTCAGGTTCAAATTCGGTCGTTATCACCTAGCACAATTCGCGCGGTGCAACTGTGGGAATGAATGAAAGGTATTGTGTGCGCTGAGGAACTGCTTGACTTAGGATTTTGGGGTCATGATAGCCCAGAGGATATTCAATACGAGCTGGTATGGATTGGTAGCCCATAAAGAATGTGCCATCGCAAGGTGTGGTACCATCTCCACAGGTTGGCCCTTGACGTGGCTTCAGACATATAAACGTATGATATGCAATGGGGCGTAGCTTAATATTTTTACAAAATACATCGCTTTTGAGACCGTAATAGACCTGCCTTCATCGTCCTCATAATGCATCATCACAAAGATGCTTATCCCTGTATTCTTCCATCTCCTGCTTAAGTTTGTATTTTACTCAGTGTCGCCATCTTTCCTTTCGTTATATTTTTTATTCTTTCTATCGTCTTCCGTAATCTTGTGGACAACCTCCTTGAACAGCCATTTGCGACCGAACCTTAGAATGAGATATGTTATAAATAGATGCCATTGGACCGGATGTAAGAACTGCGAGCGATTTCCAAGTTTCCCAAAAGTGCAAATATGTTAGATCTATAAGGTCCAGTTTATGTATGTAGATATATACGTAAATTTAAAAACTACATCAGTAAAACTTTCATTTCAAAGAATACGACGTATATCACAGATCTTGTGATGGGAAAATAACTCTAAACTCAACTGCCCCCCCTTGACGAATAGCCTTAAGCATTTCTACAACTTTGATATTCACGTCTGGAGTTACCTCGGTTTGTTGGCTGCGTGTGCGAACTTGAGACCCCCTAGCTTGGTTGTGATTCTCTTCAACGTACGGATCTTGAGGTTCTTCGGATCCACTAGATTCTTCATCACTGCCCAACTCTTGGGACTCTTCATCTTCGACGTCTTCTTCATCATTATCAAACTCTTCAGACTCATCATCTTCGATATCTTCTTCGTCAGTATCAAGCTCTTCAGAATCAACTTCGCTGTAATCCTCGCCACTGTCTGGCTCTTGAGGCTCCTCATCATCGCTGTAATCTTCATCGCTGTCCAAATGGGTAGATTGCAAAGAGCGGGGTCGAGTTAATTCGTTAAAAGTATCTGAATCCATTGTTTGCAAAGCACTTTCTGCCCTTCTTATAGCCGAAATTTGCTCCGGTGCATTGTTGTTATGTATATGCTGGCTCAATCCACTCAACGAGAAGCCAAACATTGATGTGTAGATAACCTCTGCCTGTGGTGTCAATTTGACTTTCCCTTGGTGTATAGTATATGCGGGCATTTGGAGCCACGACTCTGCACATTTGACTATTTCAAGCGCTTCTTTTCTGGATGTAAGAAACCACTCTTTATGCCCTCTTCCACAATTCGAACAGTTATAAACTTGCAGTTTTTTGTGGTCCAAAACGGCGTGAATGATCCTTTCTGCTTGGTATGCGCCAGCAAAAGGCTTGTCGGTCTGATATATTATTTCTGTATCAATTCCATAACAGTTGCCAGATTGCCTCTGTCTGAATAGTCCAGATTTGTTCGTATATCCGATCTTAAATATACCAGAGATGCTAGTATGTTTATAGACGTATATAATTCCGTCGGACATTCTTCCAGGAGGAGGGGGGTTTTTTATTGTCTTGTATATTTCAAGGGGGTCCTGTCGCGCACCTTCACTTGGAAGTCCAACGTTTCCAAGACTCTTGAGCTTACGTCGTAATATTCTAGCTCGATATAACTCGTTGTTGTTCCTTTGAGTCGCGACGTTTTGTGAGCTTGAGCTTAGAACTAGATTCCTCATCGCCTCTTCGATGTGGAGGTCTGACACAGACGGACTGCGTCTTAAAGTTCCGGGAACGGGGCTTGAGGGCGCCGGAGATGCTACACTGCTGGTTTCGGACGAGGCTTCCATAGAATCACTGGAAAATATTGCATTCGTCGCCAGAGTTGACGAGGAGCTTGAAGCAGATGCAATTCGTTCCGTCTTCCATTTGCTGAAAGCTTCTAGTGCGCCATCGCCGTGAGAGTGGCAGTGTGTAAGATCAAGAAACTTTGCCATTTTGTCATAAAAGTTGTCAATGTCGCCGTAATCCGTGACATGTCGAAACTCGGACAGAAGGTTGGCAACTAGTAACTTTCGCTCTTTGCCCAAGGTTCTTTTGCATTGTTCGGAATTTTTGGTATAAGCTCGGCATTGGCCGTAACCAGATCCATCTGTGCTTGGAGGAAGGCCGATGCCGCTCTGGATTTTGGCGATTTCCTTAAGAATTGGACCGTTGATAGTCGTCATGTTGAAGTAAAGTCTTTTTTGTTGCTGCTAAGATTGAAACGAATCTGTCGATATTGAAGAAAGAGGAGGGAAGAGAGGCCATACTAGTAGATATATATGGTGTGCTTGCTTGTTAGCGTCGCTAGCTCTGTTGTATCATGTTTATGTGTCCTGTAACGAAAGACGAAAGGCTGCCTGAGAATTTTAGGCAATAGAAGCTTTATCAAGCTACTAGTCCGAATAGGCAGCTCGTTCCGGGGATTTCTATGTAAGGTAAATCATTGCTATAATTATACAGGGCGGCAACTCCGTCCTGTTTGCCATGGCTAATCCATATTTGGATCGCCGCAGCCTACTCGTAAATACAGGCTGGGACCTAGTTGGAGAAATGTGATCAATTACTTTTGGATCATGTTACAGTCAGAGTCCATACTTGCTATATGATACCCAAGTAGCCTCCATACGGCTTGTACAAATTGAGTCATATCGGCCAACTTCATACGCGGAACATGCTTGTTCAATTCGGTCAGATAATGGCACGATGTTCAAAGTAGAGATCCTATAGATTAAATGCACTGCGAATATGACAGCCGCGCATTTCTTGACAGAAGTAACTACGTTTCTTGATATAGACCTTCGAAAATTTGCCCGTCTTCAACATCTGTCAAAGTCCAAGCCAGGGCTAGACAACGTACCATCGCACAATCGAGTAACACGACAACTTCCGGGTGTACTTCGCCTTTGCCAGTCTATGGTAAAATATGGTACTCTCCTCCAAGCATGGGAATAGAAATGTTCAGCGTAATAGACAGCAATGATCTTAGCCCATTGAGAAGATTTCGATATCCATGGGCATTGTCCCCATCTGAGTGGTAACTTCTCACTATAATGCACTACAGCATGCAAGCAGGGAACGGCACAGAGTGCTACAATAGCTGGGTTTTGTTTGATTAAGGGCCCTCGTTATGGGGCTAAGAGGATAAACGATAGGCAGATTACTCTGCATTCTTCCATACAGAAGCTTCATGAGGAAAAGACACACAGCCATTCCTCCAACACAGCCACACTGTGACAGGGGCCGACCAACAACATAGTCTTTCCCCGCAGACACTAACTCACAATCGCATAGAAGCTGGATGCCTGCGACACCAGTTTTGAGCAACTAGAAATCTATCCCCCAGGTCGATGTTCTACATGGGTCTCTTATTCCCGCTTGACGGTCTGTTACCCAGCGGCCGGTTTCCTTTAGCGCCGGGCCGCTCATAAGTGGCCTGAAACTAGCAGCACAACGTGGAAGTGGACATGTTCTAGTGTAGCTGCGGGTAGAGCTGGTCCCGGGACGTTGAAAATAGCGTCTGATAACGCCCGGTCTCTTTACGATGCCCGGACAAATGGAGATTGCAGAAAAGCCGCCCTGGTTATACTACTACAGTAGTACTACTTATCTGAGACGAGGCTGACATGCAGTAGCGTGCTACATTCGCGTGGACGAAGAGCCAACAACGTCTTGATAATCCCAGGAAAACCGGCTTCTGTAACAGAACGTGGTCGTCGTCGTGGGTAGGCGCTGTGGCTTTCGAGGGAAAAGTCAAGTGGTTGCCCCTTTTTGCCTGGGCAGTATGACGCCATCCCGAGAGCTGAATACAAATGGCGCCATCTCTGAGCCGCTATCTCCAGGAGCTCCTGTGTTCACCAGAAGCAGTCCAAGATAGGAGATGATGGCACAGGCCTTTGAGAGCTGGAGTTTTGCAACGCATATTGCGTTGGTACTAGGGTTGAAACATACAATAGATATTATATAAGTGAAATGGTAGGGCCGTACAGCAAGTTTGCGTGCTTCTAGCAAACACAGCAAATAGCGCGGTATCAAGGCTTCTCGTCAGCGGACGTCCCGAACACCATGTAGATGATCGACGCTAAACGAAGGGGAACAACGGGGATGAGACTCAGATCGCTTATGGCAGTATCTACCTATGGTTCGGCCGACCTCCGCACTAGCTGAAAGAAGGCTGAGCTGCTTCTGGAAAAGATGATCCCAGGCACGAACTGGAGGCATTGGCTTTGCAGCAGTATGGCTACAGGGGAGTCGGATTAGCTGTCTGAGAGGCAACCAGACTTGGATTCTGCTCCCAGCACTGAGATTGGAGATTGGGGGCCGTAACTTGGAATACGGGACCTCCGCATCGCTAGAACAGAACCTATTCCATTTTCAGCTCTTGGAAATAAGGAGCTGCAGAAAACAGCCTACCGAGCGCAATTCTGCCCATGCAGGACAGGGCTCGTGATCCTGCTGCAGAACACCACAACCAACATGCATATTCGCTGTTTCGCTACGCGCCCCTCTCAGCTTCACAGCCTCACCCTCCCACCCATGGATAGCTCATGGTCATTGACTTTTGTCCTTGTCTCTGTCTATATCTACGAACTGCAGCTGGAAGGAGTGCGAGTGATTCAAAAGAAAATTGTCAGGAAAACAGCAGAGTCGCAATTAATTAATTAAAAAAAAAAACCGGTTCAGAATGGCTTTCGGAAGCGCACCCCAGAATCCCGTGTTCAAAGTATTGGCTGAAATCCAGCGATACACCGACGTGTGTCCCAATCCAGAAGAATCGGACTTTTCCACATGCCGAGCCATGAGGAAGGATGGAGGCCGTTGCCGGAATCTTCCCTGCACGCAGTATGAGCGACATCACAGTCCCGACTTGATGTCTGAGTTCCGGGGCATGACAGAATGCCCTGACACGGACAGCTTCTATAATAAACTGGAGACTTTTATCACCTATTCGCATTGCAAGCGATGGCATCGCTGGCCGGCTCTCGCAGCGTTTGAGCGTTGGAAAAAGGAGCGCATCGCAGCCAGATCCAATGCTCGTCAACGATACACGCCTGCTCGACCTGTGGCACCACCAGCCAGACCTACAACTCCTCCACCGGCTATACAACCAACAACTACGGCAGTCATACAGCCTCTCACGGCAGCAGCTCTTCAGCAGCTGCCGACTATTCCTACAACATTTGTTCCTTCGGCAGCCAGCGCAACATCCGATGGTGGCGATTCTTTCGATGACAGCATCCTGGAGACTCGCTCTGTCGCCAGTAATGGATCGACGTTCCTCAGCTCCCTTCCGAATACTCCTCCACGCAATGGACTTGTTTCAGGCATGGAGATAGATGATATCGCGGAAGAAGATGGAGCTGACTGGACCGCTGATAATATCGCAAGGGCTAGAGCCAATGCAGGTAATTCGCCTTCACCAAGCAACAAGTCTATTGCAGACGTGGAAATGGATACCGCCGAAGAAATCGCCACACAAGGAGATGCGGCCGATAGTATATCTGCAGTTGTGGGCAAATTGACTGCTATGATCGCAAGCTTGGCTGCCTGTTCTGAGAATAACAGAACTGCCATCGAAGCCGTGACTGCTTTCCTTGAGAATGCAGAGAAAGAAGCTACATCTAAAGGCAAAGGGGTTGATAGAGGTGATATTGTTGAAGAAACTGATATCAAGGAAGAAGCTATCATTAGCAATGAGGTTGTTCCTGTGGATATCAAGAAAGAAACTATTACAAATCAGGAAGTCGAGGAAAAAGATAACTTTGAAGAAGCTTCTGACAAAGAGGCCGTGAAATACAACATCACGAGAAAAGCTGTTCCTCAAGCGAACTCTGCCGGGCGGACGCAAGATTTGGCTTCAACTTCGGACGTCCATGATACAGTGGTAGCAAAAGAGGATGATTCAGCAAGAGAGACTCCTGTTGATGAGCTTGGGATTATTAGCCTACAGCGCAATGGCTCGCTAAGAGATCACTCGGGGGTATTCCAAGTGATCAGCAGTCATCCAACCGCCGACGACATGAGAGAAGGTGTTGTATACATCCTTGATGACATCGAAAACCTTTTTCTTTTCAAGATTGGATGGTCAAGCGAAAGCGCAGAAGAGAGGCTAAAGCAACCTAAAGACTGCTATGGAGTCAAGACGAAAGTCGTTTACGAAACTCCAAGATTCGCCGGTGCTCCTCACGCTGAAAAGCTTACTCGAGTTATTCTTCAACACGCCAATATTCGCGTTTTTCCATGCGAGAAGTGCAAAGGAGGGCATACAGAATGGTTCTCTGCGGAAGAAGAAACTGTACGTCAAACAGTCATGCAGGTTGAAAATTTTGTCGAGATGCCCGCATATACTCTACAAGATGGAGAATACAAACTATCGCCCGAGGCATACAGCCGCGTGGTAAAACAGATGTGCGACTTTTCCATAGACAAAATGGGCGAGCTCATGCATAGAAACCCCGAAGGTAATGAAGCAGCCAAGTCGACTATTATGCTATATGAACCAATATCAGTAGCTCCTCTCACACCACCCGATACACCTCGTCCTAGTACCAGAGACACCAGAGACATATTATTCGAGACTCAAGATGCCAACGAGAGTCTTGTCTCATTATCTTCGCAGGCAAGCAAAAAGTCTCGACTGTCGGCGGGAACAAAAGTCGCAAGAAAGTTGAAACATTTCGTAACGGCCAAAAACTCCGTCAAGGAATATTTGACCCGATCCCGGGGATCAACGCCCGAGGTAGAGAGCAGTGATAAGCGCGCATTTGGTGCAGTCTTTGTGGATTTGAAAGGCAAGGCGCGCGGACTTGGTACGAAGGCACGAGAAGATGTGCGGGAATTCCGCAGAGACTTCAAGGAGGAACTACGCCGCAAGAACGACGAAGAGATTGAATCAAATTCATAGAGCAGTTTGGATGGGTTGGCACAGAGAGTTGTATTTTAAAACATGGCGGTTCGGCGTTGATACCTCGTAAATTTACATGT
Organism: Trichoderma gamsii; assembly: GCF_001481775.2. Lineage (NCBI taxonomy): Eukaryota > Fungi > Ascomycota > Sordariomycetes > Hypocreales > Hypocreaceae > Trichoderma > Trichoderma gamsii. Next base: position 154,263 of record NW_020171364.1, read on the forward strand.
ACACCGCTTTCTTAGTCACAGTTCAGCCGTACAAGCCTCTTCATACACTCTTTCGTCAATTGGAACCAAGATATCGATGCACATGTTTCACAGCACGTATATCATATGCCTTTGCTAACGCATCGTTGGTTGGTACCCCAGAAGCAAGGCGGCCTTCGGGCTTCCTCGATCAGGCCGACACGGCTCCATCACCACATTTGCCTTACAAGCATGTGGCTTAATTAGATGCCACATCGTGGGGGTAAATTCAGCCTCTTGGGATGAAAACGCACCTCATCTCGGTCATCATGTTGATCCAATTGAAAGCCGACACGCGTAAGCTCAGCCTTGCAAAATATGCAGATGCGGCCCCAAGTGGATGCACACCTGACACCTCTTCAATACCTATTGCGTATGAGGCAGCTGTGACTTCCCTGTACTTGCTTATCATCCTCTGAATCTATGGCGCTTGCCCAATATATCCGCTACTCAAGAGTATTACCCATGTATCTCCATCCAATGGCAAACAGTTAAGATTGACAAATTGACAACATGAAGACGCCTTTTTGATCGCCTAAACAGCCTCAGGCGCAAAGCATACCCAATCCTATGCACATGCATGGTTGCCTAATTGATGTATTCTCGGGCGCTTGTATGCATAAAGGCATCTATGTAAATGTGCCTGAAGCATGAGGGTTAGAGCTTAAAGCTGGATTGCAAAGTCATATAAATATCTCTACTGGCGCCAGTGTCGCACTTAACTTCCCATGCCATGCAAAAGAGAACCATGCAAAGAAAGAGAGAAAGCATGTACAAAAAATTTATACCATCGAAGAATGTCAAATCTAGAGCAGTGAGTTAATTGTTGTCCAATGGATAGCCATAAATGCAGCATGCTAAGATAGCTTATAGGGCTCTTGTGTCGAGACAATAACCATGAGCAGAACCCAGGGTTTGATTGGTCAGGCGCTCGAGAAAATTATCAAGATACAGCAAATTGGACAAGATGTCAAGGCAAACAAAGATTTAGAGGAAGTCAGCATGCGGCTCTCGACAGCCGAAAACTACCTCAACGCGATAAAGCACACGGGCGGACTGCAAACGCATGATTTCAGCACAGAGATGGAGACTGTTATTGCAGTTCTTGAAGAGTGTGGATCGCTTTTTGAGAAGCTTCCTGGCAGTTCAATGAAACCTTCACAAATTAGCCTCGAGCAAATTCGTTACGAAAAGCAGCTGAAGCCTATGCAAGGCCATCTCGATAAAGTGCTGCAGCAGATCTCTTTGCGGGTGCTAGAGACCCCGGTGGGCCTTAAAGGAGGCCATCTTGTTGACCTCAGTATCCTTAATGAGACCAATGCAAGGATAGAGCCAATCTTTCAGAAAAACTTGGTACTCGTGGACTTCTTAAAGAAGGAGGGTAAGATTGGTGGAAAAGGTACGTCGTTCAACGTTGCCGCACATAAAATTGGAAGTTTATGATCCCTGACATATATGATGCTAGGTTTAAATGGAACCATTGCGCTTGACCCGGCCAGATTCGAGGCATTCAAAATCAATGTCTCACAGCAATTGGCATCACAGGCGCCTGGTAGTGAGAACGTCACAAGAGAGTACACGAGAGCCATTATCCAGGATAATATTGCTGGAGATAATATGAAAAATTTCTTTGGTAACATTGGGTTTGAAGCTGACTACAAAGCTTCATATACGGGCACTTCAAGATTCGTCGGTAACAAGATGGGTGACAATGCAGCCTTATTTACTGGGGACATTGGAGGCCAGGCCGCTGTGGAAATGATGAAAGATATGTTCAAAAGATAATTCTTAGCGAGAAGATCGCAAAGCGTCTTCTAGGGCATGAAGGCTAATAGTATAGCTTAGAAGGTTAGGATGTACCATCGTGCAATCCGAGGCTCAAATAGCCCAGCACTCGTGTCAAGTGTCCCTTCGTACAAATTAGACTATCCGGTTTATAAATGGGTTCGCCTTTCTTTCTCTAGTAACAGATAGTATCAAACAGTTCAAGTAGCCAGCGAATCATCTTAGTATTGGAGGACTTCTAAAAGTAGTCATGCTACCGCCCATGTCTGACTCTTTTCTGTCTTCGGGTATCTATGTAAAAGAGCTTTCGCAGCGGCCGCCGCCGTCGCAGCCGCAAAGTCTTGCCACTTCTTATTCTTATGAGAATCCGCGTAGTCACAAACGCCTTTGACAATGATACAGGGAATCTCTCCCCAGATGCCTGCTGCTTCCATCTCAAAAGCAATAACGCCCTCATTTTGCGCAATCTCATCGCGGTCTCTTCCCGATTTCAATACCGTATCACCCGACGCAACAGCGCCGAGATGGATCGATGGTGCTTGAGCTTCCTCGGAACTGTTCAATTCGAGCTCTTGCTTCTCTTGAAGGCGTTCTCTCTCAACAAAGTAATGCTCTTCACATCCCAACTCCTCGCAAGTGGCGTTCAGAGCGACCTCACATACTGCGCCGGAACTGCCGTCACAAATGTTGCAGCAGTAACCATAAAAACCGCGGTGCATGTGGCGATAATCCGATCTGAATAATCTGTCTTTGGTCGTCCCAGGATATCGGTACTTGTTAAGCAACCTGTTCTTCCTACCTGTTCGTTTATTCTGTAGCTGTATAAGGAATTGAGCTGTCTGGCTCTGAAGTAAGCTTATACCTCGGTCGGTCTCAAAGTTTTTAAGTAGGCTTTGGATGTTCTTTGTCGCTTTGCCCAAGTTGTCTTCGAATGTGTTCTTGCGGATAAACTTTTCAGGGTATTTTCTGCCAAAGTCATATTGAACAACAGCCCTGCTAATCACAACATCGCCCAGGAGGATCTCATCTTCTTCAAAGCCTCCAACTCGAGGCACACCTCCACAGACGCCTACAAGGAGCGCCAACTCCACATGTGTGTAGCTTGACCTAAAGCTAGCGGCTGCGGCAGCAGCATTAGATTTTCCCATGTGTGGAAGAAGAATCAGGACAACATTGTGCTTGCCGATGCGACCAGTGGTATAAGTGTTGAGGTCTCCTTCTGCTCTTCCATATTGATCTCCTTCTTCGTCCCAGAACTCATCACATATTTGACAAACAGCGTTGTATTCTGTGGCAATGGCGCATATAACGGCTACGTTGAAGTCTTCACGTCTTGGCGGGGCTGAAGTCGCTACAGTTGTGGTTGTAGTCATTGAACGCAGACTAAGTCATAGGTCAGTGTTGTTCGTTTCGTAGTAAAACATGAATTTGGAAGAATCCAAGCTTAGAATAGAGAATGCTCACGACTTTTGTGAAGGTCTTTCTGCGCCATCGTAGCTAAAGACGCTGTTTGCGCCAATATGGCGAGTCACCCGAGAAGCATTCGTCTCTCTCTGAGATGGTAAGATAGCAAGAGCACTTTGAGTATATCTTTCGTCCAGACCCTCTAATTGTCGATCATTTGATTCAAAAGGTTCATCTGTATGCAGTCTCTTAAGATTAGGGCGTTCAGAAAAAGACCCTCGCCGTTTCCGCTTAAGTCCATCAGGATTCAGCTCTTTCTCAAGGTTTCGGACGATCTGCTCGTAAATGACCTCTCTCATGGCGGCGCCAGATGAATTGGTAGTTTGTAAGTCATCGTCTTTCTGCATATGCATATGAAGGTATAAACAGCCCTGCACAGCTTGGAGGTAGAAGCTGTTTCCATCCTGTCGTGCCTCCTCCACGTAGCTACACATTCGAGCCCAATTACCGATGTTCTTATTAATATTCTGTAGGTCAATTTCAAGAGGTATCTTTTCGCCATTGATAATCTCTAATAATAGCTTGGCAAAGGATAACAAGACCGGATTGCCAGGAACAATTCTATGAAAGAAGCCTGGATAATTGAAGCTGGGGGATTGAGACCCTACCAAAATATGCCAGCGTGGAGGTTCTCCGTATGGACGAGAAGAGCGCATGAAAAAAATGTTTTCCGCTGACCAGTTACATGAAGCTCGCTCAAGGCTCCTATCGAAGAAAACCATTAAACATCTTGCCAGAGCTAGAGCCAAAGCCGTCTTTTCTCGATGGTCAAATCTTTCTATGACAATCCCTCTGAGATAGGCTCCAGGGGTGATAGGACGAAATGCATTCTTGTCGAGTAATAAATTGAGCGCCTCTTCTGTATGGTCATACGTTGATATTGGCGGCCCTTCATCGGTAACGTCAAAGAGCCCCCGCTGGTCAACGAAAAGGCGAAGTTTCGTCCGCCGTTTCCAGGTTTTGTGGATAGCAACGCAAATATCATTCTTCTTTTCTGTGCTCATAGGATGTCTATTTTATTGTCAGACTACTACCTCGTCTTGGGGTCCGGCATGTTCGGCGACACTTACTGGAATGAATCGCATACAGCCTCTTGCCAATCACGCTCAGATTGGCAGCAAGACAGTAACATTTCGAGTTTTGGCTGATACGGGCTGGTATTTAATTCCTCCAAAACCCTCAGCTTCACTTCATGGCTTATACCGCAATGTGTTTGTTCAAACTCTTTTAGAATGGCGTCCATGACAGTGCCTACTGGGTTGTGGACCATGTTGAGCTTTTGTTCTGTCGGCTTTATCGCACCTATTTGCATTGGGGACTGGGATATTCCAGTTCCCAGCCAACTCTGTGACGTATCCGATCGGGCTATTACTCGTTGTAGAAAGATCTTCCAAGCCATTATCTGGTCCAGGATTCTGTCTCCAATATTGCCGCGAGGTAATATAAATAAAGAGGATCCTGGATCACCTATTAAGCTAAATTGCTTGTAGTCAGATGCATCGAGGTAAAGCATCAGTGCCGACAGTTTCGGGTATATACTCATTATCTTCGTAATGTCGTGAGAGCCATTGGAAGCAGAGGCTTTTGAGTAAACTACATCCTCATTCACCATATCATTAAGTGATATCAGAAGGTCTTGTGCTCTCTCCTCTAAATCCTTGAAGTCCTCACTTAAGAGGTCGATATCCAAGGTAGCCGTCTTGAAGATATCACGAAGGTCGCAGTCCAAGAGATCCATGTCGTTTTGGTATCTGGTAGGCCGACCCACGTCTGCTCCACGCCTCGTGAGTCCCGCAAGGCGGCCTGCCAAACGCACTTTCAGTGCTTGAAAGCCGATCCATCCGAGAGATTCAGTGGGCAGCATCGCGCATTTTAAGATATTGTTGTGCTGCTTTGCCAGGTCAGTCCTGTGTGATTGCGATATCAATGCAACTGCGCCGAGATGCGGCTGAAGGATGAAAGCGGGGGTCTCGAGGCTCGCAAACAAGGCAGTCAACCAATTTGTGTCAGCAAGTTGCCATGCATGTATTCGACTAAAAACTCTTATGGTTCAGTACTGCAATCGTCGCAGAATTGTGTTCAATAGGATACGAAAGTGGCCGTCAACTAAGTGTTAAGATGCCAAATGTGCATACAGACACTGCCCAAACAAGGCACCGAAGAATAGAATAGCAGAAGATAGCAATGAAGGCTGAATGCGCTTCTAGCGTTGGGTGTGGCAAAGGTACTTACTGTAGTTGACGAATACAGGGTGATTCGACTGCCAGGTTAGATCAGTTCGCCAGTAATCTCATGTGATACAGCCCAAATGTTGAATGTACCAGAGCGGGGTTAGGCACATATCAAGCCTCTGAGCATGCATGTGTGCAGATTGCAAGTTACTAACAGCATATTGGAACTATCAACCGCAATCGAAACCAGGTTACGACTGTCTCCGCTATTCTGATATGCCACTATTAAACGATCAAATACCTTCGAGTTGACATCGTGCTGGCTCGTTTTGTCAAGCTACGCAGAAGATATGGATGAGACAAGTATAGAGACAACGGAGCCGATCTTCGAACTTGCGACAGAATGCGAAACTCTATTTTCAGATCATCTCTCGATGCTGGAAAATGAATCAGACTTCAATGGCGCGAAAGTCGTTGGAGAGTATCAGCAACGGTTCTCAGCTTGGGCGGCTTTCTTGGGCGTATTTGCCGTCCCAGAGATGTGTCTCGACCGCAGACTCCGCAGCCATGTTGAAATTCAGGATTTGGTTCTTCGCTTGTTGGATATTATGAAGAGAAATTTGGTTCACCGTGCGTCTCCTACTTATTCGTAGCATCAGAGCTGATGGTAACAGTATTTATAGTTTTTGAAGAAGATATCGACATCCCCGACTTAGATCAAGTCTCTCCAGCACAAATCCGCGTCAACTTGGAAAGTCTAAGAGGAATTGAAGGAGCCGTTGACCGCCTCAACCATCTCGGGAGGACCATACAGCGATCGTCTGAAGCAGGGCAGGCAACCAAAGTTGACAAATTCACAACGAGCTTTGACTCCACTTCCTTCGAAGAGATTGCGCGCTTAGCTATGAAGTCATTCTATCCCGATGCCAGCGCATCTCTTTTGAATCAGCTTATCCAAGCAATGACCGATATGTACGAAAAGTTTCATTATCGGCGATCGAGACAAGTACGACTCCAAGCTCGACCTAAAGCAGCATTGTTCACCATTGGCGAAGACTCAGCTGCAAATCCAACGGCAAAAACAGACAGAGCATCTCCTCGACCAACAGCTCCTCCTATATTAGATGCCAACAAGCAACTACCCCACTTAATCTCAATGACGCATTTAGAAGACAGGTCACACAAATCTAGAGAATCCAATCCAACGTCCCTGGATAGCCGAGAGTTTAGTAGGCTGTTTTCGCGGCAAGGGGGTGGATCCGTTGGGAGCAAGACAAGATCTATCCTTGTTAGTCAGGTTGCTTATCCTCAACCATCTGAAGAAAGCCTGGTTTGCGAATGGTGCTTCGCAACTCTCTCGAAAGATGAGCTCAAGGGAGAGAAGTGGAAGTATGGTCCTCGCTTATTCCAATACCGTAGATGCTTATAACTGATTCAACGTGTAGAAAGCATTTAAATGAAGACTTCAAGCCATTCATTTGCATTTCTGAGAAGTGTAAAGGGCAGGCAAACCGATTTGCAACTTCGAGAGCATGGTTCAGCCATATGCTCGAATCACATGGTCAAAATTGGCATCGAGAAATACATTTGCCGATATGGTGGATTTGTCCACTATGCAATAGCAAAGAAACGACTTTTTCCAGAGCACAAGATCTCTCAGAACACATATTAAAACTTCACGATGATATTTTTACAAAGCCTCAAATCCAAGTTATTGTACACCAGAGTCAGCTCCGATCCCCGCGGCCGCAGGACATGTGCCCCTTGTGCTGCCTTTCAATGAGAGATGAACAAGGCAAAGAAAAAGAAGAACAGCATTTGAAAGTAGCACGACCAGACTTTTCGTCAAAAGATCAGACGCCTGGGAAAAGTCCCAAACGTGTTAAAACAGAGACCGGCTCAACACGCCAAGCTCAGTATGGTAGCCTTGAGTTTGAAGGAGAAATGAGAGAGATGATACCAGATACAGGAACCAAAACTGCCGAAGATACACAACGAGTGGGCATTGAATCCATCGCAAGACACGTCGCCGCGCACCTTCAAGGGATCATGCTCTTCACACTGCGTATGATGTCCCTAGACATCTCAAATGCAACAGCAGATGAAAAGTCTCTATCTAGCAGTACTAATCACGACTCATCTCGCGCTGGTGAAGAGCAACAACGTTTTAAAGAAGAGACGGGCGCCTTCGTTGACATGTCAGAAGAACAGGCCAATAGCATGGAGATTGATGACCCTTCGATTCAGGATACTATTCCTGACTGCGAGCATATCGTTGATTGGCAAGACGTAATTAGCGATACACAGCAATTTTCAGGGACGGATAGCTTTCTACAAGAGGTTATTCGCTCCGGCGCTTTCCACAATAAGGAGTACGTTGCGATCCATCACATTATCATGATCATGTATTAACATATCTCAAGATCAACAGGTACAGCAAGCTGCATACGACTTTAGCGCGGTGTAATATTGAGACTAACATCAATCTTTAGAACCATCTCGCATTTCGACTGCACAAGCCAAGGCAGAAGCCGCTCTTGATGCCAAAGAGCAAGCAGAAATAGCCATGCTCACGAACAAGAAAAGCAAGAGAAGTCTGGTTAAGTCGGATCAGACCAGGCTCAATTTCCTGCAGCAGAGCGTCGCAAAACGAGCCGAGGAACGAGCTGCGCGAGAAGTCAAGGCAAGAGAGGCTGAGGAGAGAGCACGCGCTTCAATTGGCCTTCCTCGAAATGAACATTTCGTTTGTCCCGAGGACCTTTTCGGTCGTATCGCCAAGCAGTCTTCTGAACCAGCCAGTTGTGTAGCACTTGTAGGTTTAGGCGGCATGGGCAAATCCCAGCTGGCTCTCGAATTTGCGCATAGAACTGCAGCAGAATCGCCCGAGGTCTGGGCATTCTGGATTCACGCCGGCACTCTAGAAGATATCGAAGAGGGCTTTAGAAGAATTGCGGAGTGTATCAAATTGCCCGCACAGAACGTGCCATGGGACGACTTATATCAGCTCGTTTGCGACTGGCTTTATGATGAACAGAATGGCCCCTGGATTCTAATCCTTGACGGTGCCGATGATCCGAGTGTGTTCTACAAGATTTCAGATGTCACGAACGTACTGAGATCCAAAAGGCGCCCAATTGGAAGTCTATATTTACTAAAATCACTGAGACGGAATAGCTCAATAATCGTCACAACTCGCAACAAGGATTTGGCTGGTACCCTAACCCGAGGTCATGGCAGCATAATCGAAGTTGGGCCAATGCCAGTGGTAGAAGCCACCAGTCTCTTCAGAAAGATATTAGGGCCAAAATTTCAGCCGGCCTCAGATATGAATGCGGCGATTCACTTTGTAAAAGGACTCGGTCTTAATCCTCTCGCCATCACCCAAGCGGCGCTTTATTTAGACAAGTATTTGCCAAAAGCCACTACTCTTGCCAACTATTTGAAGAAACTAGAAGAGAACACCGTGGAAAAGGCCCGGCTTCTAAATTTCGACGCTAATAGCATTTTCAAGACTTGGGAAGCAGCTTTTGACTTTATTCGTTCCCAAAGGCCCTCTGCAGCCAATATTCTGTCACTCATGAGCTATTTTGATCGGCGAGGTATTCCTAAGTGGCTCCTTGTTTCCGATATACGAGACAACAATAATCCGCGAGCAAATAGCCCGAGTATAATGGGACGATTAGAATTGGATGATAGTGAGGGCGATATAAATGATGACTCAACCGATACATTCGATGGCGACATAGACATGCTCATGAATTATTGCATTATTGCTGCGAATAGGACGAGAGACATGTTCGAGATGCATGCACTCGTGCAACTTGCAGCCCGGGCAAGTATGAGTAATACCGAGGCACAGAAATACTGCGCGCAGTTCATTCATCGACTCGCGGCAGAATTCCCAAGCAACCCACTTGGCTATTGGTCCACCTGCCAAGAGCTTTTTGCTCATGTTCAAGCAGCAGCCAAATATAGTCCTAGTGATGATGCTCTAGAAGACTGGGCTATTCTTCTATATGATGGAGGGCGTTATGCGCGGTTGCTGGGCGACTACGAAACCGCAAAACACATGAGCAATAAAGTATCAAAGGCTAGAGAGATGATAAGTGAAGAAGAGCAAACAGAGAGAGAAGCTATAAGACTCTTGGAGAACTCATCATTAACCGCGCTAATACTGATGGATCAGGGGCTATATCATGAGGCCGAAGGGCAATTCACTCATGTAACAGACACATTCAAAAGAATGGAAGCAAGATGGGAAACAGCTCGCTCTAACACATTAACTAGTATGAACAACTTGGCGTCGGTATATAGAGTTCAGGGGCGATGGAAAGAAGCAGAAAAGCTTCTTACCCAAGTCAGATATCACAGGGCAGAACTCAACAAGGTTGGCGCCAGTGCTCTAGCGACCCTGGCCAATCTAGCATCCACATATAGGGCGCAAGGTCGATACGTTGAAGCTACAGCGCTTCAAGAAGTCGTGCTGGAGAGTTGCAAAACACAGCTTGGAGAAGGTCATCCACAAACGTTGACAAATAAGAGCAACCTGGCATCACTGTACAGGATCCAGGGCGAGTTGGAGAAAGCTGAAGAGCTTCAGATTCAGGCGATGAATGGTCGCGATATGAAGTTTGGCAGGGAACATCCAGACACACTAACAAGCATGAACGGCCTTGCGTCAATCTTTAGAGCTCAAGGCCGACTGTGGGAGGCCGAAGAGCTGCAGGTGCAGGTAGTGGAACTTCGAAGGACGAAGTTGGGCGAGAACCATCCCAACACCATGGCCAGCATGAACAACTTGGCCCTGATATTTTACGAGCAAGGCAAAGGTGAAAAAGCTATAGAGTTGCAATCACTGGTAGTGGATATGTGCAAAGTCAAGTTTGGGGACAGCCACCCTCACACTCTGACCAGCATCAATAACCTTGCTCTTATTCGGAAAAGCCAGGGCCAACACCAAGACGCTATGAGGTTGATGAAGTCATGTTCTGATAATCGCCAGGACATTCTGGGCCCTAAGCATCCTTATACTATCTCGTCCATGGCGGCGTTAAGGCGGTGGATCGAATGAGTTACTTCTAGTCTTTCTTGAAATATTCATTTTGGATGCTAGTTCATGCTTCTATACTTCATATGAGTTGAAGAAGCGTATATGACTGAGAGATATCTTGCGAGTAGAGTTTTGGAGCATTAGAGTAACTTCATGTTTCTTCTAGCAATTGGCGGCCAACAGCAGCCAATAGGGCATAACGACCGGATTTTCTAAAGCAACGGTATTGCAAAGCCAAATGCGCCAAAGCTTGCATTATAAGACTGCAACTTCCAGTTCATCACAGATCACAAATGTTCAACTCATGGATAATTGAGTATTTATTTTGTTAAATAGCAAGCATCCTAGTCATCCTGCAAAGCACAAAGCTTCCCGCTGTTGAAATCCCTGTCAAGGCCTAGCCGTTGCCTGCGTGATGATGACCACCCACATGAGTACCACCGTGCTGCTTATTGTTTGTGGAGACTACCGAACAATTGATCACCAATTGTTACGCATATTTCCCAATAAGGCCTTTAGAAGTCTCGAGGGTCCTTGAGCTCCTTGAAAGCCAGGCGACCCGCAGGCAGGAAGACAAGAGCCACCAAGCCACCTCCGCGCACTGAGGGAGCATGGTGAGATCCGGGGTACGGTGACGTCCAGCCTGCGCCCTGCCAGCCATTAACTCCCTTCATCTCCGCAGTGGGATCGAGCTGAATGACGCAGTTGAGTTCACCGTACGGGTGAACGTGCGCAATGTGCTCATATCCGTCGTTCTCCAGGTAAACGGTTAGAATGCTGAAAAACTTGGTGTCTTCTGACGGGGGGCTAATATCGCAGAGTCGGAAGTTGGCTCCATCAACGCCTTCTTTTGAAACCCAGCCCTCGTTGTTAGCTAGACCTTGTTTGATTAAGCTGCTGAAGTCGTCGTAGTAGGGAGTTCCAGGTCCAAACTGGCTGTTTAGTCTAGCTTCGAGCTCATTGCCAGGAGTTCTATTGAAGACCGAGTTGTAAGCAAACTGAATACGCTCTAGCTTTTTTTTAGAGATGGAAGCAGATGGAGAAGAAGATAAAAGAAGTTACACTTACTCTCCTTCAATCTCAGCAATGAACTCTTTAGCTCGGTCAATGAGCTTCTGGTGGTTGGGGTGAAGAGCAGAGGGACTCATGTTGAGTGAAACGAGAATTTGTGCAGTTTGCAAAAGAAAACACGATTAGAGTTCTTCAGTGAGTCAGGGACTGTTTATGGACTAGAGTTGCAGTTTCGTACTCTAAAAGAATACTGTTTAAAGGTAAGATGGTATGAGGGGTTCAAGGAACTCATTAACGAGAAGCGGTGGCCTCCTTATATATGAGAGATCAAGTTCCAGTTTATAAGAACGTAACAATAATTCTATATAACAGCGCTAATAACTAGCGGGTATTATGTAGCCGACCTACATGTAGATCGTGCAGGATTCGTTGCGGAAATTTACCCAAATTGGACAATGAATTCTAATCTAACCGGATTAGCTAGCCAGGTTTGGCCAACAAATGTAACAATTTACATTTATCAGACCGCTCTAAAGTATTACAACAATAGGCTTGAGTAAAGTGATATTGCCGAAGGCAGAAGGATTCCATATATCCGCTTAAATGCCGAGTTCAGGTCCGCTTAAGATGACAGGCCGTGGAATCTAGCGAGTCTTGCTTCTTCTATTACAAACAGTCAAAGGACTACGGAAGATACCGAGCTAGTCAGCCATGTAATAATTGTAAAGTAATAAACTTCTAGTGTGGAGAAACCTGGTAGTCTAAAGAGCTTCAACGCCGGTATACTTAAGTTTTGTGGTTTATGTACGATACAAGATCCGTGTTTATCCAATCAATTTATGTATACACACTGTAAAAGAGTCAAAATCCTAGTATATAACTAGAGACTCATTATCACAAAAAGCAGAATTATTTAATAGCCAAAATTTAGTCTAAAGTCTAGCTTAACACGTATTAGTATAATACTTACAGCAAGCCGGGGGTAGATAGCTAGTATAAACAATCTTACCTCAGATCCTTAAAAAGGGTACAGCGGCCCGGCTGTTAGAAGAGCATTGAACCGGGTAGTTGTCGTACATATCTGATCCTCCAGCGTAGCTTCAAATTCCCCACGCAAGGCATCGCAATCTCCTAGATGCAAGCCACATCTTCCTGATCTACGCAGTACGACCCTAATTGCTTTGGGTTCTCCGTCCGGCAGAAATACAACGTTCAGACACGCAAAGTCTTCCCCATTCACACAATCGGTGATGGAACAACATAAACAACTCTCCTAATACTACCTAGATAGTATTAATTCTGAGGGCCGTCCCCAAAGTCAGCACTATGTCCAGGCGCAAGGGTCCTAGATCTCATCTCATAGCCCCATATGCCGCTTATTCGCCACAATAACTGCAGATGATAGCGGGTAGCGAAATCCGCCAAGGAACCCATGTAGATCACAACGGCCACTACGTAGTTTCAATGGAGTAACACATCTCATCTATCAACTAATTTCTCACGGCTTTACACTGCTTATTTTCTCGGGTTCGATCCCCGGAACCGCTACCAATAGAAAGACTCAGGGGCATATTTCACTTCACTCATTACACGCACAAGTACTATTGCGATTGATGTCTGTAGAATTTTCCGAGATAATTGCTGTGCTACATGAAATACATGAAACTGATAGTTCAGCTGCAACTCTCACCAAATATCCCTATTATGGGAGGATATAAGACTTTACTAAGAACAGTCCTTTCCTAATCAGGGTAGCTGCCGTCTTATAATATTCGACCCTAGCAACTCAGCTCCGCGTCTGACATATCTGACATCCCACACCAACTCACTGCCAAAACCTTACAAAGTGCTGTTACGCAACATCCAAGTTTTCACCCGAAAGTTTTATTCCCTTCAAAAGTTCATCCGACTTTTGGATATGTAAATTGCCAAATTACTGTACCAAGCGGGTAGCAAAAAGCCAGGGAATCCGAGGATTTTTCACACACAAAGAGATAAACATGTGCATACAAACACTACAGATGATCCACATAATTTGTGCTCTTAAGTATTATTGGTTCTTGTGTGACTATTCAATCTGCGGTCCGTTCCTTTGACATCCGCTTGACTACCTAGGCCGCTCTTATATTTTCTCCCAGAAAGCCTAGGCAACGAATCTCACATACCAAAAAAAAAAGGCTGAGCTAATATGGAATGTAGCATAGAAGATATAAAAGTGAAATTGTCAAAAGAACCTCTCCCAAAACAAATGCTTCGTTGCCAAAGCCACCTCCTTTCCATCCGCACCCCTAGCGCCAACATAGAAAAATATCCCTCCTTTCGCGCCTAGAAAAAGAACAATAAAAGAAAAGCTGAATAAATGTTTCTCGCGGTTGCAAAAGCAAGACGTGTATATGTATGACGTGTGTTTGTGTTTGTGTGTGTGCGTGTGTTCGTCATCCTTTTCCCTAATTTGTCGGATTAAGTTCCGTCGAATCCTTCGAGCCCTATCTCACATCCTTTAGAGCAACCAGCCCTTTCCTCTTCCTGGTTCCTGTAAAAACACCGTTTCTAAAGATACGGGCCAGTTTTTCACCGTCGCACTCGCAGAGGCGCCGGGATCAAATCCTGCGGAGGTTCCATAGGCTCACTGATACTCCTCTGCCTCTCCGTTCTATCATCTCTGTCATCGCCAGAGCTAGCGCTGTCATCTGCATCCACTGGGCTGCTCTCGTCTTCCTCGCTGCTGTCGCTTTCATCCTCATCGAAGATGATTTGTCGCATCACACCCTTTTCGAAAAGATCAATAACCATCCTCCGCACACCAAGTCGGTAGTGGTTCCACTCCATCAGACCCATAACCGTTTTGAAGAACTCGGCACTTCGGAAAGCTATCGGCTTGCGCGCTTTGATCTTTTGCAATTCAGTGACGGCCTTTCGATACAACACCGTATTGCCGAGATCCACTATAAGCTCGAGAATCCGCTCGCTAATAGCCGCATCATTAATCAGGGGAGGCATTTCGGATAACTCTAGCGGCGGACGGGCGGGCCTAGGAGGCGGTTGCTCCCGGATAGTGCATTGTGACTCTGGTAACGTAATCGAAGCAGCTGTTTCGTGATGCCAAGGTGATAGTGAGAATAGCTTGGACAGGTTAGAAGGAATGCAGAAGCCGAGAGAATTGCCCATCAGTGTCGTATTCGCGTCCCAGCCATGTTCGGATAATATTTCAAGGCCATGGGTCGAACGGGAAATCAGGCCCAAAACGAAAAACGCCGTCCCCCGCAAACTCATCACTTCGTGGGTAATTGCAATCTTTATAATCTGCTCCACCATGTCGGTGGATTCCAGGAAAGGCGCACCTAATTCCATGGATCCTACATTTCCCACGGCCCAGAGGCATCCCTTGACCTTTGTGATGAGCTCAGGGTCCTCGGATTGCATACCATGATCGCGAATTGTGCTAGCGAATTCCTCAAAGTGGCCCTTGTCGCTGAGCAGCTTGCATCCCTCTTGGGTTCTTGTTAGCTCTCTGTAGAAGTGGGGTGGGATATGGTTATCGTGAAAGTCTGTTTCGGCTTCTTGCTCATCAAACATACTAAGTCGATGATTCTGTTCGTCCGTTTCCGAGAGGAAGGCCTTTGCCAAGCTGGCTTCAATGAGGCCAACGTAGGAATCATTCCTTCCCAAGAACCAGTCATCCATCTCGTTACTGATGTAATCCAGACCATCCAGATAGTGGTAGCCAATAGATGTCGACAGAAATCGAAGCAACAGCGGAGCTCCAATTTCGCCAAGATGGTCCAAAGCAGGGCGGCACTCTACAATGTACGCCAGATACGCTTTTCTGTTGCAGGCCTTCTCCAGTATCTTGACCGCGGTGGAGCACACCTCAATCTCTGGGTCATATAGTTGCGTGACCAAAAGTTGAATAGCCCACTTTGAGTCGCTGACTTCGCCGTGGCCGTTGATGGAAGGTAACCTTCGCAGAGTGCATTTCCGAAGCGTATTTGTTGCGTGTATTCGAATCTCTTTCGTGCCCGCTGTCAATGCTTTCGAAAGTAAAATGCGATGATGACCCTGGCGGCTGTAATCAAAACTTGAAAGAAGGAGCTTGACAAGATCAGGTCGCGTTGTCAATTCGTAGATGTGATACATCATATTGAACATCTTCCATCTCTCGAGCATAGCCAACCCTTTCAAATCACCAGTAAGCACCCCAAGCATGGGGAAATAGCCGGCACAGAGGGTGTCCGTCAGCCTATCCTTGGAGAACATGGGATACTGTGCGGTAAGTCCACTTGTCTGTCATTGATGTTAGCTAAAGGGGGAAGGTTTTCTTAGCACCGAAAAGCAATGGTTGTCCTACCGGATCGCATTGAGCCAAGCATTCCGCAATTTGCCTCAACAACTTGCTATCAGCCAAGAATCGCACTCCTTCCGGCGACTGAAGCAAGGAGTGCATAAGTGCGCACCCAGCTCTGACGTATTTTTGAGTGTTCCGTGTATTTCGGACTTCCGCAAACTTGTATTTGAACGGCCGGTAAAAACTCATGATTCTCTTCATAAATTTAGAGGCTTTGATGGCTTCTTCGAGCCTCTTGCCGATCTGAAGAGGGCCGTCAATCACCTTCATGATATTCTCCCAATTCCACTTGGAGTAATTGGAATGGTTGAGGACGCCTGTATCGATAAGAAGCTGGCGGAACGTAGCATCGTCAAAGGCCACGGTAGATCCTGCCTTGCGTTGGCCATCCAAGAGAGCCAAGTCGTTCATGCTATCGCTCGAGGGTAAGATTCCAGCCAAAGAGTCTGCTGGTGCACTTCGGTATAGCGTGCGGTTGATGCTGCTCATCTGGTACACAATGCTTGATGCAATGTAGGATTGGTCATCGCTGAACTTCGCTGCTGCCGAAAACAACTCTGGCAGAAGCTGTATTTCTGCACTCCATGAAGGAGGGAGCAGTCTAGCTGCCAGCTTGAGCGCCTCGCCGATCAACAGCGTCGTCTTGCGCTTAAGCATAGTATCGTTCTCAGAGCGTGCAACTTGTAAAAGGGTTTGGATAAGTCCTGACTTGATGAAGACTGCCAGAATCAATGCCGTATAGTGATCCACAAAGTTCTGTTCGCCCGTATCTTCCTCAAGATACCCTCGGTCTTTTGCGTCAGTCTTCAAGCTGAGGTTGTTTACCCTTCCATAGGTAGTTAACCTCCGTCCTGCCAAGAAAGAGACCGCCCAGGCGGGGGGTTTAATGCGAAGCAATGAAAAAAGCAAGTCCAGAATGGTTTCTCGTACAACAGGGCTCGGAAGCAATAAGCTCATAACGAGTGACCTGATGGATCGAAAATCGTACATGCAGAGCGTCATGAGGCCAGACCAAGACCGCATAGCGACAGATATGGCCTTGCAGTTTTGTTTCAGTACGGCTTCGCTTCCTGCCAGTTGGCTTGTAAACGCGTTGAATACCACGTCCAGGCCATAGCCCGGTTGGACGAATCTTCGCCTCTGTGGCGTATCCAAGAGAAAGAGGAAGGCGGATGCCAGACTCTCAGGGGCTTTGTACGTTCCTTCGGCGAGAGCCTCAGAGAGGGGACCCAAGCCACCAGATGCGAGAAGCAAGCGAGGGTCTCGAACCATGATCTCTGCGAGGGTCTCGATGCAGATGGGCCGTAAGCGATCCGCATTTTGCTCAGAAGGCTGTGCCGAGCCAGATCGATCATCACCATACTCGGCCACAGCTACAATGGTCCGTACAACAGCGCGCGAGACTTCCTTGGCTCCGTCTTTAACGTCCAGAAAAGCTCGGACAAACTTGAGGGCCTGCTCCCGTTCAACATCGGCCTTTCGATAGTTGTTCAGTGACCTAAGACACATGTTAGTCTGCGGACATACAAAGCAGGGTGCTCAGCCGCCGCTTGGTCTCCAAAACCTACCGTACGACTAGGAAGTCGGTATTCAAGCTTCTAATCTTCCTAAGAGAGTTTCGATCCGAAATTGCATATCTCGTCGCGCGATAACCAGCCGCCACAACTTCTCTGCTTTCGCTGAGTAACATCATCTGCATCCGCAAGCCAAACACGGACCACACTAAGTCGTACTTAAGAGTAGGATATCTCTTGAACAGGTCGACTAAGAGGTTCGCACGGTTCACGTAGTAGTCGGGGGTCATTCCTCCAACTTCCAGCGCTTGTAGAAGCTCGGCGAGTGTAAACGTAGGGCTCTCGGTGGACTCTTCGACCTCTGAGCCAGAGCCCGATCGAAGGCTATGCGGTGAGCGATGTACTGTTGTAACATCCTGCTGGGTTCTGGTCCTGGGAGGTGTGCTGGGAGGTGCCACCTTGGTACGCTGAGCATCTGTAATCTGCTGTTTCAGGACCTTGATGCGCGAGTGGCTGGCCGTCAGCTCGGCCTCGACTCTCTGTCGCTGCTCCTTTGTCTGCTTGGGCTTTTTGAGGTTGAGTGCCTCGAGCATGTTCTCGCTCCCTTCCTTGATCTTCAACTCCCTGTTCAGCCTGTCCCGCAGCATGGAGAGGTTCTGTTCTGCCATCTCGCCATCTTCCATCTTGTCCACAAAGCTGCTCGGGTAGACTGGCGCCACGTCGGTGCGGCTCCCAGAGCGAACGGGCATCATCTGGCTGCGCAGCTCGGAGCTGAAGCTGCCGGGCCCGGCGCCGGGGATGAGGCTGTTGCCCCGAGGAGCAAACGCGGCCGAGGCTGACAGATTCCTCGAAGCCCCGCCATTGGGAATCTGCAGCCCAGCGCCCTCGCGGTCGATGCTCGTCCGTCCGATGGTCGGCGCATGGTCGGTCTGCCTGAGGCTCTGGGAGTGGGAGGACTGGCTGGAGGGGGCAAACCCCTTCTGGCTGGACGAGGAGCTGGCCAGCATGGCGATGGCGACGCCCACGGAAGGGGACTATGCCCTCCGGTGGCCGCTGAGCATTCGAAGATGTTCGTGTGGAGCGTGGAGGGGGTCTCAAGGTGGCGTATTGGAGCAGCTCGATTCGCGTGTCTGGCGGTCGATATCTCGGTATCTGCTGGGCTATGTCGAGGAAATGGTTCGAATATCAGGCTCGTGCGGCTGGAAGCACATCTACAGGCGAGGATCTGCGCGATACGACGGTCGTTGGTGGTTGCAGCAGCGTATGGGAGATCGCAGATCTGAGCGGTGGAACTTGAACTTGGCACGGTGGAGGGAATTGGAGAGCTAGAGACCCAAGTCCGGGCGGGAATCCTAGGCCCAGCAGATTTGCATGCGGCGGTGCAGCTTCGACGGCCGGCGAGGCGCTACAGGCTGGATGAGCTTCTCACGACATGTGAAGGAACGAAGTTGAGCGCGCGATGCAGGAAAAGTACAAAGATGGAATTTGAGGATTTGGCCGGCTGAATGCATTGGCTGGGTCCGAATGACGCCCAGAGAGCTGATGGCTGGCAGGCTTGTCGCATCAGCTGTGGCACAGCTGTGGCCGTACACTGCGACGCCCGCCATTTAGTGATTGATATGGATAACAACGATGCTACCCTATTACTGAGGCTGGAAGTTGGGTTTCATGGAACAGAAGCTTCTAATAGAAAATGTGGTTGAAATCATATAAGTACTTGAAAAAAAAAATTTATAACAGAGAGGAATTGTTTTTCCCTTTCTTTTCAAGATCAGCTTTTGTAAGATGGTATCTTGTGTTTTACGTTGGCGGTTAAAGTATAGGCGGCGAGCAACCGGGGCTTGATGTCCCGATGAGATGGCAACCGAAAAGGCCAATCAATTGGCATGGCTAGAGAATCGTAATCGATCAACGATACTACACAGTTGGTAGTAGCGTGCTATGAGCGATCTGCGGAGAACTAAGCGCATATGCCCGATATCAACCGCCTATGTTGGTTGATAGCGGCAATAGCACAAGAGCCATCTGAGATCCAAACGATTCCTAATCTTGGGCTCATCTAATGAAGCCACCATCAATCTCGTCCCCAGTCACCACGACGAATACATATTAGTCCCATCTAGCTGCTGTCTAATTCAGATACTACTAGTATAGGTAGATAGTAGTGACTATCTTAACCAAATCAACCTCAATACGTAGCACAGCCTTATCCGATATATCGGCCGGCTCCCATCCGATCAGCTCATCGTTATCTACAGCATACATGTACACAACGCAGCTTCAACTCTCGAGTCACCGCATCCCAACAATACAAACTCTGGCTAGCACCGGTACTTTAAAGCAAACATCAGCCCATCTCCCAACCATATCCCCCAGGCTGACACGATACTGATTCATCCCATCAATCTCCAGACCCCGCCACAAACTAGATCACAGCCCCGGAGCACCGCGGCGCTGGGAGTTCGGCGGGCTCCGGGCCTCTGGCGAACCCCACCCGCTGGCAATTGCACTGTCCTGTCTTCCCCAAAGCAACGCCCGTGGCCCCTCGACGCTGCTCTCGGCTTGCCGCTCATGCCGCAGACGGAGGGCTTGCCGGGAGCTGCCATGCACGGTCGATCGCTTTCTAGTCCTATTGAAGTTTGCCAGGCAAAAAGACGGCCAGCATGAGGCGATGTCCGAGACGAGCCGTATCTGAGTCCGTGTCAGATTCGCACGTGCGTGGCCCGTACTAAGTGGGATCATCATCTTGTAGATACATGACCTAACCAACGGCAAAGCATCAATTGCATATCCAGCAGTATATATATCAGACCACACTCCAGTAGACTTATTTTCATATCCGCTTCTTCTTTTCCTCATCATAAATTTAACCCCTCCTTACTTTTGTGAATGCTTCTGTTTCCGCTTGGCTGGTAATTGGCTCTCCAGATCAGATAGCTCCCATCTCGTGTGACCACATCCCTCCTCTTCACTCAACGTGTAAACCAACCGACATCATCTCCATCACCACAGCCTCAATTAAAGAGAACACCATGGCTTCCGCTCACGTCTCCGCCGCCCGCTACGGCAAAGACAACGTCCGAGTCCTCAAGACGGACCGCGACGCCGCCACGGGCATCCACACCGTCACCGAAATGACCGTCAGCTGCCTCCTCGAGGGCGACATCGACATCTCCTACACAAAGGGCGACAACAGCGTCGTCGTCGCCACAGACTCCATCAAGAACACAATCTTCATCACCGCCAAGCAGAACCCCGTCAACCCGCCAGAGCTCTTCGCCGCCATCCTCGGCTCCCACTTCATTGAGAAATACAGCCATATCCACGTCGCTAACGTCAAGGTCGTCACGCACCGCTGGACGCGCATGGAGATCCGGGGCAAGCCGCATCCGCACAGCTTCATGCGCGACGGCGAGGAGACGCGCAACGTCGAGGCCCGCATCAGCCGCAAGGACGGCATCGTCATCAACAGCGGCATCGAGGGCCTGACTGTGCTTAAGAGCACCGGCTCGGCCTTTCACGGCTTCGTGCGGGACGAGTTCACCACGTTGGGAGAGACCTGGGACCGCATCCTGTCCACGGATGTTGACGCTACCTGGACGTGGAAGACGTTTGCGGATGTCAAAGCCGTGCGGGAGTTGAGCTCAAAGTTCAATCCGGCGTGGGAGGAAGCTCGCAACATTACGCTCACCAGATTTGCCGAGGATGAGAGCGCGAGCGTGCAAAACACAATGTACAAGATGTGTGAGCAGATTCTGGCTGCTGTGCCGGAGACGGAGCTGGTTACCTACTCGCTCCCCAACAAGCACTTTTTCGAGCTCGGTAAGTTCATGATCTAGATGTGACATGAGATAGATAAGCCGCTAACATAATTTGTACAGACCTAAGCTGGCACAAGGGCATCAAAAACACCGGCAAGGACGCCGAGGTCTACGTCCCTCAGTCAAACCCCAACGGCCTCATCAAATGCGAAGTTGCTCGTGGTCCCGCCACCAACCGCGAATCACATTTGTAGAAAATGAAGAAAATGGGAAGAGCTGTTGAAGAAGTATCAAATTAAATGGCGGATCAGTGCTTGGCTAAGTGCACCAGGCAGATGGTAGATCATATTGCGCCCTTATATCATGACGGGCTTATTGCGTGATAGTACGCAAGCTGTTTTAGTAGTATAGCGTTTCTGTAAGAATTGATTTCAGTTAAAGTGAAATAATTGATCATGTGTTGGTCTTTTTAATATTTGAACCTCGCTCTAGATTCTCTATCAGAACAACAAGTCCCCGGTTTTTCTTTTCGTAACCAAAGTCATGAACACACGAAATATAGTACAAATAGTACAGTAATCTTTATCCTCAGATTATCATCCCACAAAAACATCAATCAATCGTTAACATCCTCATAACCTATCCTTATCCGTATTCCGTATCGCCTCCACCGCCTTCTGCCACCCCTCCGACCCAACAACCTTCCCTCCAAACCGTATCACATTCTGCTTATACGGATGCGCCTCGCCCTCAAACGCCTTTAGTCTCGCCAGCCTCTTGTCCCGCAGCCTATTCTTGGGCAACATCCCGCTAACCGCCTTGCGCAGCACCTCGCTGCCGCCATGCTTCTCCATCAGCACGTCCATTGTCACCGTCTTCAGGCTACCGGGCCTCGTCGTGTGTCGGTAGTAGTTCTTGCGCCACATCTTGTTGCCCGTGGTGTGCAGCGCGGCGCAGTTTGTCACCACGACGTAGTCGCCGCAGTCGGTGGAGGGGTCGAACGTGGGCTTGTGCTTGCCCATGAGCAGGACGGCGATTCGGGATGCCAGGCGGCCCAGCGAGGGGGGAGTCACGTTGGGCTGGGTGGTGAGGGTTGGGTGAGGTGTTGAGGCGGAGATTTGGTGCCATACTCGGGAGTAGGCGAGCCTTGTCTGTTGGAGCAGAGAATGTTAGAGTATCGAACGATGGCGGCTACATGAGAAGGAAAATCTTACCAGGCCAATTGTCTGCGACATCTTGAGTGATGTGCAGAGTCTTTATGTTTAGGAAAGAAAAGAACTAATCAATGCAATTGGAAAAACCAGCACCAGGGCACCAGTTCCGGCGTGAGCGTCACCGTTCGTTGCAGAACTCGATCAACTTCTACTCCAAAGCGGGCAATATCCAATATCACGAACTCGAAAGTTTGCGCATAGCCAATTGCAGCTATCCGAATGCTGACTCAGCAGGTCTTATCGGCCTCTTAAATCACATGACTCTTATCGGACATGCAGAAGAAAAATCGGAGCTTCGACGGAGAACGAAGCTGTTACACCAAAGCTTCTGGGGCTCCACAATCCGGAGGGGGACCGCTGTAATCCCGGCGTTATGGCATCACTCGCCAATGAATGGATTTCAAAGCACTGACTTGGCCGGTCTCCGTTAAATCTCACAAGATCATAAATGGCGCTTAAGAACGCTGCAGCTTCCAAGATTCTGGCAGCTTCAGTTGGCGTCTTTGCTGGCTATTCTGCGTATCGATACAGAGCCTCTCATTACTCGCCCCCTTCAAAATCTCAACGAGATAGCCCTAGCGCTTCAGGCACAGGTACGTACTCACTCGTGCATACAAAATCTCACCTTAATCCATCCTCGATATATACAAGCAGCCCCGCGTTGCGTTGCTAACAAAGTCGTCAAAAGGCACAATGGCTGTCAAGCACAGTTTTCAGGTATGCCTTTACCATTCACGTTATTCATTCTTTTCATCTCTTCTCCTCTTTGTAACAAAGAGATGGAAGCCAAAGAAGAAAATCCGTGCACAGTCCATGCAGCGCTTGAGAGACTGATGAAACACTGGGCAAACAGACCCTCTTCGCCGTCCCGCTCTCCTGCGACGGCTGCGTCAAGTCCGTTTCAGACTCCATCTACAAACTAGATGGCATCAGCAAAGTCGAAGGAAATCTCACGGACCAGCTGATATCGGTCGAGGGATCTGGTGAGTTATCACACGATGGCTGTTGCTCTGAAAGCCCATCTATACCACATGCTAACGCATCGGGCCATGCCGCAGTCGCACCATCTGCCATCGTCGAGGCTATCCAGGCCACGGGGAGAGATGCCATCCTCCGGGGGTCCGGCACTTCAAACAGTAAGTTTCATAGAAATAGCCGCTGGGCTTTCAGCCAGGGTTGTCCGTGCGTGCTATGACAGCGGCCTCCTTTTCATAGAGAGACTCGTTTAAACGGATGGGGGCGAATCATCCACGTTTCGCCAAGGAGGATCAATTGGGCGTGAGAAACAGTGGCTAACACAGACCTTGTTTACTCAGGCGCCGCCGTGAGCATCCTGGAGACGTTCACAGATATGCAGATTGAGGAAGTCGACCGCGAAGTGCGAGGCCTTGCCAGGATGGTACAGGTCAATCCCGAACGGACATTGATTGATCTGACCTTGAGGGGTGTTGCTCCCGGTACCTATCGGGCAACCATTCGCGAGTTTGGAGATCTCCAAGACGGTGCTGCATCTACCGGTCCAGTCTGGGTCGGAGGAAGCAAAGAGGCGCCAAAGGGAACCCTTGGTATCGTCGAGGTGTCCGAAGATGGCCGCGGATCCGCCTTTGTAGACCACGGCTTCCAGATCTGGGAAGTCATTGGCCACGCCATGGTTCTGACGAGACAGGATGAGGGTTTACCGCTCAAGAATGACGACAACACAGTGGTTGGCGTCATTGCGCGAAGCGCGGGTATGTGGGATAATGACAAGACTGTCTGTTCTTGCACAGGTAAGACACTGTGGGAAGAAAGAAAGGATGAAGTCAAGAAGGGAATGCTGTAGCCCGGCCAGCCTATTTCGATGAATGAATTGAATGAGTAACGCAACTGCTTACCCCCTTTGCCAAGTTGTCCAAGCTTTTTTCCTTTTTGCTTACAACTTCCGTTAAGCTTAACTCGTCATCTCCTACTAATCTCACCCGCTATCTCCTATGAATCTCATCAAACCAGAACACTAAACAGATAGTGTAAACCGGCAACTGAGAGTTGAAACTTTCCGAGCTATCTGCCCCACGATAGCGGAGCGATAGTATCAGGCCTCAAATTGACAGTTTCATGCCACTCAGGGGTCCAGAAACGGCGTAGGCTATCTTGTAACGCGAAAAGTACAGGGGCTCTACAACGTCAAGGCGAGGCGAGGAGAAAACGCCTGCCCACGCAAAAGCACGGTTCTATATTCCTAATCTCACTGAAACGCCTTCAGTTCATGCGTCCTGGCTGGCACTGTGCCTTTTGCGAGTGGTTGCCTTGAGGTATCTCGTAGGAATGGTAGCAGATAGTGTCTATGCGCGGAATACGGAGCACCACCGCCACTAGCATTCGTCAAAGCGCGAGGCTCACCAGTTACATACGCTTAAAGACATTCCCAAACGGTAATCCCAAGATGAGAGGCCGAGCGGGTCTGTGTACGTTGAGAAACGATGGAGACGCTCTGTCAACTCTTCATTGCATTGCAACAGCTAGAGCCATGATGTTATCCGTGCGGTACGCGGGGTTGACAGCTGCCAATGATGCCAAAAGCAGCAGAAATGCGATAAACAGAAACGCCAAGATTACGACCACGGGGATCCCGTGTCTTGTTCTCAGCAGACAATCGGATGATCAAGCTCGCTCTATGGCACCACTGGTCGGAGAAGCATTTCCGAATATTCCACGTCCATTCGCCTTAGACTCACCCCCTCCGTCGCACCATCACTTCAATCAGTGCTGCAGTACATATGATAGGATCTTCGAATATTCAGGTCGTCGGGCTGGTCATCGTCTCATTTTCAGGAAAACATCATTGTCCAACGCAGAGGATGGGCGAGGAAAGTGATATCAGTGCGCGGACCCCTCGTTTGGAAACTCATTGGCCCTGAGGCGCCGTTGGGGCATGAGATGCAGCATCTTCGGCGCGTAGAGAGCTAATGAGAACATTTCAACCGGCCAAGCGTGTGAATGAGCAGTGTGATATAATTTACTAGCCAGCATGAAGCATCAGCTCCTACATTGGGGGGAATAGGACACCTCTAGTACCTAATAGCAGTGTATCTGAGTGAGCTCACCAAGAACAAGCATTAGCCATATATGCGGGGGCATTAGTGAGGTAACTCATCGCCTAGTCTGTTGTTGCCGCCCGCTGCACAATGGGATGACTGACATGACGATGCCAAGTGGTTGTGATGTGCGCCATTAGCGGTGATGGAGGCACTGAAAGCCAAGGGAACCCCAGTCTGTCTACCCAGAATGAGGCATCGGACCCAGCTATCCACTCATGTGCTTGTGATGATCCGGCGGTGAAAGTTGATAGATGCTTCTTTGTATATTCCCGCCGTCGGATGCGTGGGATATGATGTAGCATTGGTAGTAGCTTGCTGTTAAAAATAGCTTGAGATATATCAACGATGACACCATCATCTCTGTCTGGCCCGGCTGCACGGCGCGAAGTAAGTATCTCATCCAATCTGGTTGCCGCATTGGGTGATTAGCTGATGGGATTGGGGGAAACTAATTCGCTAGTTTGCAGATGAGATGTTCAGGGCGCTTAGTAGCTCTGGCATAGCTTGACCGCTAAAGCTGGCTATCGGCGGTGCCCAAACAGCTGGGCCTTGTCTACTCGTAACAACTGCATCTTGCTTATTCCTCAGGGCACGCTGACCCAACGTAGAGTAGGAGTGGCTGGGGCAGAGGATCTTTGTCGATGCTTCATGGAGGTGGCTGAACAAGGGCTGCCCAACTGCAAGGGTCGCCGAAAAGGTACGCGCCGCTGCTGGCTTGCAGGGATTCGGCCCCTGGAGAGAGCCAATTAGCGGCGCTGTCAGGCACATCGACTCGGGAACTGCAACGCCGTCTGCCCCAGAATAGGCACACCTTATTAACCTTTTGAAATTGGACCTTATGCCGCTGTAGTGTGCTTGTCCACGTCTATGCGTGCAGCCGCATATGCGGGCTATCGATCGATTGCCCGGAGGAGGGGACTGCGAAGAGCAGGAGCGCCGAAAGTCCAGCGTTCCAGCATAGAAAAGAAGTGCTATTTGGCGTCGTGTAGGGCAAAAGATGGCATGATTGAGGGGTCAAGAATAGAAATGGATGAAAGAGAGACTGAGACGTTTGTCAGTGCACGTGCATAGTATGTATGCTCTAGCGTTAAGAGATGAGGTGCAAAGTAGGTGGTTGTAGATCGATAAGGCTATTTTGGCAGGCCCCCATCAGCCTACGGTGTGCCTGCTGCTCTTTCCTGCTAGATACAATTTCAGTGTCTGGGCAATGATTCTGCTTTGGGCACGTGGCTGGAAGGATCAGGCCAATTTACAACTCTAGCCTCGATCATCACCACAGTTAATCAAAGGGAAGAAACAAATCAGTTCAGCGCAATGCAGCCATCCGAAGCCCTTGGCACCTTGACGAGCACGCTACTGCTGCGGCTAGCGCTACCACTGCTACCATTGCTACCACCTCCGGAGCTGAGTGGTTGTTATTCCACTGCTCTTCTATTTGTACAAAGCGCAAAAGAGGCCTGACGCTACGCTACCGGTACTGCGACTGTGCCCCGTAGTCTGTTTTGGGATCAAGTCGACCGAGCGACTCAGGGCCAAGCTGCTAGAACTGGTAAGCTCCTCGCTTGAGGCTGGGCACTCCAGTAACCTCTCGTCCAGTCTTCTCCTCTGCGAACAAGCGCCCCAAGCAAGATCAGCGTCCGACCCAAGAACAGCCGCCCGCATGAACTGCTCTGATAGGCGAAGAGCGCGACTCGTCTCTCATACGGAGAGCTCGGCTGAGAGCGAGTACCGCCCAGTTAGCAGCTGTATCTAAGCAAAACCGAGGCCTGGCCCAGCACCTTGGCCACGCGACGGTGCAAGCCACCGGCCGTCCTGCGACACAGGGAGAGCTAGACCCGCCCCCTGGTTCCACGACGGCATCGACGCATCTCATGGTACGCCCGTACGAGCTTGCAGACCCAGGCCAAGGTCAACAATGGCGAGTGCCAGTGCCGAGACTGGGGGTATGGCATAGATACCGCCTGGTAGCTTCGAGCTCGACTGCGAATCACCCGTAGCAGCAGGAGTCCAGGTACGTACTCCGCCCAGGCCGGCATGCGCACCCCCTTCTCTGAACCCTGGCTCGGCGTTTGGCGCCCCTCGTGAGATTTGGAACATAGGTGAGGCTTCAGCAGCCCTTGTCCAAAACCACGACACGCCTCCAGAGAACGGCAGGTCAGTTCCCAGTTCCACCATCCCATGCTAAGCTCCGAGTCCCAATTTTCCTTTTTACTACTGCACGCCACGACCATTGCCCCTCGTCTTCTCTCCACTCGTCACTCACTCTTTTTGCTTGTCTTGCCAGCCCAAATGCACGCTACTCGACCCATCACATTGGCTTGTCGATAGCGCCGCAAACCTGTCGTCCATCTTTTAGAACACTACAATCCTTTTTCTGCTTTTTCATCATCAGCTCGGCTAATTCACTCGTTGCTTCGGAGTCACAACAGCTAAAAATAAAATTTAATATTCGGCCGGCCGGATTCTTCACGTTGGAGTATACAGAAGATACTCGCAGGGAGCGCCAGGAATCGGGTGACATACACAGATCAGCACTTGCATACCCCACGGAATTGCCCCCTTGTGCCGCCGCACAGAGTCGGGTCAACTATACGCTCGCTCGATCTCGGGGTGTCTAAAGACGAGCCAGGGAAAAATAATTCCATTACGAGAAGCAGCATCCAAAGAAAGGGAAAAATCGTGCTCGGTAATCTAGGAGAAAAGTCTCTCCGCCTGTCGATTCTGGGATTCGGCAACTTCGAGCACTATCACGGGATCGTTTTCCGCTCGCGCCACTTCCCGCCAAGGTGCACTTACCGCTCGCACATTCGTTTGAGCCAATACCAGTTCTTCCTCTACCTGGCGAGGAGCTGACAGACTGGGTCCTGGGAAGCATTGGACATTGATTAGACAGGCCACCTCGGCGGCCATCCGTTGTCATTAAAGCTGGTCTTTGCCTCTCACCCCCCTCGAGCTGCCGACGGTGCTACCTCTTTTGTTTAGCCTCGACGAGGCGCCAACTGCTCTGTTGGCTATTGCATATACTATACCATTCGACGCACACGTCGTTGCTCAGCCAGCCACTTCGCAATCGTCTTTGTGCCTTTGTGCATAGACAGGCACAATGTCGCTGAAACAGGTCGGTCTTGAAAGCAGCGCCATATCTTCATGACGGTACGAGTGATGGGTGTGCTAATGTGACTTCATTACACAGGAAATTGAGACTTGGGTGGCCGCCCTGGCTCGTTATGACAACAATGAGTTCGACGATGCTCTTGGCGAATTCGACAAAATCGGCGACACGAGCAAGATTCTCTTCAACATGGGCGTTATCCACGCCACATTGGGCGAGCATGAGAAAGCTGTAGGTTATGCCTTGGGTGAGATATCGCCTTGGTACCCCGTCGCTAATATGTTGCATACATAGGTCGAGTGTTATCAGCGAGCCATCCGACTGGATCAATACCTAGCCGTCGCATACTTCCAGCAGGGTGTTTCAAATTTTCTGCTGGGCGATTTCGAAGAGGCTCTGGCCAACTTTAACGATACGTTGCTGTATCTGCGAGGTAACAGCGTGATTGACTATGCCCAGCTTGGTCTCCTCTTCAAGCTCTACTCGTGCGAAGTACTCTTCAATCGAGGACTGTGCTACATATATCTGCAGCAGAAAGAGGCTGGTATGCAGGATCTGGCATATGCCGTCAAGGAAAAGGTCGTGGAAGACCACAACGTCATTGACGAAGCTATTCGAGAGGAAGCTGAGGTTAGTATCGTCAGGAATATTTGCGATATAAAGGGTTGTCACTTACCATACAATAGGGCTATACGGTATTTTCTATTCCTGTCGGAGTCGTGTATCGACCGAACGAAGCCAAAGTCCGCAATTTGAAAACCAAAGATTATCTCGGCAAGGCCAGACTGGTTGCTGCCTCGGACCGATCCAATGCGTTTACCGGATTTGCCGGCTCTGAGATGAAGAATGTAAGTGCTTGTTTTTCGACTTTCGATTCCTTTTGCTTATTGTCTCCCAACAGTCTAAAGCAGAGGCCAAAGACGATCGACCATCTGAAAATCTATCTTTTGCTGCGACAAACCTGGTCAAGCCCGGCCTTCAGTCCCGAAGACAGCAATCCGAGCCTCCAAACAACCGTAACAACGCTTTCCCCCCAACTCCTCCTCCCGAGAACGATCGAGGGCCAAGTCGAGGTGCTTCTGTACGGAGCGCTGGACCGAGACCGAATGTCGGGAAGCTCAGCATCCAGACACAAGAGAGCAGCAGGAGATATGAGAAGGCAATTTCCCCACAAGAACGAACGAAACAACATTCGCGATCAGCATCCGCCAATCCTTCAAGGGGTTACTCCACGAGAGAACCGCCACGAAGACAAAGAGCTATTGAGGAAGAGTCCCCATATGGCGATGAGGCATACGATATGTATGATGGCGGGCGAGGAAGCAAGCAGTCTCGGTCCAGACAACAGCGATACGATGATGAGGACGATGGTTCGGACTATGATTATGGATCCTTTGACGAAGGCGAATTTGAAATGGTATCGAGCGTGCGACGCGGCCCTGGATCTGTTTCCCGACCTTCCCGCGCGGCGTCGCGACGACCTGATATACGGAAGATCCGTGTCAAGGTTCACTCGGATGATGTGAGGTATATCATGATTGGTACATCGATCGAATTCTCGGACTTTGTGGATCGCATCAGAGACAAATTTGGCCTGCGAAGACGGTTCAAGATCAAGATGAAGGATGAAGACGTGCCAGACGACATGATTACAATGGGTGACCAAGATGACTTGGACGTGGCGATTCAGAGCGCAAAGAGCCAAGCAAAGAGACAGAGGCTGGATGTTGGAAAAATGGAGGTGAGTTTGAGTTTTCAAGGCTTATGAGTCGTCGGCTGTTGCCTCGGGCATCTCCCCCCGCTTCGGCATGCGGCAGCCGTGTCGTGCTATTTTAAGTTGAGTTGTCTAACAAACTTTGTTTTCCAGGTTTGGGTTATTGAAGTCTAGATCGCGTTATACCCTATTCGATGATTCGAATATAAGCAGAGCGAACTTTTTCTTGGTTAAGATATCGGCCATGGCATCGTTTCCCCTTCTTCGGTCCTTTCAACATCACTGCGATTGCGACCAATGCTAAGACCGCCTTGGTTTATCCGAAACGACCGCGACATTACAAAGTGTCTTTTTTTTCTTCCTTTCTTGCCTTCTTTTATTTATCTTTGTTTTTTATATTAGGACATGGCGATGGACTTTTTCTTGTGCCGTTTTTGTGACGGACAACATAATAGGCAATCAAAACAGTAGAGCACTGCCCTGTGGGATGCTCAAGCTAAGGTGGAATAATATATCCTCCCGAGGAGGATCTGTTTTGGTTACTGTCTTATTTTGTTTATATCTGCATGTTATTTTGTTTCTTGATGGTGGATGTCGGTGAGATAGAAAGGCA
Organism: Trichoderma gamsii; assembly: GCF_001481775.2. Taxonomy (NCBI): domain Eukaryota; kingdom Fungi; phylum Ascomycota; class Sordariomycetes; order Hypocreales; family Hypocreaceae; genus Trichoderma; species Trichoderma gamsii. The sequence goes on from NW_020171364.1 coordinate 185,112, forward strand.
GTCCCATCATGAATGCATGGGGAGCAGCGCTCCCATGCATTCGTCTCGGGACGGTCGAGGTGGCAGCTGAAAGATGCTACAGTAGATAGAAAAGAGGTGGACCCTGCGGTCATACCTGGTGAGGCCACGATGGTCGGGAGAGTTTAGAAAGCCTTGGCCTGAGGCTATTTATGTGCAATGACTACCCAATTACTACCCTTCAAGTTCTGTCTTTACTGTTCTACCTGCAGCGAATACGAAGAGCAGATGCCGGAGCTGAGCCGTTAGTTGCAGTCTCGGCTCTGCAGACCCCTGTCCCTGAGAAGGAACCAATAGATTTGGGCGCAGCCTTTGGCCGATCAGAAAATGAAGCGGTGTTAGCGTCTTGTTCCCGGATTGAGCAGCAGTGGAGTGATAAGCCGCATCTGGCAGAGCAGACAGGGGACAATACCGGCTTTTGCAGATGGTGAAGGCAGCCTTGCAGCTTTCATAAGGACGGAACAGTCGGTAAGAGGTTTTGTTGAGAGGCTAGGCATGGATATGGGACATGGGTGCTATGGAAGCTTCAAGAACTAACATTTGTATGACACCTACTTGTAGTATAGGTGCTTCAGGCTTGAGCTGGGTATTATTGCTGCCTGAACGAAAGAGAGAGAAACAAGAGGTGATGGTTGACGAGCATTCGCGAGAGTGCTACAAGCCATTTGGTTCTAGGGGAATCCAAGGTGTTCTTTTGTTCTGCTCTCTTTGTCTCCTTGTTCCTGCATGGAATCCTTCTCGGCTGCATATCCTACTGGGTAGCACTGCGTGATACTCGCACACACTCACAACGATCCCGCTGCTGTCAAATCCATGATGGACGCCGCCAACTTCCTACTCCAAACTAGCATCTGGCTCGGCGCGCGGGTACCTGGAATCGGCGCCTCTACAGTACGATCTGCGAGATTCTGGCGCCATGGCTGGGGGAATTGGTGTTGCAGTGGCGTGAACCTTTTTGAGAAATTTTATTTTTCCATTTTTTCTTCTTTTAAGCAGCACAGTATGGTTACAGAAGATGAGTTTAAAGATGCACATCGATTCATGTTTTCTGGGGAAGATGTAGTTATGGAGCGACGCGAGTCGTTTTTTTCTTCCGTCTTCTACGTCGGTCCGTATAGAAATACTGGAGACTTTGAGTTGCTGTACGGACGTTATTGGCGCGGAGGAGAACGGCTTTTTTCCACCGTGGGTACAAGCCACTAAAACGGTTTTGTTTCACCGTTGCAAAGGTTAATGCCTTTGACGGTACTCTTTTTTAACACGGCATGGACACGTCAGTGTTGTAAGTGTAAATGTCTCACCAACTGGCAGCGAATTCTGCTGCTGTTGCTGTGACTGTTGCTCATTTTTGAGCTCGCTTGCAGCATTGATGCTTTGTTATATTACTTTTCCTTTTCTTAATTTTTTTCTTACAAGGGTGTTGGTCCACTTTGTTGCGTAGAATCCTTGTCTCGTTACCGCCATAGAAAAAAAAAAGTCGTTGGTGATGGGGCTCTTTTTTAGCACTGCAGATAACGACAGCTCGGAAAAGGGGGTTGGTTGATAACATCGGAGATTTTTTTCTTGTTCTTCTTCTGTTCTTCTACAGAAGATTCTACCGCCGGGTGGCGTTTCTGTCATTGAGGTCGCATTATACTAACACAATGCCATACTAGCACATCGCCACAACGTCTTAGACTACGCCTCTCTTGTTCTCTTCCATAAAACGTCCAACTTAGAATACAGGCCAAGCTTTTCATTCTTCTTCCCTTCTTCCTAGCCCTTCCCACTTTTGTGCAAGGCTCCAGTTTTATATGATCCACTGCAAGGTTCCTCTTCACATGTCACCATCGCTAAGATACTCCAGTTCATAGAAGACGAAGCAAGAGAAAGAGACAAAAAAGCGGCGAGCGGTCCATATAACGCCGGTGGAACCCATGCCATGGCTCCATCAAACCACTCTCGACTTTTACTTGTACTTGGTAGTATGTCGATCCTTCTACCTTTTACACGGCCCTTGCCCTCCCTATCTCACACCGACCGTCCATCCAGGAGATATCACCACTGAGAAATCCATCTTTGAGCTGGCATGCAAGCCCTGTCTAGTTCTTCTTTCTTCGTCTTCGGTTGGCTCCGTGCCAGGCCCCCCCAGTCATTCTATCATGGGTACTGATAGTCGATGGGCTCCGTAAAAAAGAGGTGCGAGTACGCAAGCGGGCTGAACAATGTACGAATAAACTCGCATCGCACGCGGTGGACGAGGCTGCCTTGACTCGAATGTCGAAATGGATCCCGATCCCCGATGTAGGTAGCACGTTAGTATTTAGTAAAGGAGTGCTTCCCGCGCTTTTGGTCCTCTTTCTCTCTCTTTCTTTCTTTCTTGCTGCGCTTGTCCGTTGTCTTTGAGCTGTGATAAACATCGTATACACTCGTTTAAGAAAAGAAGATAGAGCCCATACACGAAAGCAACAAGGATCATCCGTCACTATCCCCTAAAAGCCAGCCAAAATGAAGACCTCTGCCGTCATTGTCGCCGCCTACGCTGCCGCCGCCGCAGCCTTGCCCTCGTTTGGATCGTTCCACTGGGTCAACAGCACCGGCGTCAACAGCGTCAACAGCACCAGCGTCCCTAGCAACGTCACGACCATCACCAACTCAACTGCCATTGCCAACTCAACATCCGGCGCCGGTGCTTCTTCTGGCGTCTCCGGTGTCAGCGCAATTGGCGGTGACAGCGCTACCGCTCCTTACTTCACCAACGACACCAGCGCCAGCAACGTCACTTACTTGGGCGGCGGCAACGAGACTCACTTCTCGCCTAACCGCACTCACCTGCCCGTTCCTGTGCGTCGTTTCCGGGCTCAGCGAAAGTCTCTTGTCTAAAAGTCGTCTCGCATGGATACAACAAATGAGTTGATGGTAAGTCGTTGTGATATATATGGGTTGAGAGACGAGAAGCTTATCCATTCATAGGTAGCCAACGATGACTGTGATATAAGATTACGAGGTTCAAGGTCTTCAAAACTTTCTTTTTTTTGCAATTTTTCAAAAGAGACCGACGATTTGGAAACGTTATGATTTGTAATTTGTTTGAAGAAGAAACGCGCCAACGATGGAAAGATGGGCTGTTTGTATGGTTTGATGTTGATTTGATTCCCCGCCACTTTCGTTTATATATATATAGAAAGGGAAATGCTTCATGGCTATTTAAATATGGACTTTTACTGTAGGAAATTAAACATATTATATATTAGACTTGATCTATCGCGTATTGAATATGTCAACGCTACTCAGCTGTGGCTTACTTTTCCAGTAGAGTCGCCTAAGTAAGGATGAACGCTCTGTACATTCTTTCACCATTAAGAGTAAGACTTTATCTTTTCTTTTTGACAAAAGAAACACGATCTATTTTCTGGCAAATCCTGAAAAAGCACAACTTAATAACACATAAATTAACGCCCCCAAGGTCCCCATGCTACCTTCACTTCGCAATCTCTTCTTTGTTTATCTCACGATCATAGAGGACACTGTTTCCATCCACTTGTCAAGAAGGGGAGGTGTAAAACCGACAGTAAAAGAAAGAAAAAGACACCGCAAACCCTTGCTTTGCCCATTTCAGACTCACACACCCGGGCTCATGTTGCCCGTCTGGATCATTCTTCGGATTTGAGTCAGTTGCAGTGCCAAGTCCCTCACAACTCCCATTTCAATGACATATGTTTCCAAATCCACTTCTTTCAAAGGCTGTTAATTCTAAAAGTCAGTTACTGTAAATCACAACAAGAAAAAGAAAAGAAAAAATGTTAGTTATTACATACCGGTGGTATTTGAGTTCGCTCATCATGCCACAAAAGGTAGAACTCATGGCACTTTCTCCGGACAGCCGCATATTTGTGTCCATACTGTACAAACTGCTCCTGGTAGGAACAAATCCAAGTCTTTAACATTACAAGAATGCTCTGGGTTGTCTTGATGTCAACTGCCTGCTCATTCAAGCGGCGCACGAGGTCACCATCCTTGTAGTACCGCCGAATAAGGTCTGACACGATGAGACTGAGGCTATGCTCGAGGGTTACAGCCAGTCGGAATTGTGGAGGCACGCCCGTGATGACTTCGATTCGGTCAGTGGGTTGGTTTCGAGTTGGTGGATTGAGCAACGGTGCGAAGCCGTCCATGTTGGTCTCGAGCGCCCTGATTGGATACGTATCGGCAACCGCGATTGCTTCGTTTGAAGTGAGGGCCCTTTCGATTTTTCTGATTTCCATCTTAACCATATCTGTACACTCCTTCCAGGTCAAGAGCTCTTCCTCAAGGAGCGACATGGTGGCTGATCAGAGTGCTAGATTGCTCTGGGTTGGTATTAATATGATGTTGGAAGCGATACTGCGGGTTGTATGCTGCGCTGCGATGATTCACGTGGGAAAGTGCAAGTTGGAGATGAAGGGCGAGAATTTGGAGAGATGAAAGTCCGATGTTGCAGGATTCGTTTGCAAGAAGTAGTCGAGAGTGCCGGTCATCAATTCTTTTCTTCCAAGGAGAAAAGCAGCCATTATATAGATACAGTAGAGACATTGGAAACTCGACCAAATCATAACTCCGACGCACTTCATCATTCAATCCATCAATTCACTCACAGAAGAGGTGAACGATTATAATACATGTCTCTTCAAAGTCAGTAATATTAGTTTTCTTTGAGGTTGTCCAGAAGACGTATAACGACGTCAAGTCTATGCGACCACTCCTTTCTCCCCAGTAACATAAACATCCTAGAACTGCTCTGAGAGACAACGTCTTGCCCGCCGGCAGCAACCACCCGCAGCACATTATGAACAGTAAGCTGATCGACTCCTTGAAGTTCGACCTTTGACTGTATAGCTTGCATGACTTCTGTGCAATCGCCCTTCCAAAGGTCTTCTTGAGAGACTACATCTCTGAGAGCATCAATGACTCTCTGCTCTGGTCGTGCCTTTGTTAATGAAGCCTTGTAGACGTTCAAAGGCACTCGCCAAAAGAGATATGGATGTTGGGATACAAGATGGCTGGGAGATTGAAAGCCTCCTTGTTTCGAGACAAGGGCATTGTATGCGTAGGGAGCTTTCTTTTCGGCATCGGACAGTGTTGGAACGAGTTCAAGGGGTAGCCGCCACTCTCTTGCTGTGAGTTCTGTGTTTTCAATGTCGCCGTTTGTAATTTTTTCGATTTCTTTCAGAACAGGTTGTGTCAAGTGCTCATCAATGAGCTTCGCCTCTTGGTCAGCCAATGCCGGAATGGGCTTCCAGAGCATTGCATCCCGGTATCTGTTGTTAAAATGTTCAAGCTTTGCCAGGTTCAGTTTGATGCCACCGCGGGTGAATTTGAACGTCAGCTATCTCATGTTAGTCATTATCCTGGGAAACTCGATAGATAACAAATCGCTTACAGAATTGGCTACGTCCTCAACGGTACGAGGCGGTTGGACGTCCCGCTTGAACGAAGATCCAAGATTTGCAAGCCAGGCAAGCAGCGCCATCGGGAACGTGCCCTCATTTTGATACTTTGATATGTTGACACTGTCATTTCGTTTGCTGAGCTTGCTGCCGTCAATGTCGACGAGTAACCCGAGATGGGCGAATATCGGAGGCTGCCAACTGAAAGCCTCATATAACGCAACGTGCTTTGGCGTTGAAATAAGCCATTCCTAGGTCATGACGGTTAATCACATGGACTGTTGAAGGTTGAAAAAAGATAGCCAGCTGCATACCTCGCCGCGAATAACATGTGTAATCTTCATCAAGTGGTCATCGACAACGTTAGCGAGGTGGTACGTAGGGAATCCATCCGTCTTCATCAGGATAAAATCCTCTTCCATGTCCTTCTTCTGGAATGGCCCGTAGATGGCATCACGAAGCTTGGGCCGACCAAACTTGTCGCTCTTGAAGCGAACGACGTGAGATTCTCCAGCCTTTGCTCTGCGATCAGACTCGGCGGCATCTACAGAGCGGCATGTTCCGGGATAAACGGTGGGCTTTCCTGCCTCGTGCAGCTCACGCTTTTGAGATTCCAGCTGCTCAGGAGTGCAGAAGCAGCGGTAGGCGTGATCATGGTCCAGCAATTTGTGTACGTGTTCATGATAAACCGGCAGCCTCTCAGACTGTATTCGTGTCAATTGAAGCAGCACTTGTTGAAGCATCTCTTGTCAACTTACTTGTCTGTAGGGGCCATATGGTCCGCCACAGTCTGGTCCTTCATCCCATGAAAGACCCGCCCATTTGAGATCTTTCATTAACCGCTCTTCGGCGTCTTTGACCAGACGGTTCTAACAAAGATTTAGCTCCTTTGTTCTTTCTCACTGCCAAAGCTGAGCCGTACCTGGTCTGTGTCCTCAATCCGAAGTATAAAAGCACCGCCATTCGAGGCACTCACGGCCAATTTGTTGAACAGCGCCGTTCTCAGCGACCCCAGGTGTAAGTATCCCGTTGGAGAGGGCGCAAATCGAGCTCGGATGGGGAGGTCTGCGTTTTGGCCCAGGATCATGGGAGAGTCTGCATCATGAGACGCCTCATCTCTGAGTTTCTTGTTTTTGTTTCGAAGGCCTTTTAGTCCAGAGCTGAATGCCCGTCTCTGGCTTAAACTGCCTTTTTGGCCAGGGCTGATGATTTGCCTGTCATGCCAGAGGCCCGTAGACGCCGCAAAGTTTCGGCTCAGGTGGCCAGCAGCGCATTTTCTTGATTCACATATTGAACGGCAGCTTATTCTCCGCAAGCTCAGCCGAAGGAACGAGGACATGGTCGAAATCTGCAGCCTCTGCTGGTCGCATTCATGGTCTAATTGGATATTTTCCAAGTATATCGGCCAAACGTCCCACAGTGCTGAACTTGGCGTGAGGCGTAAGTTTTTGACGCCCAGCGCCACATGTGGCGTTGAGATGCTGCGATAGGACAAGGTACCTGCAATTACGCTGCTGATAAGGCTGATAAAGAAAGTCTCGGGCTCGGTGCAAGAGAGTTGGCGATAGAATCAAGCACTACCAAGTTCAGCACTTGTTCAGTAATCTATCTTGTATTAAATAATGAAATAAAAATATCTCCCATTTAAATCACAGATTGTGAACAGCCAAAAGCTTCTGTTCTTTTTATCTGCGCTAATCTTGTGATACGTCACCTGGAATCCCTCCATGCAGGCGACTGTTTGCGACCTCTGAGCCTCTGTTTTAGCGCTCGCGCCGGCAAATCCTGGGCCAGCAGTTGCTAATGCCTCCCGCCGGACCGTCTTTTCCTGTCAAAATCCCATCAGACTGTGTTACCGAGCTGACAAAGAGCCCATCTTTTCTCTTGTTCTTTTTTCGTTTCTTCCTCCTTTCGTCACTTTAATTTATGCTTCTGCCGTTTCTTAGCTTTTCCTCTTGAAGCCTGTCCTTTTCCCAGGCAGCAACTCGACTTTCGCGCTGCGGGCTCCAGGAATCGACCCCGCGCCACGCCAAAAGATTTTCTGCATTTCCGCTCCCGCAATCGCCTCCCGGTAGTTGGAAATTCTGCCTACCCGAGAAACGCAGACCGGACAATAGAATCCAGCCATCGCCATGGCTTCAGACGGGGAGGTCGACCTCTACGGTACGTCTGAATTGTTGAAACCGTTTCTTCTTTTTTTGTGTCCTTCTTTTTGAAGCGCTGTTCGCCTGACTTGATTCCTCAGATATCCTTGAAATCGATAGAACAGCAACTCCCGACCAGGTCAAAAAGGCTTATCGCAAGGTACTGCACCCCTCTCGCGCTGCGTTGTATTTTCCCATCTTTGACATGGTAACTAACAACTCAATAGGCCGCCCTGAGATTCCACCCGGACAAGGTTCCCGAGGACCAGCGTGAAGAGTCTGAGGCCAAGTTCAAAGAGGCCAGCCGAGCCTACGAGATTCTCAGCGATGAGGACAAGCGCCACCTCTACGATACCCACGGCATGGCTGCCTTTGACGGCTCCAGAGGCGGTCCCGGTGGCCCTGAAGTCGACCTGAACGATATCCTGTCCCAGATGTTTGGATTTGGCATGGGCGGTCCTGGAGGCCCCGGCGGCGGTGGACCCATGAGGCCGCGCAAGGGACCCGACGAGGAGCAGGAGTACAAGGTCACGCTCGAGGAGCTATACAAGGGCAAGACGGTCAAGTTCTCGGCCAACAAGCAGGTCGTCTGCAGCGTCTGCAAGGGTTCTGGCGGCAAGGAAAAGGCCAAGCCCACGAGCTGTGATCGCTGCAAAGGCCACGGCATGGTCGAGGCTATCCGCCAGATCGGCCCTGGCATGATGCGCCGCGAGACTGTCTTGTGCGATCACTGCACGGGATCCGGCAAGGTCTACAAGGAGAAGGACAGGTGCAAGAAGTGCAAGGGCAAGCGGACGACACAGGAGAAGAAGGCGCTCGAGATTTACATCCCCCGAGGATCCATGCAGGGCGAGCGCATTGTCTTGGAGGGAGAGGCCGATCAGTATCCTGACCAGATCCCCGGTGACATCATCTTCACCCTGGTTGAGGAGCCACACGATGTCTATTCTCGACTCGGAAACGATCTATCCGCAGAGCTGACGGTGTCTCTGAGCGAGGCGCTGACCGGCTTCAACCGCGTGGTGCTGAAGCATCTGGATGGCCGCGGCATCCAGCTGAACCGACCTCGGGGCAAGGTCTTGAGACCGGTGGACTGCATCAAGATCCCTGGCGAGGGTATGCCCCTGAAGCGGGGTGAGGCCAAGGGAGACCTGTATCTCTTGGTCAAGGTTGAGTTCCCCGAGGATGACTGGCTGAAGGACGATTCTGCGTACGAGACGTTGGTAAACATTCTGCCACCAGCGCTGCCCGCCGTGGAAGCTGAGGAGATTGACGAAGTCGAGTACGAGGATGGCGCCGACATTGAAGAGGTGAGCACACCAACGCCCCCCTTTATCCATTGTTTATACCACAGTGACTGACTTGATATATTTAGATGGGCGCTGACCAGGGCGATCCTCGATTCGCCCACGACTGGGAAGACGACGACGAGCCCGGTGACGGCCAAGCACAATGCGCCACCCAGTAAAGAGGTGAAGAAAGGAATTTGAGGGGAAAATGACCAATTATCTTTTTGATTGTTTTGAGGATATAGAAACTAGACTCCGTTTGCTGGAAGAATGGAAAACGGGAAAGCCGGAAAGGCAAAGGGGGACTTGTTTATGACATTGGGACTACATGCTACATGCTACTTTTTTTTTATGATTGCCGCAAATAGAGAGGGCCAGAGAGAGACAGATAAGGGGGGGATTTGATAGCTAATGTGATGAATCTCCGCTGTCATGGGATTAAAACACAAAAAGCAAAGGATAACGGGATGGGTATGGCACAGCTTTGGGACGATTTCGTTTTTTGTTTTTCGTTTCTTAGGGGCGCTTAAGCTAATTAGACTTCAATATGATTCAGTCTTTTGGCTTGCATTCTCTTTTCTCTCATGTTCAAATGATCAAGAAGTTGTATCTAATAAGTTGTCGCCGGCACATACAGTAGCCGTCTCCGTCTGTGAACTCGACACCTTCAGTGCTCCATAAGCTCCCAATCCACTATCAGACCCAGCATCAGCGCCTAAACTCGCCCCGCCAAAAGCTAACCGGCCCCTCCAACCCACTACGTAAGCCGAGATGAATCTCCCTATTGAACTCAACGTCACCTCATCTCTCTTCTTCTACTCCAACCTCTTTTAACTCTACTCCTCGTCCTCTCAACCATCCAGTCCTAATTCTGTCTCTGCGCACATTTCTTCTCTTTCTTCTCACCTTTTCTCTCCGATATCATCGATCTGTCTCCTTCTCTTCTCTCCTTTTCTTCGACTTCAGCTTCGACAACCCCCGCAGCTAACGTCCATCACCACCATCTAATCCTCACAAACTTCATCATGTCCCGCAAAGGCGTCGGCATCGCCGCCTTCGACCGCTCCCGCATCACCTCCGCCCAATTCGCCTCCCACGGCTCCTCCCTCCGCGCCACCAACGCCCAGGCCCTCGAGACCCAGCTCGCCGTCTTCCGCTCGCTGCTCCAGCAATTCGCCGCCACGCACGCAAAGGACATACGCTCCGACCCGTCCTTCCGCGCCCAGTTCGCGCGCATGTGCTCCGCCATCGGCGTCGACCCCCTCGCGAGCTCAAACAGCCACAACAGCAACTCCTCGGGGTCTTCCGTCTGGGCGCAGCTGCTGGGCAAGACGGTCAACGACTTTTACTTTGAGCTGGCGGTGCGCATTGTGGAGGTTTGCGGCGCGACGAGAGGCGAGAATGGCGGGTTGATTGGGCTCAAGGAGCTGAGGGACCGGGTTTCCAAGGGACGCATGGAGGGCGCCGATTCGATCAGCGAGGACGACGTGCGCCGCGCGGTGGAGACGCTCAAGCCGCTCGGTGGGAGCTATGCTGTCGTCACGGTCGGTAGGAAGGAGTACGTGCGGAGCGTGCCGCGCGAGCTGAGCACCGATCAGGCCGCTGTGGTGGAGGCGGCGCAGGTGCTGGGGTACGTGAGCGTGGGCATGCTGCGGGATAATCTAGGGTGGGAGGTTGTGCGGTGTAAGACGGTGATTGAGGATTTGATGGCGGGAGGCATGCTCTGGGTGGACAAGCAGACAAAGGGGGAGTGGGAGTACTGGAGTCCGGGTGTCATGGCTGATACGGACGGTGGTGATGCGGGACCTTGAAGCAGAAGATTTACGACACAAGGATGACGAACGAGCAAACAAAGGGCTATCCTACCGAGGTGAGCTGAAATATTTGACAAAGAGGAGCAAATACCGGACCAGTCGCCTTTTCATACCTGTCTCAAGGCGCGTTTTAAACAGCAACGAACCCGATACACAAACCTACCATCACTAAATACTTGCGGCGATACTGCCAATTCACGAATTTACGACCAAATACCCCTAATTAATGATATACACGAGCATCAAGATAACAACTACGGCATTACATAATTAAATAGAAGGCAAAGTCCAAACAAAAGACTCCATCTATCTACTTTGAACATAGGGGGAACACATGAACAACCAAATAGAAGAAGAATAGAAAACAGAAGAGGAACATGAATACGTAACAAAAAGAAGAAAAAAACGTCAATCAAAACATTTATACAAGGGAGCATCTAACCAAGTCATTACTAACAAACATCGCGTTGCCCTCCCCCTCCAAACAAAGCCATCATTCTTTCCAGACGCACGCAAGCACCTTCTTTCTCCCCGTTTTCTCCATTTCAATGAAACCATTCTGTCCTTGGAAGCGAAACCACGAGTGGGTTATCATCTTGACATATTTGGAGCCCACTCTTGTTTCTTATCCCGTAACGTAATATATGGTTTTCCGAACCTCTCACCCGCACTTCAGATTATGGATGTTTTTCCCTGACTGGCTGCCTTAGAAGGGGAGAGTACTCCAGCGTATGTTCGCCGCCAGGGTATCATTTGTAGGCTTCAAGTCCCAGTAGTCTTTAGTAGTTAGGGTTGTGGCCTGGGTTCGGTCCCATGTGGGGAGGGGGAGGATAGTCCTCGGGACCAGGGCGGCCCATCTGAGGAGGGCGGTTGTCACGGATATCACGGGGGTCGCGAGGATCACGAGGATCACGAGGATCACGGATATCACGGGGGTCGCGAGGGTCGCGAGGGTCGCGGGGATCACGCTCGCGGGCGTCGCGAGTGTCACCGTAGTGCTTCTTGCGCAGGGCTGCGAGACGCTTCTTCTTGGTGAGAGTGTTGATGTAGGTACCAATGACGAAAGAGACCAAGTTGAAGAAGGGGACCCAGAGCTCGTCAGGGAGGAACTGCTGGGCGAAAGCCAGGCAGATGGGGGAGGTGAGCCAGGAGATGCGCATGACTCTCCAGAAGCCGACCTTGACGGTGGCGCGAACCTGGTGGAATGTTCGAGCGCCGGCAATGAGAGCCATGGCAACCAGGTAGATGCTGTTCTGGATAGGTGCAATCTGTGATGGCGTTAGCATCTCTTGTTTGTTACAAATGATGTCATGATGGAAACAAGATCAATTCGCTTATCAGATCTAGAGAGGAGTCGACTCCGTTTCAAGATGGAGATTGAATAAGGTAGGCAAGGGGTTGAGGAAGCACATACCACCAGGTTGCTGACGACAATCTGCGTAATCTTGGCGCGCAGACTAACGCGACCCTTGAAGAGCTTCTGGAGAAGCCAGATGAGAAAGTGGCCCAGAGGAGCGCTGACCAAAGCTCCGTAGGCGGCCATCTTGGGGACGCGAGAGGTAAAGTAGTTGCCATGCTTGTTGCGGTCCTTGGCCAGCCACGAGGCGAGAAGCTCCTGAGCTCCGGCGAGGGAACCAGCCGTGAGCATCTTGGTGCGCAGAGGGTTGGCCTCGAGCTCCTTGATGTAGGCCTATAAATTGCAATGAGTCAGCCATTAGCCAAACCTAATTTCAACATCGTCGACCAATGCATCCATCGTTCTCCTCCATCCTTTTCGCATTCATATTGCGCGCGCAATAAAAGGGATTGGACCAGAAACATACCGCCAAGTAGCCCTTGGTGCCTGCCATGGACTTTCCTCCCGTCAGGGCGGTGCCCAGGGCCTCGGACATCGGGTGCTTTCCACTGGTTCCGGGGAGAGGAGGAGCGCCTTCGAAGGCTCGTCGGATCGGGCCAGGTCCTTCGGCGAGAGCAGCGGCGCGCTCAGCAGCGCGGTCGGCGGCCTCGCTGGCCTGGTCGACGCTCTTCTCGGTGATGGTCTTGATGGTCCTCTGGACTACGCCGCCCTGTTCGGCAGCCATCTGCTGGAAGGGCTGAAGGGCGCTTGAGGACTGAAGGGCGTTCGAGGTCGCATCTTGAAAGGTTTGGACCGTGTCCCGCTCGAATTTGACCGACATGGTGCTAGTTTCGCGGCGGGCAGCGTCGCTGGTGTCGTCGCTATGGATGGTCGGGGTCGTGATCGTGATCGGAAATCGTGGCGGTGGCAGCGACGACGGGGAGCGGCGACGTGAATTGCGGTTGCAAGATCAATCGACGTGCAGCTGTGCTCTCGTGGGGCGAGTCAGGGATAAACCGTCGTCATGAGACGGGCGGAGAGGGTCTGGCTGTCCAACGACGCGACGGCGGGATGATTAGCAGATGCAAACGCTTTGGGCGGCGGAGAGGTTGGGGAGCAATTGAGGCTGTCGTGGTGACAGGGCCCAGCCAATGGATTTGTTTACACGACGAGACACAAGGCCTTGATGCGCTGAGTGGGCCACCCAACCCCCCGGACAAGTCTGGAGCCCGCTGGCTGCTGCTGATCCAAGTCTCGAGCTGCGCACGTCCATGCAGGCGCATACACTTCAGGACCTGCTGCCTCGGCAAAGGGAATTGAGGGCTCCCGTCCGTCTCCCCTAGAGACTGTCGGGTCGCGTCCCTGCGGGAAGATGAAGAGCGGCCCTGAACCTGAGGGGAGCTGACAGGGAAGACGAGAGGAACAGGCACGGCGACAGGCACGGCAACAGGAACAACAGAACCCGTGATCCGACTTACCAAAACAAAGCAGCTTCGTCGCGAGAGCTCTTGGTGTCCTGGGAGACGATGTTCTAGCAATTTCTTTTCTTTGTCGTTCTTCTCAGCTAGCCCCGAAAGGGAGAAGAAGAGAAGGGCGAGGGGGGAGAGGGCGAGAGCAGGAGAGAGCGGCAGCGCGCACGAGGGAGTGAGATTGAAAGAGTCAAGATTGCGAGAGGCTGGGTGGACAGGATGAAGCCGCCGGTACCTCGTAGCGGTCCGGCTGGTGGCAGCGATGCGGCAGCAGAGACGGACGGTGGACAAGTACCTGCGCTGCGCTGCTCTAGCCTCCGTACACGAGGTGCGACCGTCTGTTGACCTGAGATTTGTTTCGTACCTGATAATCCAAGCCCCCGTATTTTCTTGTATTACAGCCGCTGGCAGGCAATAAACTTGTATCTGCTTTGGGCTTCGGGCGGTGCCTGAGCGCCGAATCAAGAGACGCGTCTGGCGTGGCCGCTCCATATTTCCCGCACCTGCAAGCAAGCTTCTTGGGCTGAGCTGGAGCTGCGTCGAAGCTGCTGGGATCAGGCAAAGGCTGGGACTCTGGGAGGGCCCAGACGGGGTCGCACGATCGGGCAGCAGGCGTCGCGACGCTGTTGCTGGCTGAAAGTGGGCGAGCTGTGGGCGAATTGTGGGTGCCTCCGGGCCTTCGATTGGAGAGCTGGCCCTGGGCTAGGACGCAGCGCATGCAGGGGTGGGAGATGATGAGAGCAGCCGGAGCGGCCAGGGTCGAGGCTTGTGCTTGTCCTTGCTTAGCTTACGGGTTACGAGCCCGTTTGTTGTTGCTCTGCTGAGAGCTGCGCTGAGCTGCCGCGTTTGCCATTGGCCGGATCGCCGACCCTTGCGAGGCTTTATTGACGGGGCCGTCGTGATTTTCTCTTCTCCACAGCAACCATATTGATCTTATTTTTTTTCTCTCTCTCGTGCCGGGGCAGCGAGATTGGATGGTCGTAAAGGCTGCCGGATGCTTGCTCTAATCAAGGCGCCAATCTGGGCTTCTGCTTAGCCACGCGCGTGTCGTGCATGGTGCAGATGGAAGATGACTGCGCCGCCTAGTTTGCTGAGGAACGCCTCCGATCAGCCTTCGTGTAAAATCTGCACGACGTCGACGCACAGGCCGCTGTTATTGCCGCCTCGGTCGTACGCGATGCTGCTGCCAGCGGATTTGGCAGAGGCGGTGGTGGTATCTGCAGCAGCTCAATTGTTTGTTGTGTGTGTGTTTGGAGTTTTTAGATTCAGCTGCTATTGGGCCAGATGAGTGACGTACCGATTGTGGAGGGCCGATAGCAGAGACATCCCCGCGCGTTCATTGGCCAATATTCCGTCTGAGGCGAGCTAGTGTGCTGCTACAGGCGACAGCCATCAAGGAAATGCCAATTCGATATTCATCTTGTCAATAAGATCTGGCGCAGTGTCTTGTGCAGTCGGTGATCTTGACTAGTGGTAACTGAGGATAGTATCTAATTTTGAGATTTGTCAGGGAATCATTGTATTTGCTTTATTGAAGCCAAAACGGCGTTATCTACTTACGTAAAGGTGCTACAAACACCAGTGGGTGTATTTCGTACATGTTTGCCAATATCTGTAGCAAGCAGTTGACTTTATTGGCTTTTTATACATCTCCAGCTCTCTGTTTCACAATGCATACACCTCCTCGACTATTCTTGTGCCACAACTGCCTTGAGCTTAGACACGCACAGTTACACGCCTAGCATAAGCATTTGATACAGCCTCCGAATTCTGACTCCGTAGTATTCATCTCTATTTGGAAACTCTGCTTGGACTCTCAATGACGACGACGCAAATTCAACCCAGAGTTTTAGTTTTAGCATCGGCTTGATCAACTGGACTGACGAAATTCGTCAGTGAGCCTCCAGCGGCCATGGCGGCTGCTCGCCTCAAAATTGGCACTGGCACTCAGTCACGCGCAGTGCCTGACCACCTGGAGGCTTCTGTCTTTCAGGTGCTCCATTCACCTCAAGCCCTGGAAACAGAGGAGAATGGACGAGGCTCGATAGTCATCAGTTTTTTATCTTTCTCCATCAATATTCTAACCGGCTTCTCCATCGCCCTACATTCCACCCCGTCAGTATTTCTTCGTCCAAGCATCGTTACGATATCAAGTGACTGCGGATTCTTTCTCTCGAGTATCTTTTCCCTTCTCCCTCGTCGTAGGCACGGGCTCTCCAAATCGCAAAGTTGCTACTCGTCGAACAAATCAAGGTCGAATCCGTCCAAATGTTCATCATGCATAAAAACGCTCCTCCAGGCCTCCATAGGCATTCAACGTTCCAACCGCAGTGCACTCACGCCACCATGACGAGGATCTACAGTCCAACGCTCCTCTGTTCCAGCTGTCGCTATCCTGGCCCTTCTGGATGGCTGTACCAGTGCACGCAAGATAGAGAGGACCTGATCGAGCACGCTGTGAAGCAGGGAGAGTTTGTATGATGCCAAGGATGCTGGGGAAACCTGGGATTTCTGCTGGAAAGTTGTAATAAATGCTGACACCTTGTAGGTCAACATGGATCATATCGGCTGCCAACTGACCCCAATGATGGGCATTCGAAAAGGAACTCCTGCTGCTCGCGAGGACCGGCTCAGCTTCTTCAAGGAGATTAGCCAAAAACAACTTGCAAGTTACCAGCCCGACCAAATTGCTATTATACTACGACAGCGTGAAAATGTAGGTGAAAATGGACGCCCAAAGCTCAACAAGTCCATCATTCTACTGCTAATCACCACACAGGTCCAACTTGCTATCCAACGGGATAAGGTTCAAAAGAACAGTGTCGCCATCCTCAGCCGCCTCGCTCAGCCCTACGGATTAGATAGTGCGTCTTGTAGCATTGGGCTTCAAAAACCGTGGCTGTGTAGCCCGCAGGAGGAATGCCAGTATCGCGTCTGTCAAAATTGTCGGCCTGGCTGTGCAGACCGCTCATTTCTCAGCCTCAACGCCGTTGCTAATGGAGAGGTGCCTCCTACTGCCGCAGCTGGGTACAGTTTTCACCTCCTGGGCCAGCGGCCTGTCGTAGATGCGAGGAATCTCCTGAATATGGGCTGTCGTCCAGTACCCTTGGTGAGTTCAGTGAGTACTGGAATACGTCAAGGCTCGGAGCTAATAACAATTCGATGACAGTCTCGCTCTTCTCCTGCTAGCACGGAGCACGACTCTCCCGCATCGACGATGAGTGTCATGGACTTGCTCGACGCCCAGATCGCCCGCGGACGTATTCTGTGGACAAGACGACAAGACGACGCCGAGATAGAAGAGTATGATGCCGACTTCGACTGGTCCCTTACGCCTACGATTTCTAGCATCACTTCTGGCCATTTAAGGTACTCCCCTGGATGCGAGAATCTAGGAGTGCTTTCAGAGAATACCTCGGGCGCGTTTGATCCGCAGCAATGGACGCCTCCTCCTTCAGAGAATGATTTGCCCGGGATTGAGACTGCGGAAGATGATTACAGGTAGGATGCTGTAGCAGTCGACGAAGCACTCTTGAATTCATTCTTTATCAGGATTAAAACTAATACATTCGTAGTAGCATTCCCTCGAGAGCCCAGAGCACACAGTCGCCTGAAGAAGATATATCTCAATCAACTGCAGGTCCCATCACCGGCCATCTTCGCGAGCTGAGCATTGACGAATCATCAAACAAAGCAACTTCGGTGCCATCTCAGCCAATCAGCCAAAAGTTTACCCCGTCTCCCTTGAAAGTGCCCCATGGGCTAGCCATGCTGGAAGAGAGCGTCGAGCTAGGGGTTCCAGATGTCATTACGCAGGCTTGATTCTAAAACATTCTCCTCGGCGTGCTCCTTTACTTTGCTTTTCTGTACTGTACTATACATGTTCCGGCTTCGAGGCTTGGTAGCGTTTGCTTGAGTCAATGTGGTATATTAGATGATAGAGCGAGATGATGCTTTCAAAGAGCGGGTGCTAAACAAAAGGGGCCTTTCTTCTGCTACTTGCGCTGGGATAGACTAATAGAATCCATACACTTGCTAGTTATAAACGCGTGTTCCATTGTTTGTATAGTGTTTCTATAAAATCATCTACAATGAATGGCAAACAGAAGAAACACAAAGAAAACTCCTTCCTCTTACTTGGCCCAAAATTCAAGCTCTATCCATCGCTCCAGGGTAATCCAAAACAATCAAGTACAGTATCGTCATACTCATAACATAAACATTGCCGTCCCTTCATCATTCATTCGGACTCTCATTTCTCATCCAACTTGAGATTCTCATCCATGCTCGCCTGCACCTTCTTCATCATCTCATCACCAACCTTCTTCGCGTCCGCAAACCGCGGCTGGAAAAACTCCTGCGTGCTCACGAACCGCTTCTCCCACGTTTCAAAGTGCCCCAGCGTGACGCACTCGGCCCAGCCCCTCGCGGCAAAGGTAAACTCCAGGTCGTCACTGCGGTAGCGCTTGTCCTCGGTGGCCGTGCGCAGCGTCTCGTCGAGCATCTCGGTGTTGCGGAAGAGGTGCTCCGTAACCCCCAAACGCAGGCGGAACAGCGGCGTGCTGCAGAGCATATGGTCGTAGGGCACGATGCCCAGCTCGGCCCAGCAGTCGACCATGGCGAGCAGCGAGAGGTGGTTGTTGGGGCGGGCGGGCGTTTCGGCCGTGAGGGTGCCGAGGGAGAAGGATGTGAGGATGGAGGCCTCGAGGAGGGGGCGGTTGGCCCAGGTCTTGGAGGGCCCGAAGAAGACTTTGTCGCGGGCGGCGTAGATGCGGGCCTTGAGACCCTCGAGGTTGCCTTCCAGCATGAGCTTGTAGAGCTCGGTGACGGATTTGGCGTACTGGGCGACTTGGTCACGGGCTTCGGGGTTGAGGATGGCGAGGCCGGCGTAGACGTGCCATTTCTGGGAGTAGATGCGCAGCATGATGTTCATCTTCACGTTTTCGAGGCCGCCGATGTAGCGGCTAAGCTCCCAGGGGTACTGCTCGTTGGCGTGCCATGCTTTTCCCATGGATAGAAACGCGGCGTGGGTTACAGCTTGTGTGTCGGCGGTGATGCGGTCGTGCTCCTTGGCGGTGAGGTAGACAAACTTGGACTGCAGACAGCTCAGGACGGCTTCGACCTTGTGCAGGGCCTCGTCGGGGGCGCGATGCTGGATGAGCACCAGGGGCTGGCCTTTGGGGTCGACGCCGGGCCCGTGGAGCGAATGGCAGGAGAGGATATAGACGTCTGAGGGGAGGTGGGCTTCGAAGGCGGCGATCTCGGGGGATTTGCAGGATGTTTGGCCGCCGACGATGGCGCCCATCTTGGTTGCTTGATGTTAGGTTAGTCAGGTTGAGGTGCACGCGTATAGGAGGACATGAGATGCGCGTACAAGGTCCATATTGAGCAATCACACGATCAATAAAGGCGGCTTCAACACTGTAGATGATGTAGTCGCTCGCACGGGAGACGAGATGGCCGTTGCGCAGAATCTCAATGTTCTTCTAGATGGGAGAGAGACAGGCTTCAGCATCTGAGTTCGGTCACGGTGGAAGAGAAAAAAAAAGGTGATATGAAAAGTGGTGAAAGAAGATGCAGCGAAGAGATATCACTAGAACATTGTAGAAAACAGCGCGTTGCGTACTTTGCCATTGTATTTTTCTTTTAGGCTATCGTATTTATCTTCTCTGTCACAGGCCAGGATTCTGGAAAGAAACTTGTACGTTAATTACTCGGTCTACGTTGAAATGGGAACCATGATTGGTCAAAGACAACATCTAGATCTTTTTTGACTGTTAGCTTCTTTGCTTGTGCGAAGAAAAGAGTCAAAATGAAAAGGATAAGAGATGTTTTTTTTTTTCAGACAGGAAAAGTTAGGTAGCTGGGTTTTTTCATCACCGAAAGCACAAGTCCGGCCCTGACCAACCGGAACGGCGGCCAGGCGTCCTTGCACAATACTCGAGCCAAATGCGCTCTTGTCATCATGAAAAAGGTGTGGGCTGAGGGAGAAGAGAAACGAAGAGTTATGCTTACCTTGAGGAAGAGACAGAATCTTTTGCCGAGTGCGGCGAGAACACAGACATTCATCATCACATCAATGCGAGAAACTCACCTCCAGCCAGCTTCAGACAATTTCTCGGCGTACATCCTTCCCATGTCGCCCATGCCAATCAGCCCGACGGTGAAATTTTCCATCCCCGCCGGAATGCTGGCGGCTTGAGTCGAAGCCATTGCGCGCTGCTCGGCGCGATTCTGAAAAGCAGAAATGCCCAATTGCTGCAATCACAGAATCCTCTTGGTCTTTCTTCTCTTTCCTTTTCTGCGCCTTGTTTGGTAGGAAGCGGGAGAGAAGGGAGTTGAGGTTTAGGATTGGAAGAAACTGAAGAAAAAAAAAAGTTCGCGAGATGTGGTTAAATATGGGCCGGTAGGTCTGGGTGGGGATCAAGAAGGATGGCTGAGTAAGCGCAGCGTAGCGATGTTGGCGGGGCATTTGGCTTCGATAGTCCGATATCGATATGGCGTGGGCATGCCGAAATAAAGACGGCCATGCAGCTGTCAAATAAGCTGCAAGGCACACACGCAAGAGCTTCATCCGATTTCGCTTTTCTTGTACTTGATTAGCATTTGTTTTCCAAAATGGCCGTATACGCCATCGGCTCCAATGGATCCGGCCAGCTCGGCATCAGCCACAAAGAAGACGTCTCCGTGCCAAAGCCCGTGCTCTTCCACCCCGAGCAGCCCAGCTCTCGCATCGTCAAAGTCGCTGCTGGCGGCAACCACACGCTGCTCCTCACGGAATCGGGCAGCTTGTACTGGAGTGGAGACCCGGCCAGTGGAGCCTGCGGGCTGAGTCCATTTCCCAACGTCCCGGTGTTTCTAGAAGCGCGGCTGTCAAAGGAAGAGCCCGTCGGAGAAGTTGCTCTGGTTGCGGCAACGTGGGAGGCGTCTGTCATTGTGACGAAGGATGAGCAGGGACGGCGGACAAAGGTGTTTAGTCTCGGAATTGGGCAGAAGGGAGAGCTGGGATTGGGCGAATTGATTGTGAGGACGCCGTCAGCTACAAGGGTTAAAGACTTCCCTCCCGCTGGGACGGAGGTTGTGGACCTGTCAGCATGTATGGGACACGTTGTTGCGGTTTTGGATAATGGCGATGTCTATGGCTGGGGAAATTGCCGCAAGTCTCAAGTTGGCGAGCCTGGTGCCGTCATCTATTCTCCGAGGAAATTCGAGGGTATAGACTTCAAGGTCGTCAGAGCAGTGTGTGCCAAGGAGTCTACATGTCTTTTTGGAGAACCTGAGAGCGGCAATTTGCGTGTATTGGGATCAGACAAATGGGGCTTGACTTCAGACGCTCCTTTAACAGCTATACCGTGGAAAGATGTCGGAGCTAGCTGGGGCAACTTTTACATTCTAGGAATAGATGGAAGCTTGAAAGCTTGGGGGCGAGACGATCATGGTCAACTACCGCCGCCAAACCTCCCCCCTATTGACAAGATTGCCATTGGCAGCGAACACGTCGTCGCAATCTCCTCAGAAGGCGATGTTCTGTCTTGGGGCTGGGGAGAACATGGCAACTGCGGACCGCGGGTAGAGAACAACGACGTCAAGGGAAGATGGAACGTTATTGCATCGTCAAAGCATATTCCCCCAGAGAGTAAAATAGATAACATAGGCGCCGGTTGTGCCACTAGCTGGATATCCATTACATCCAGCTAAAACCACCATCACTTCCAATAATAACCAAACCCAAACGTGAACAAATTATGCATGATGCTGCTTGAGTCTGGTTTCAGTCGGGAAACAGATTCAAGCCTTTGACATCGGATAGTCTCTGGGTCGGATCAACGTATGTTGATTCTGCTGCTGCTCCTGTGGCGTCGATGTCGTTTGTCGGCTCGTAGCTACCAGTACGAATATCATCTGCGCGGCTCATGTGCGAAATAGAGGGGTTCTAATCTTCAAGTTAGCCACAAGGCACATCAGACGATATGCCAGGTCACTTACGGGGTCAGCACTATTATCCCATTCCAATCGTGCATCTTCATCACCGTCTTCATCCTCGTCTCTTACTGGCTCCCACGCCTCATCTTCGACAAAAAGGCTGTCAGATCTCAACGTGGGCGGCGGCGGTCTCTGCGAAGGTCGAAAATCGAAAGCGCCAATGCGAGAAGCACTCGCTTTAGCAGCGCTTAACCGAGGAGTCGGATTCGGTGGCCGTGATGACGCTGGCGGTGGCATTTCGGATTGTTGTCGCTGGATCTCAGCCGTGGTCTGTGACGGTGCTGCGCTTGTGCGACGAGATGTAGCTTCTAGATGTGGCGGCACATGATTGTTGCTGCTTGGGGCGCCCTTGCGGACTTTTTTGGTCCTTTGCGCAGGATTACCGCCTCGCTCGCCTACTGTCATGATGAGAAACTCGCAAGAGATGGCGTCGCTGGCGTAGGATAATTGCATTGGCCGCGCAGGGAGAGAGTATCGAGCTGCAATGGCGTTGCCGGTGATGGCTGCGTGCTGCGTGATTGCTCGAATGTCCTTGATGGAGACGACGATTTGGAGCTTGTCTTCCACGTCAATGTCATCAAACTCGTCTGTTTCAACAGAAATCGAGGTATGCAGAGGTTTCTTAAGGACCGCTGTGTCACACGTTAGCTAGTTCGCTTCATGAGACAGGCGTAGCATCATACCATCGTCGCTAATGGTCTTCTCGCTAAAGCAAGTGAAGTTGACGTGATCGCCGTCAGTGTTGACCTCTAGATACTCTGTTCCGGGCCCAAAGTGGTCCACCAGCTGCTTCAATGTTCTTGACGAGATACTCCAGTGATATAGGGCTTCCTGCCTGTTGAATTTGGCGTGCACCGGCATGCTGACTTCAAAGGGCAGTCGATGCGTAGCTGTGAGTCCGTTCCTAAATATTATGCGGGCGATGAAACGGCTTTTGACGCCTTCTCCATCTTCAATGGCGACGTCGCACCGATCTATAATGGTTTGCTTGTCTACATCTCCCCGTGATTCGACTCCAGATCTGCTGCGGAAGAGAGAGATCAAGCCCTAGGACAGGGAAGTCAGCGGCCATCGGCCTGGAAAAATGCATCATCAAAAAGAAGGCTCACTCTTATGTACATGGAGCAGTAGAATTTGTCTTGAAACTGCCCCGTGGCTTGGTACTGGTAGCGGCCAAAGAACCGGTTGGTCGCAAACCGGAAGCTCGCGTAGGCTGACTTTGAGGTGTTCATGGTAGATAGGAAGAACTAATCGTCGAATTAGCAGCTGATAATGAAGTGAACCAGTTGTCTTCTCACAGAATCCTTTCGCGCTTCGATGGAGACATCTTCGCTAAACTTGCTCAAGCAATTGAGGGCGTCGCGAAACGCCGTTACGCCCTCTTCGCTGAGGGTGAATGTTAGGATGGCCATGGCAGCATGAGGCTGAATGTGTGAGGAGCTGTGGAAGGATGTTTGTGCGCGATTGTATCAAAGAAAGCGTGAATTGGTTATCAGCAGCTTGAAATTAGATTAGTCATTATCTTCTTTTCATAGTCTGCGATGGTATTTAATGAGCAGTTGAAACATGAACCGAGCTGCCATCCATACAGCTCTTGTTCACGAGCAGTAAAGGTCCAGATGACGTATAGAAGGCTGACTGTGGTTGGTGCATATTTATTGCGTTATCGAGGGATATGCATTTTCTATAACGAAGCGAAAGACGAGATGGTTTCACTTTACAAGACTCGGAATTGGATCAGGCTATGTTTACTAAAATAATGATTCTTTTTTTTTTGCATTTATCAAGTTTTAACCTTTTTTCAACTTTTTTGTATCCATCTGTTTTCTCATTTTTACCTGAACATCAGGCTCATTCCAGTGCAAACTCGATCTATGAAATCGCAAATCCCTTGCTATACTCCTTTCTTGTTCACCAATAAAAAAAAAAGAAAAAAATGAAAAGAAATTCATTGCCATAGTCCCCGGGAGAAATCACATTAGTCCGTCTTTCTTCATCTGCTCAATTTTTTTCTTGCATTTCGGAAAACGTTTTAGATGCTTTTTCCAATTATCACTTCTGGTGAAGTGTTTCTCGCAGGCCTTGCAAATCGCACTCCGGTCTGGGATGTTATTTCTCTCTGCCCATTCTCTATGTTGTGCTCGGTAGTGTTTATCTAGTTCTTTTTTGGTGGGAAACATTTTCGTGCAGTAATTGGGACTCGCCACGCACGGTCGATCCGGGTTGTGCGTCTTCAGATGCTTGCTATAATTTTATTATACGTAAGTCTTGGATACATTTATGTAAGACAGATTACATTATGGATGTAAGAAGAGACTATTAGACAGGTACTTACGAGAAATAACCCGACTTGACTTGATACCATCCCTTGCAGCACCATCGATAACCCGCTTTGGGGCAACCTGGAGAAATACTTCGTTAGCAATCGGTCACAAAAAAATATTGAGCGGAAACTGCTAACCGTCTTTATCTACCTCAGAGGATGGATCATATATGGTATCAGAACAATCTTTTGTGCCCTCAGCAACTGCCTCGTTGTCGAAGGGAACCGAGCCAGTGCCTATTCCTCCGTCATCAATGTCATTAGTTAAGTCGATATCATCGAGGAATGTCAAATCAGTGCCCATTCCCTCGATTTCAAAAACATCAGTTGAATCGACATCATCGAATGGAGCCAAGCCAGTGCCTGCTCCCCCTCCATCAAAGGCAACGCTCATTTCGAAATCATTGGCGATGTTGTTCATATTGTTTTCGTCAGCATTAAATGCTGGAAATGTATCTTGTGAGTCCATAGAATCTTGAATATAAATTGTTGTAAAGTCTTGCAAATAATTTTCTCTTTCGTTTTTCTGATAGTTAATCAACGTCAAGCACCACTCCACATTCAAATCGTCATCTTCGAACAATCCTGCACAGGACTTAACCAACCCAAGGGTATGGGGATAGAGGTCAAGCCCATATGGCTGACTCCCTACCTACACTCTGGAGTTGGGATCGTTGTAAGACGACATGCCGTTGCTTAGCTCAAAAGCATTCTCAGATGGAGTGGTGGGCATGACGAAGTTTTGGCCTATTGACGTAGGCGTCGGAAAATTGGCCCCTTGGAGACTGTTGTCTGGGCTTAAGCCGGGCTCAGGCTCATATTCAGAAGAACAAGGCGCATCAGTAGACTGATGGCCATTCGAGACTTGGAGTAGATGGCGTTCGGGATCCCACATCCAGTCATAATCGTCATGATCGTCATCATACCCTGGCAGCATGTTGAAAGGCGAAGCATGCTCGTCCTCCGTCCGAGTCTGTAATGCTCCATCAGGTTCATCCATAATGGGCAGTCGAAACGCGGTGTTGAAGTTGGTATCAGTATCTATGAAAATGGCAATGTTTCCAAGGGTCTGCGAAATCACAAATCTCATCAGTATCATTGTTACATTAGAGGTATCGAGATGCTGCGGCAAATGTAACGCGATTGAGTGTGAGATTGATTTGAAGAATCGCTAACCTTGTTTTTGTAGATCTTATAGGACGTTGGCGTTTTTGGACCAGAGACTGATGCAACCAATAGCTTTTGAGTACCCAAAGTTGGCCAAGGCAGCCTGGCCTGTTAGGCTGACTCTACATTGAAGAGAAGAGAAAAAAGACCGTAGCACAAAGTTGGATTGTAGAGATATTTATAAACTTTCAAGCACATTTTTTGATTCTATCCGATTCTATTTCGAGGCCAAGCCTAGAGTGAACGTTGGTCGGTGCCGTCACTCGCTTGCAGTATAGCATCCATCCATATTCTCACGCGACGAGTCAATCCCTGCTTCCATAAAGCAAGGCTGAGATACGTAGCCGAATTGAGACGTGCCACCTCAGCGCGTGTGATTGTGCGATGCAGCTCTGATTGGATTGGGCTTGGAGGGGTATTCAGGCCTCCCGCCGAAGTGTGGTCGCATTGGTGTCCTCTTTTGTCGGGAAAACTCCCGCATGATGCGTCTCATCCGGATTGGTTGATTTGGAGGCTCAATAGTGGTTCTCATGTCTTGTCTGGAGACCTCCCGCATAATACGCCTTGTCCAGATTGGCTGATTTGGAGGTTCAATATTGACGCTTATTGCCCCGTTCAGAGAACGCCCACATCATGCATCTCATCCAGATTGGCTGGTTCTGAGGCTCAGGCGCTTATTGCCCAACGCGCGCTTGTCACACCTTGGTTCATGTGGGAGGCCACGAGTTTGACGCAAAGGCAGTCTTGAGAGGCATTCTTGACAGGTTGAAATCACAATTGTCACAATATAAAGATACGAGAGATGTCTTAAGTTTTCACATGCTTTTATTCTACGTAGCATCAAAGCAGTACTCAGCAACAACATCAACAAGATTCAGACAAACACCGAATTTTCCCTAATTCATTCGTCTTATACCAACACGTCTTACACATCTACATACAACATGTCTCAGACCATGACAACTACCTCACTTTCCGTCCCACTACCCCTGGACATGACCACCGAGGATCCAGTTCCATCAACCAGCAGAGCCACTCATAAATTCTATGAACCAATCATCCTCTACGAGGCTCTTATCGACGCAGTCAAACATACCGCCAAGCCGCCAGCCCCAGAGCCAAACATCAACATCGAAGACCCAAAGCAAGTCTTCTGCGCCTTTGTCAACAAACTCAGCCACGTCTGCGACAAGGAGAGGGGCGGCAATACAGTCACCTCCTTCGTCGTGCTCAAAGACCAGCACAATCCTGCCAGAGCTCACTTCGTCTTCGCAGCCAACAGGCAGACTGTCAGCGAACTGGGAGTCACGGCTGCCTATGTCAAGTCTCTGCTTCAGAAGATAAACATGGCACCCGATGAAGAAGTGAACCAGCATAATGTCAGGAGCTCGCTGCTCTACCACATTTTGCGGTTTAATCGCCCCAGAGTCTCTTTCTATTTGCGCAATCTTCGCTCTCAGGCGGCCACTTGCCTTGAAAGCTGCCAATTGACTGATACAGAAGAGGGTACGTATTCGATAATTCAGAAACTTGACGACTATAGAGGTAGCTAATATCATATAGACGACCTAATTGCAGAGGAGCTAAACAAGATTCTGGTCTGTCCCAGTATTGGCTCGAATGAGAATGATCTGCCAGTTGACTGTAAGCATTGCATCAAAAAAAGAGCACAAGCAACCGCTAACTTTTCCTACTTGATCAGACCTTCGCCAGTCAGAGACAATGATCCAGCTCCTCGTCCGAATGGAGAAAACCCCAGCCGGCGCAGCAATCAAGACTCGCGCCATGGAAGAGCGAATGCCCGGCGTCACAAGCATGGAGTGCTGGCCGAAGCTCTTCCACACCATGAGCCGCATCTTGGCTTACCTCCAGTCCGTCAAGTTCCTGCTCCGTGCAAAGAGAGAGTGGCCGAGCCTCTTCCAAGATCCGGCCGTAGACTTCCTTTCGTCGAGTCGTCAAATGGTGAAGCCAGCCCGGCAAAAGAGTCAGAGAGCCGACGAGATCATCGGGCGCATGACTCGCAAAGCAAAGAATATTGAAATCTTTAGAAGATTTGTCGAGGCTTTGCAGATGTTTGACCTTGACGCTCGAATCCAACATGGGTTTAGAAAAGATTCTTTCAAGCCCGTCGCGCATGCGGAAGTCATCGTGCTCAACTGGCTGTTGAAGCCAGGAGAAGTTGCTCCAGACAAGTTTTTCAATGACTGGGCGTATATCGGCAGCGGCAAGCCGACTTGTAAGCTATGCGTCCATTACTTCCGTGAACATCGATCAAATGTCGAGCATCGACGTTCTCACGGCAATTTCTATCCTAGCTGGCGCATTCCTGACGTATTTCCGCATCAAGGTCAAAAGGCCATAGAGCAGAAACAAATAATGGTGGATCGAGTGCTGGAGCAAGTGAGAAAGGATACTTTTGATTTGGTGAGGAAGAAGGCTTCGCCAAGTATGAAGGAAGCTGACTCCAACACACTGACGGCGAGAATGACGCTTAATGAATACTGGTCTGTACGGGGGTCACAAGACGATGATTTTGACGATATTGCATCCAGATTGGGAGGAGTAAGCCTGAATTCTTAGCAGAAGTGGTTTCTTGAGGAGAGCTAGCGTTTCATTCTTGTATTTATCTTGCCTTTCAAAGGTCCCAAACCGGCATTTCGCATCCCATCTTTACCTCCCAATCATGACACAGCAGTACTTTGACAAAACGTTTCAACTAGTGCCATATGGACCATCATCAACCCATTTTCCTGGTGTTGGTGGTTGCTTCAACCACTTGTGCAATCTCCCGAACGAGCCGCCCAAAATAGGCGACGAACTGTGCGTAAGTCAATTACAGGGCGATCAGTGTCGTTGCCCGTGTTGCCCGTGTTGTCGTCGCCCCCTTCGGCAGGCTTTGAAGAGAACATGCCCATGCTTGCGAAGTTGTGCAGCTTTGGCCCAGAGGGTGCGAAAGACTTGCGGGATGTGATTGAGAAAATCTGCTGGCTGAGGTATATCGTCAGTGTCGCGAGTCTATTTAGGGGCCTGGCGATGCGACTTACAAAAAGTAGTATGAATGCAGCGTAGGTCTATCAGGGGGAAAAGGAACTGTTGATAATCGATGAATGAGAAATTAATATGGATGTTGGTATGGAAAACGAAAGTCGAGAAGAGAGGTTTGTTTTCCAGAGAAATACTTTTCTCGTTGCTACGGCAAAGCCGAAGCATAAATCTTACTTCGCTCCAGAACATGGAAAGTGCTACCATCTGACTCTTATTAGCAATGAAAGACGCGGCATATAAAAGCTCGCATTGCTCACTTCATTCATCGAGTCCCCTTTTCCCAGCAGCCACCAAGCTCAATCTTCCAGGCTTGTCGCCAGTGCCCGTCCAGTAGAACAATCCTCCGAGATTTTTGTGAGCTACATACTTGGCCTTCATATAGACAGTCCTCGGAACATCAAACGTAATGTACCCTTTACCGCTATTTGTATCTACGTACCAAGCTGCCACAGATGCCTCTTCGACCACGGCGTTATCTACCCATTCATCTGGAATCTCGCAGTAGTCCATTTCCCCTGCGCCCTCAGTAGAGCAGCCAGGCCCCTCGGCGACGGGAAAATATCTCGCATAAGCAGGAACGCCAAATATGAGTTTCTGACTGGGGAAGCCCTTGGATAGAATGTATTCAACGCCGTCTGTGGCGCATACGCCGAGTTCTGGGTATGAAGATTGGAGGTTGCCTCGAGGGGAGTGAAGCTGGGCTTGATTGCCGCAGACGCTTGTCCAGGAGCCGGTGAAGTCGTATGCCATGAGATTGATGTAGTTGACTAGACGGGACACTGCTCGGAGATCAATGTGCTTGAGGATGTATTGGCCGACGGGAAGAGCGGTAGTGAGAAGATGTGAGTTTTCAGGAAGCACGTTGCGGCACTCTTGGAGAAGCTTCACATAGTCATGACCCTCTTGTGTGTTTTTAGGGTGTTCCCAGTCAACTGCTATGATATCAGTAGAGGTTCTTCGTAGAAATGGATTCAACATACTATCAACACCGTCGAGTTTATATCGGTCACAAAGATGGCGAACCTGCTTCGCCAGCGTCTGTCGCCCGTTGTGACTGGCGGCCAGCGTGCAAAACTGTTTGCTATCGGCGCCTCCTCCAATGGATACAATCGTCTTGAGATGAGGGTTCTGGCGCTTCAGTTTGGCAAGGGCATGCAGAGCGCCTTTCTCACCATCGACATCCTTGACTAAGTCGGCGTGCTCATCGATCCACTACTCGGATTTTAGCTACTTGGTTCAGCAGTGAGAATGGATTTTATATCATACGCGAAGAGACCCATCTTCATTAACACTGTACAAATGATGTTAGCCGCATTTTCGAGCTATACATACAAGGCTGCCAAGGCGGAGGCTTACCCAACAAAGGCATAGAAGATGTGCGTAATATTGCCCACGTCAAGAGTCGCAGGCGTCTTGTCTTTGTACACCAGCCAACTGGGATAATACACGCCATTCACATAACCGCGAGACATAGGAGGAGGACGCGTCTGATAGCCATTGTTGGCGTCCACGGGAGGCCGCGCAGCATTTGGTGGATGTTGGTGATGCTCTTGTTCCCCGTCAGACGAGCCGCCCATGCACGAGCACGGACAGAACCAGGCTCGGGACCGAGGGGTCATTCTGATGGAATGGTTTTCTTTTTTAAACAAGAGAGACTTAATTGAATTTACTGATGAATCTAAGATGAGATTTTGGATGACCTGGTTGAAAACGCTGCTGGTTTAACTTTGTCTAAAGCTGAGGTGATGCTGCAGGACCCCACTGGTGCTCCGCCTCTTTGCAAATCTTATTGCAGCTTGTCACACGTCAGCGCCTTGTTGCAGCATCCAAAGTACTGGTTGGAAGTACAAACACACAAGAGTGAATTAATCTTGGATTTAAGCTTGAATCAAATCAGTAGAGAAGCAACGGCTATTGTTGTTGAGCGGTCTAGTGATTTGAAGTCCCGGAAGCAGCGGTCGTGCTGTAATACTACCTACAGCATTCATCGATATAAGTTAAATGGAACGCGACACATAAACTATATGATTAGGTAGCTCGAGTAGTCAACGCCCCGGCAGAACTGGAGAATTCTTATCGGAAGATTTCAACGTTTGCAGGCGACTCTTCTCGGTTCCAGCAGCTATTGGCTATAAGCCCCCGAGTGGCTTTCTCAAAGTTTAATGACAAGTAATGAGCGTCGCTTAGCTGTTAAAAATGGAGACTAGAAATCCGGTATCTACCACTAGGATATTACTACTAGGTAGTATGATCATTGGCATCGAATTCATTATTCGTAACATCTATTCGTTTATCATAAACCAGTATCCAGCATTATACATCCCATCATTCCGAGCAATAAAACCAATCGCTCACATCGCCATCGCACACCATATTGCCTTGTTCATCAAGCGTTAACGTACCCCACTGCCGTTCGCCATAATCCTCCATCGGCGACGGCCCCAACCCGCTTCTAATGCGATCCAACTCACCTCTCAACCAATACGCCATAATGTACCAGCCCCTGCCTGTAGCTGCCGAAAAGTCGTCTTGGTATACCCTCAGTGCTTCCACCACTCTTTGCTGAATCTCAATGTTATCAGTGGCCGTCCATGCTGGAATGAGACACAGTGGTGCAAAGCTGGCGCCGAGCGGCCGATACTGCGAGGCATCGTGAGCCAATTTGATGGCGTCGTTGGCCATGTTGTCCGCCTCTTCAACCATGTCTCCATCGTCAGCTCCAAAAGCACGCAGATACGCGTTGAATATCAGGGCAGACGCCAATAAGAGGCCAACTAAGGCCTGGTAGTGAATACGAGTCTTTATAGACCCGTTCGTTGGTGATTCGGACACAAGAGTGTCAGTGAGCTCCAGAGAGCCTTTCAACAGCGGCAGTTCGATTCGGATCCGCTGATATGAAGTAAGAATGTCATCGATGTGTTTAGCAGGTTCACGCAATAAATCTGGAATTCGAGCGAGACTTTGCATCTGCAGGCTCGTAAATTTCCGTGCGCTCTGAGTAATGGGAGCTGGTGGGCCAAAGGCGCGGTCCTTGAGCCGCAAGTACCAAGAGCTCAGCCGTATCCTAGGGTTGAATATGGCCTCCAGAATCTGGCCAAACAAAGATAGTCAGTAAGAATTCGAATAAGAGTACTTCCTATGGCCACTCTAGAGCTTACAACAGGTACATAGAGGGTGAGGCGTATGGTGTCTTGGAACTGGTCTGAAGATTGCCCAGACTCTTGCCTAGACTCCATTGCATCAAGCAAGTATGCAAGCCCTTCCCCATGACTGACTTTTTGATCATTATCTCTTCCAGTCCATCCCTGCACAAGTTAGAATAAACATGGTTAGTTCGCGTACCTAGATACAAAAGTTTGGCATTTGTTAATGCAGCTTACTTACTTGGCAAATCAGTAAGATATATACGGCGCACAGCGTCTCTGGTCTACTTGCTTTCTGCGGATCATTCAAGCAAGTTCTTAGAGCCTGCAACGCATTCACATAGTTGACCAGAGAGCCTCGAGACAAGGAAGTCTGCTCATGCCTTCGTAAGTGTGGATAGAATCCAACCATGGCCTCTACCGCTGCATCCAGAGCTTCATTGGTACCCATACGCCTGGGCAGATCCTTGAACCATGGGCCGTAGCAGCCAAGGTCGTAGCTGGGGTCGGTGATGTCCAACAGAAAAACAAAAGCTCCAGACCGAGCAGAGTCTCTGCTAGACGCAATGCTGACGATGGACCCTGGGCTGTCACTCTCGGTCTCAAACTGGAGAGATGCTCTGCTTCGGGCCTTCTTGGACGATCTCACCGCTTGCAGATCCGTCTGATCTTTGAACTTGTATCGTAGCTGGCCACAGCCCACACAAGCGATCTTCAAGCGCGCGCACCGAGAGCAGGCGGGCGTGGCCATGTCGCACTGGATGTCATTCTTAGTGCCATTGACATCTCATATCCAATCATGGTGGAGCTGCTGCATGGAGACACCCAGGGATGACCTCGCATTTCCATTTTGGGAACGACAATGGACTTGGGCCAAGCACTAGAAACGAACCTTTTTCTTCTGCTTCCTGCACGCATCGCATCCGCGATAACTGGGCACACCCGGCATGGTGGCGGCTGGTTGAGCGCTGCGTGTTGCCTAAACTGGCAATGGGGCTCAGTCTACTCCGTATAGTTGGATGAGGATGACGCCGTTCCAGCTGTTGTGCGTGTGATTATGTCCAATGGCTTTAGGCTGTTATGATGGCTTGATTGGTCTACTTTCATTGGCTTCACTCTCCGATGCGATGGTTGAGAATATACATGTCGCCATGCAGAATCGAGACGAGGGGAAGAAGAGAAATGCCAGACCAGCTCGTCCAAGGCTTCTTGTGAGGCTGAGTCGAAGGATTCGCGATGATGTCAGGGGGAGAGTCTCCTAAAAAGTGCTACAGCCATGTCACGTCTCCGCTCAATTAGCTCAACGCGAGGCATTAATTGGTCCAGACAGCCACAGCTTTAGCGGGTGCGGCGCGGCGCTCAACCTGATTAGGACAAGGAGAGATCTCTGTGGCTGATGCAGGTTCGTTACTCTTACTCATCTAAGCCAAGAGCTACAAGATTTCGTATAAGATCAAACGGCTGGATTGTCCTGTACCTTCCTTCTAGTTGAAAACTGTCATGTCTACGTTAAATTTGTTATGCAATTCAGATCTATTCCTTCGAACTCGATCAAACAAACGCCATCCTCACGATGGTAGATCACATCACGACATGTGGAGCTCATCAACAAAGCATATACATTGTTTGTATCCAAAATTAAATGCGAGTTTGATGAATTAACATTTCAATTTGCACACCGCTGAGCCTGGATTCCTCTTCCATGTTCATGATATTGTGGCCGATGGGTCGTCTACGAAACAAAATGGCTGTAGCACTGAATCTCATAGTAATACATAAAAACTTTCACAGTATTAAACAGTATTTCTAATGATGTGCAATATTGCTTTGGACATGAAGGGTCCAAGAATAGATAAACACGGCATCGTACAAAGGTCTAAAATCATTAGATAGATACATGAAAGAGGTCGGCTAAGGATAATGAATTTCTTCTTGTGAGAAATGGAATGATTGAGAACAAAATATTTATATACTTAGGCATATCGTTTCTCAGCATATGTAATTGATCTACTTAATAAGCGTCATAGCTTGCGCTTCGCCATACATCAAATCAGCGCTAAAGACTTTCGTGAGAGTCGAGAACGCATGAAACAAAACACCACGAATAATAAATTTTCCTCGTTAAAAATAGACCTGTAAGCAAACATGATCATGGTGGATCATTCCTTAACTTCGTTACGATCGCTCCAGGTCCCCTCGATCGTCTGCGCTGATTAGTTATAAAATCAGCACTAATGACTCTATTACTCGAAAAGGCAACATCATGCCTGGAGTCGTCGTTGTGTTTCATTTTTGGTTTACATTCGTGAATACTGAATGATGTCGATCGTGAAGTGGTTTGCATATATATCGGATGAACTCACCAATATTGTCGCGCTCAAAATTGAACACAACACGCCACTAAGCCTGCACTGCCAGTATAACATCCGACTTCAGCAATCTATAATACTGTTTCTCACATCTCTATCAAACACAATGTTTGCCAAAAGTTACGCAACGATCTATATGGCTCTAAGCCTACTTGCTATCCTTGCCGCTGCAGGGCCCCTCGAAAAGCGCCAACAATCAGCAACCCTTTCAATCTTTTCGCAGGGCGGCTGCCAAGGAACAGCCGATAATTCTATTCAGATTTTCCAGCAAAACTCTTGCGTAGAGTTCAGCCCGTCTACAGGAAGCTTGTCATTGGATGCGAATTCGCAAGTAGCCACTTTGCAGCTTTTTACCGGTGGTGGCTGCGGACAGGCTGCACAGGCAATCACTGGTAGCTCAACCTGTATATCACCCGGAATCCAAGTCACAGGAGTCCAATGGCACTTAGGCTAGGAACCCACTTGAGCGCTTCAGTGCTTGAAGATTGGCAGAGCAAGTTTTTCAACAGGCAAAGATATTCACCGTTGGTTCATAGTCGTCTGTTGCCATCCGAAAAGCCTCGATGGTGTAGTGGGGATGCGGAAATACTTGACTTTTCATCAGACAACGCTATGAAGAATAATCTGGGAAACGTGCGACATTACAATCTAGTTTTGAAGCTGAAGGGGGGCAAAGGTAAAACTGGGCCCCGTTTCGGGGGGGCACAAGGGAAGGGTTGGTAGCTCATAATCCAGCAGAGGGGGAAACAGGCCTCATTACCATCAGCAATAATAGACTACTTCATGTTGAGTTGTAATGGAAACCCTAGAAACTACAATTGCCCTTGTTTGCGATTGAGTATATTGTATTGTCACCTAGAAGAGAGCCTAGCTATTTCATAAAAACTTCCAAGCTCCGTATTTGCCCCCCTATCTTCATATTTATTTCCCAACGCTGAAATTTAGTGTTAGTCTCTCGTCCAGTCTGTTGAAATAGCTTGACTTACCGTGCCACAAGCTTCTTAGCGCTGACTTTTCCTTCAAATAGGGCCTGAACTCCGTCGGGAATACTGTTCAGGCCGTCTGGAA
This sequence comes from Trichoderma gamsii, assembly GCF_001481775.2. Lineage (NCBI taxonomy): Eukaryota > Fungi > Ascomycota > Sordariomycetes > Hypocreales > Hypocreaceae > Trichoderma > Trichoderma gamsii. The sequence continues at coordinate 219,685 of NW_020171364.1, forward strand.
GTATCTCTACAGGATGTGGTCTGAATTTGCCTTCGGCTAGCAGATGACTCAAGTACCGATAGAAGAAATAGGCAAATTCACCATCGGCGTATGCTTGCTCCTCATTGATGAAACTGTGGGGGACGTGATAAGCGGAGGAGACGAATGTGCGAGTGAACTTGACGGTTTCGGGAAACTTCCAGCTCTCATCGGTTGGAGGATCCACCATATTGATGTGGCCGCCGCCCGATGCAACAAGAACTTCAGTAATGCGCTCATAACTGCCGTGACCAGAGACTGCGTCGAATGCAATCTTGATTTGGGTAGACCCGGCGGCATCCAGAATTTGGCGAGTCACATCCCCCTTTCGATAGTCGATGATATGGTCGGCTGCGTTCAGGGATCGGACAAAATCGATTCCATTCCCAGCAACAGTGATTATGGGCCCAATCTTGCTCAGTTTAGCTAGCTGGAGGGCATATGCCCCAACGGCAGTTGCTCCGCCCCAAATCAAAATGGGTGTCTTTTGACTAGCATCGCCAACAGTGGTTGGAAGAGGAACGCCCAGATACTGGTACAAGGCCAGAGCCGCTGTCATGAAGGACAAGGGAAGCCCGGCGCCTGATTCGAGGGAAATATTGGGGGGCAGGCGGAAAGTAGTCGAGGCCGGGACAACAGTGTACTCTGCATAAGTTCCGTGAGGCTGGAACATTCTGTGGAAACCTGCAACTCGGTCGCCCGGTTGGTATTCAAACACTTCAGACCCCACAGCTTCGACTGTGCCGGCCACATCATCACCGGCGTTGAATGCATTTGATTCGTCACGGTTTTTGGTAGACTACCAAAGTTAGCTTATAGATGGCTCGGGGCCGAATAATTGCATCAATCACCTTCCAATCCTTTGGATTCAGTCCGGCATAAGCGACTTTGATGAGAACATCCTTCGGCCCTGGCTTCCTAGCGGCTTGTGAGTGACAAAACTAATTACCAAACTGAATGACTTACGGAATTTGAGCCTCTCTCACAAAGCCTTTGGTAGGCTGGCCGTAGATGACGAACTCTTGCATTTTGATGAATTTGATCTTGATTCAAAGAGAAGGCTTTGAAGATATTATGGATTGTTCGAAATGGTAAGTTCAGCGTAGATAAAAAAACTGTGGTATTGTAGAAAGGAGGTTGTAATAGTTGTTATTTTTTGCTGTCGTATTGATAGAGTCTGGCGAAGAATTGTTGTTGGGTGTAGTATTGTAGAGCTGAGCTGATGAACACTATTGTTATATATGATGAGAGTGGGATGTAGATCGTTATTTATATTTGAATTTCCATATGTTTACATCATTTGTTTTATATCTTTAGCTTGAACATGGTGTTTACTAACATCCAGGCTTTTGTGGCTTGATAGAATAACATGGCTGCTGTTTGCAGAAATGCCGACAAAACTCCGTTGTAAGCAACGACAGAGATGTCGTCAAGCGCCGCTGTCAGCTAAGCGACTAGGCGCCCGACTCGAAATTATTAATACAAAATTTACTGCTAATAGACATAGCCGAGGTTACCATAACCAATCATGTGTTTTTTGTAGCAAACCCTTGTTATAGTTAACAATCAAAGCTAGAAGTTGTAGAAATACATGAATTTATCAGCTGCGCTGATTAATCTCTACATTTATAACGTTGCCTTCAGTATAACGAAGTACGCCTTTGCGGTTTAAATTGAAGTGAAGAGAGGCGAGATTTGGGTGCAGTAGAAAACAAGCTTCACGCCAGGGAAACCAAGACTCCAAACTCCCTCCAATGGAAAATACATGGTATCGAGCGTTTTTGTTTCTTGAATGAACTGACAATTAGTAGAGACTGATTTAGACAACACTGGTGTGACTCTTGGAAGGATAAAAAAACCAGCGAATTTGGTATGTCGCAAACCTTGATCAAGAGCCGACTTCGGCATTCATGGCGCGAGGAAAGTTCAAGGGTGGTATACGAACAAGCGATAAGTCATATAGATACTAAACATAGAAGTATTGAGAGCGCAGTTTAGAAATCGCAGACGCATTCGCAACGAGCAGCTTCGTCACTCTCGCTTCTACCGTCTGTGATGGACAAAGTCCATCATAGATGAAGGCTTTTTGAGCTAGTTCCATGCAATGCTGCTTGTAGCATTATTCCTATCTCTTCCATTGATTGGCATGACATTGGATAGCAGATGAATGATATTTTGATTGGTGGACTAACCAGTCTCCGCCGAATCAACCTTAGCACCGTAATGAATTGGCTCAGGCAGTAGCTTTTTAGATAACAAGGGCCAGGACACCATCTGCTTGAGATTCATGAGATTCAGGGATGTAAGGCCAAGACAAAGCAATTACCGCCAAGTATGGCCAGAGGAGATGCAAGTATATAGCAGCTCTCTGCCGCTTTGACGCTTATCCTAGATGACTTCTGCCTGTTAAAATCCACCGTATGCCCTCTCTATGTGCGGAAAGATAGTCTTGATATCTCATCATATGACAATACCACGCCCGCATAGTAGTCTACATCTCTCTCTGGTTGGCTAAAGACATTGCCAACGGGTTTCAGAACTCATACAGCATCATCACCTCAGCTTGCACAAGAGCTGAGAGAAGTCAGGCAAGAAGCTAATTTCTGATAAGCTCATTAAATAACTGTAATTTGGGAGGAACTTGTAGCAGGTAGAAGGCATCCGCAGAGAATCGGTCACCCATAATGATATCCAAGGGGACAACGCTTGAAGCAAGAACGAGTCAGTCATTATCTTTTCTGACCAGCTTCGATAAGTATAAAGTTTCTATCCGTAAAGAACAATTATGAGCTCAAGTTACCAATCCATGCTAATCTTGAGGCGAGCTGGTTATACCTGATCCATGCAGCAAACGATATGGCCTTTATATCTCTAGGTAGGTAAGTACGAAGTATAAGAGTTACGGCACACAAGCTCCATGTTATCATGCTATCAATAGTCAATGCGGGGCTTTACGCTGTCGTAATTTCACAGCCAACCACAGCCGGCCGCAGGACGGTCGCAGGCTTCTCGGTCTCATTGATGGCGCGTACACGTAGGTATATGTACCCCAGAACCGTTAGTTCAAGTGAAAGCCGCATTTTAGGCAAATATTTGTTTCATTAGGCGCTCGGCGATACTTCTCGCTGACAATTAAATCGATTCGCGTTATATGAAGTGCTGAAATGGTCATAGTTCGATTGAGTATCCCAAAGCATCCATCAGTGAATGAGACCAATAGGAGCCTTCCATTGAATTACTATAATATCATGTGGGGTGTAGTTGGTGTAACGTTCGTATCGGATAGGCGTCACTCTATTGTAGGCCTCCCAGGCCCCCAATTGTCGTGCATATGTACTCCGCATTCAGACTTCAAATCTACAGGTATCCGCATCATCATCTCTCTCTCAGTCGTGCAACATGGCTTCTATGCCTTACAAAGAGTAAGCTGCAGCACTTATGATATAATGACATGCGCTGATCTACGTACCTAGTATTACTTCTTCGCCTCCCATCACGTTTGTTGTCGGTCCTGATCAGAAAGAGCATACGATCCATTCTGCCCTCGTCGCACGTCAGTCAGCGGCTTTGAACGCGCTCGTCAATGGGGGCATGAAAGAGTCCATAGAACGGCACGTTGTATGGAATGACGTCGACGAAGAAGTTTTCACTCGTTTCAGCCAATTTGTATACACTGGAGACTACGACGAAGCAATGCCTAGCAAACGCGAGATAGAAGCAGTAACTCCCTGTCGAGTAACTCCTCGTCGATTAAGATTCGATCAAATAACAGGCGAGGATGGCTTAATCGTGAAACTAATAGTCGAGCTACTGTCGCTAGACTCTCGATTTTACCTAGCATGAGAGCATCATCAAGGGAACCTGAAAACGTCAGTCCGGAAAAGAAAAAATTGTTATGGGACAAATTCCAAGCGCTCTACCCATCCCCGTCGAGCCAGCCTATATCCACCCCAAAGTCTGCTAGCTACGACTATACTGATGTATTCCTCAGTCATGCACGGATGTACATCTTTGCAGATTATTACGGAATTGATTCTTTGCAGACCTTGGCGCTCCATAAACTATGTCGAGTTTTGATATCGTTCGACGTTTACGTGGAGAACTGTGGTGATATCATACAGCTTGTGCAATATTGTTTTGAACATACTATCAACAAAGGGGGACAAGTAGAAAGATTGAGGGCGCTCGTCTGTTTGTATACTGCCTGCAAAGTGGAAGAATTGTGGAACGTCACTGACTTTAGGGACGTTGCAAAGACATTACCTGACTTCACTACAGGTCTTATAACGTCGCTGCTAGATCGGCTGGACTAGAAATCTCTTATAGCTTCAAAGTTTCTAAGACTAGATTGTCTCGGCTATGATTCGTTTATCTTTCTTTATACACTATTATATAGTTCGAACTGTGGCTACATACTGCACGCATGTACCTATGCGTAGTTCTACCTCAGCTATATCCATCACCAAATGTCGTTGGCTAACAACCTGCTCTAGTCCAAATTGGAGCTGCCTACTATACCTTTCCTTCTTCGAAGAATCTAGTTCTTTAGCCCATCATACAGCCAAAGCACAGACTAGTGTAAAGGCTCAGCACGGCCTCGCAGACTTCTCGCATACATGTGCTCAAATCTCATTGGACACAATCTCGATAAAAGGGAGACAGGAATAAGAGAGGAGACAAGCTCGAGACTAGTACTACCAAAGGAAACCATCCGATGTGCTCCGTGCGCAAAATGGCAATAAAATGTGACGGTTTGTGTACCTCGGAGAAAAGAGCCCTTGTACAAAAGAGAAAACATGTGCAGAGCACTAAACCCCTTCCATGGGTATTTCATATTTGGCCCCCAATGGGATTCTAAGTATACCAAAGCACTACCATGTCACGTAGTTCCTCTTCCTCCTCTGCATCTCACTCACCTAGCGTGTAATCGAAAAAAGAAAAGACAAAGTAAAAAGAAACAAAACGTGCTTATCAAGGTCCCCTGCGTTACTTGGGGGCCCTTTACAAAAAACGGTGAGAATCCTTTCAACTTAAGCGACACAGCTGCATGCAGATGGACGGCCAATCGGTGTTGAGCTCAGGATCAGCTAAGGGACGACTTCATATACTTGAGACGAAGCCAGTTCAGCCTCGTATACGGAGTGAAATCAAAATGGAAAAAAGCAAGGATAGGGAAGAAAGATAGGACAACATCTAAAAGGGAATGAGCTTAAAATGGCTTTTGGGTATCTTCACAAACTATCATAAGATATTACTCGTTCGTTAATTATGGAATAATAGCAACCTAAACAACGGAGCGAGGACCACCGTTTAGATCATGCCATCGGAAGAAAGAAAGAAGAAGAAGAAAAATTGCGAGGATTCATATAGAATGGAATATTTCCCTAGGAGATCTGTTGTTTTCTTTGCGCGTGCTGTTGTTTCCTTGGCTTTGCCTACTGCATCTCTCTGCATTTGCGCAAGCGTCTCTCTCTCTCTCTCCAGAGTAGATAGGAAAACGTTAAAACAAGCACCACCAAAGCGTCATCCAAACAACAAAAGAAAGAGAAAATATTTGATTTCCGCGCCCGACCTTTCCTCTCTTTGTCCCTTTCCCTTCCCTAGCAATTCCATTTGCGCGCCGCCCTGAGCGTAGCAACAATCTTTAAAAAAGAAAAACAGTACATAAAAAGGGGATGGGGGGGAAATACAGAGAGCATCGGAGAATGAAAACCGATAGCAGCAGCAAAGATAAAAACCAGGCACGTCGTATATCTCGAGGATATACAGCAAAGGTTTAGATAGAAGAAATAGAAAGAAAAAACAGGTCATAAGACTAAAGATCCGACCGGAACGCCATTCGTTCATCACACCCTTTGTGGACCACCGTAAACCCCGAAAATTTCCATCAAAAATCATCCAGTGATTTGTTTGTAGCGACCCGCACCCGTGAGGCAAACTCTGTCCCCTCTTTCTGTTTTTCCGTCATCATGGGGCTGTTCTCCTCGAAGAACAATACCGAGACCGGGTCGTGAGAGGCGCTGATAATAAACCCATAGTCATGCGCGGGCGGTCGTTTTCCCGCGATTTTTCATTTTCAGTGCGCAACAAATTATAAGAATTGCACATGAACCCATAAAAAAAAAAAGGTAAAAGAAAAAGACGAGGGTGATTTGGCTGAGTCGTATTTTTTGTTGTTTTTTTTTTTTGTCTGTTTTTTTCCTTCTTGTGATGAAAGCCACCTTATCGTGCTTCACGTCATAGCCCATTACCTCACCTCAGCGTCAGGAAGGCGAAGGGTAATTCTGAAACGTCGCTACCGTCGCTTGCTACATGACTGTAGAAGCCAACAGCCGCGATTCGACATCGTCCATACCCATACCGTCCATGCGAGGGCCTTCCATGCCTTGCAGCCGCTGTTCTATCGCCTGGAAGCGAGGCTCGTAGCTACCGGCGCGGGCCTCGATGTTCTCCATGCGCTTCTCAATGTTGTCGAGGCGCTGCTCGATACGCATCAGGCCCTGGGCCATGTCGTGGCTCAGACGGTCCAGCTTGTTGGTGAAGGACCGGATCGAGGTTGCCAAGGGAGCGTTCTCCTGGCCGGGGGTGCCGGAGGGGACGCGCGGCTCGTGGTTGTGTCTCGGTTCCTGCAGGGCGAAGCGCCATTGGTTTCCCAGCTGGACCTCGCAGACGGCCTTTGCGCGGAAGGGGCAGTCGATCTTGCGCGTGGACGGGTTGCGCTTCTTGGCGGTGCTGTTGTACTTGACGCCGCCGCGGTCGCAGACGAGGTCGTAGCGGGTGGGCTTGCCGTCGCGATAGTTGGAGGCGCGGAGCTTGACAATCCCATAGCCCTGGTCCTTGGCCACGCGCTGCACCGACGCCATCAGGTCGTCAAAGGTCCGGAAGATGCCCTCTGGCGGGGGCAGCAGCGCCGGCGGGGGGGTATTCGGCATCGCGATGAGTTGAGCCACGGTGGCGAACGCGAAAGGCGCGGGCCTTTGAACGAGGGGAACAAGGTAGGTTGGGCGGATTGCGCGAAATGGAACTCAAGAAGCGACGAGATGCTCCCTGAGGCTGGAATCGGTTGCAGAGACGGAGAGCGCTTGGCGGTGGTTGTCGCGTTGGGGGGTGCGATGCTTGTTTGGATAGCTTTGGATTGCAGGAATGCAGAGCAGAGAGAGGCCGGGCTGTGAGGATTTTTCCAATCCGCACTGTTGGCAGGTTCGAGTTTCAAGGTTTGGCGTTGATCCGGTCCGAGCGACGCGGGCCAGTAAGATTCGGGCAGCAGCGGGAGATGGGGTACAGTGTAGGTGCGAGGAAAAGGGCAGCCCGTACAGGGCACTGCGCCGCAACTTATACCTGCTGTTAGCCCGCTGTTAGGGGATGCAGGCGCTAGCGCTGCTGCTAGAGAGTGCTACAACCGTCTAGCTGCAGGCGCTGGGAGGTCCGAACACCTTGTTGGCTGCTGCGAGTGCGAGCACAAAAAGCAACGACAGGTGAGAAACGGGCATGTCATCGGCATGTCGCCCTGTTCTTCTGCTCCGGATGGACGCTGCCACCCCCTCGCCTTTGCAGAGGTGAGGGCGCTGACAGGGCCTGGCGCCGTGTGCCGATTACGTATTTTCTGTCAGCTGTCGTTGCGGATTCCGGCGGCCGGTTGACGATGACTGGGGGGAGAGACGGTGCTAGATGGCGTCTTCTTTTCTTCTTTTGGGTCTTTTGGGAGAATACAGGTGAAAACAATCAAGACATGTCTCTCACAAATCAAAGTCGATGCTCGTAATTCTCTGCTTAAGCATCTAGCAGCTGCTACTGCAGCAGCATCGCAGCGTGTGGCCCATCCGTCACATTTCCAGAGGTGCGTGCATATGCAGATGGGACAACTCGTGCTTTAGCAGCAGCGCTGCCGGGTTACCGAGGTACTCCGTACCTGTCAAGTCTCAATCGTCGCCAACTCAATCTCGTACAGAGTACGGGAGTAAGACGACGCAGTCTTAGTGCTAACGCTTCCGATTCCATCCATGTCCCTGCCGGGGCGGCATCTCAAGCACTACCACTGCAGGCTAGGCCAATGGAGCACCTAGAGGAATAGCTTGCATCTGCTACTGACGCTGGGAAATGCAGGACCTCTTGAAATCTCCTTGCTGCAGTCCTATGGTTTTTGTGTGGCAACCCGAGATCAGCTACTCAGAATTCCTTCTCCCTTGATAGACATTTACTGCCCGCAACCTAATACCTACTTGAATATACCTATCTGATGGCTAAAGTTGGCAATGCTCGCATGGATCATCGTTCACATCGTATTGCCATCTCATCCATTTTTTGAGAGCAAAACATGGAACCAGCCGGGACAGGGATACGCAGGGGCCGTTTCAAGCTTTCCGGAAGAAGCTCCATTGCACGTGAAGTATCCTGCGGTATAACGACTAGCATGCAGCCCTTCGGAACTCGCTGCAAGGAGGCCTCAACTTTGGGTATGACAACGAACAGTACGTAATTGGATTGAGCAGCTTGATCTAGGAATATACATGTATTGTAGAAAACAATACAGCTCTGGACAGCATTTGATGATACTATATACCAGCAACAGTGTCATCTTCGTGCTAGGTATGCGCAGAGCTGCAGTCTTACTGCTGCACCCTCTGTCTAATATTCTCCGTATTGAGCACGGCGTTCAGTAAACATCTCTCCGGCCCAGGATGCCGCGTTTCACGGTGGTGGCCGGCACGGAGCCCAAGTACCCTACAAGTACCGCCAGCCTCTGGACGCCAGACACTCTTGCGCTAAGGCCAACTTGCGTGGCACCGGCGGTACGTACCTGATACGCCTCATCCCCTGTCGTTGCGTCAACCCACCCTAATCCACGCGCGGTGCTCATCACCAAATTCCCAACCAACCCTTCTAGAATCGCCCTCGCTCGCTCAGATCAGCGCTCATATCTGCGTGGGGGGAGCATTTCTTTGTTACAGTACGATACGCTCGGATACGCCTCGCCAGATCCCAGGTCATCCGGCTTTGACAGCCTCGGGGCATTGCTCGCTGCACTCTAAACTCTCGCTCGCTTTGCCTTTTTTGACTCGACCGATGGAGAAGAAGCCGACTGCGGCTCCCGATGGGGATGTTGCCAGCCAGATTGCCGCCGAGGAAAAGGCCATCAAGCTGGCAATGAAGCGGCTCAAGCTCTTACACATCAAGGCAAGTTGCTTGGCCCCGAGTGATACTGACGTTGGGCGAGGCTAACCGGGTATCTCAATATAGGAGCGCCTGCTGAGGAACACCATCCCCAAAATGCTGGAGCCTCTGGTGCAGAAGCACCCATCGCGTAAGACATTATCCTTTGCCGTGCATGCAATCTAGTGACCAATACTAAAACCCACTCTAGCAGACATCATGTACGCAGCCTTTATGAAGTCTGTCAACGATGCGCAGGCGTCCGTCAAGGAGTTTGCCGAGTTGATGAAGGATGACACGAGCAAAGCTGTGTTTGACCGTGCTGATAAAAGCAAGGAGGCCAACCCTTTTGGCATAGTGCCTTGGAAGCATAAGGATTATCCGGACTGGTTTGTCATGGATAAGAATTGAACGCTTTCTGGTTTCACAATTTGTTTTGTACGTTTCTTGCTTAAGGGGCGTTTTTGTATTTGATGATGGCGTTTATGCAGTAGAGGCGCTGAGGCGAAACTTGTGCTTTCTTTCGCTTTTAGGAGCCAGCTCACGCGCTTAAGCTATGGCCAGATTATAGGAAATGCAAGATTGATGATGGGAGTTCTCTGTTGGTTTTAGTTGGGTGGTCCCCAATTCTCAATTAATACAACAAATGCTAGTTACTATTACGAAGCTTCATCCAACATTTATGTCCCATCGTGAGCAACATACTAACTGGATTATAAGCCCCAAATAATATGTAGTATAAAAAGCCTCAGGAGATGTTACTAGCATGAAGAAAACATTACATTATTCTACTGTGCTCGAGAGATTTCCGTTGGATAGGAAGCAATTTAGCAGTGCCCAGAACCTCCTAGGGTAGCTTTTGGAGGAAATAGTGACGAATAGTGGGCAGCCTCTACATATAGGCAATCGGTGCATGACGCAAGATACTGTGCTTTTCTTTGGGTATTTGCGAACTTGTTATGGAATTAAACAACAATTCACTTTGATCATCTTCCAAATGGTTACAAAAGGCTATCTTGACAAAGTCTTGATGAATATGCTCAAGTCAAGTCCGCAATGGCCAAAACACCACGAAAGATGAGATTCTCGATATCAAATCCCCTTAGCGCTAAGCTCATAGTCCATATGCTGGATGCTCCAGAACACCATCCATCAAGCAATCATACCTCAGACTGCCAGACAACAGATGGGCGCTGGCGCCGCAAATTTCTGAGCTAAAGTTGGCAAAACTCGAAGCCCGCGATCACGTGCTCTCCAAGCGGGGTCATCACAGCTTGCTAGCGGCATTCTGATTCGCCAGCTTAGCGGGCACAATCTTGCCGTTCCGCCCACACAAATTTTACCAAATCTCGAAATTCCTCTTCCCTTGGTGAGATACTCAGAACAACCACCGAGCACCACCAGCAACAATGGCGTCCCACCGAGTCACCTACCGCCGCCGTAACGGGTGAGTCTTTGCGTTCATGTCCATCAGTTATTTGCGAATCATCTCTCGAATTGTTGTCGGCGCGCTGTCGTGCGGATCCAAGTGACTGACTGTCGAAATCTTTTACAGCTACAACACCCGCTCCAACCGGACCCGTGTCATCAAGACCCCCGGTGGTGACCTCCGAGTTCTGCACATCAAGAAGCGCGGAACCGTCCCCAAGTGCGGTGACTGCGGCTCCAAGCTCTCTGGTGTAAGTAATGGTCCTGAAACGATTTTTGCAACCCGAGAGAGATGGCGATGGAGGGGGAAGAGATGAACATGGGCAAAGCGACAAGACGACGGGATTCGAGGCTACGACCATGAGAAAAATCTTTCACGCCGACGACCAAACGCCCATACGCCGACGAATCAACGAACGACGGCCTTGAGTCTTCTCTATCGCCTTCGCCTCACGCTCACTCCCAACCCTTCAACCCTCTCACCTCTCGGCTGGAACATCTCAACAACACAACTACGAAAGAGACAAGCAGCTGACATACATCACCATATAGATCCCCGCTCTCCGCCCCCGCGAGTACGCCCAGATCTCCAAGCCCCAGAAGACCGTCCAGCGAGCCTACGGCGGTTCCCGATGCGGTAACTGTGTCCGCGACAGAATCGTCCGCGCTTTCCTGATCGAGGAGCAGAAGATCGTCAAGAAGGTCATGAAGGAGCAGGAGGCTAGCCAGAAGAAGAAATAAACAAATCCTTTTTTTAGAATCTTGGGAAGAAAAGAGATAAAACGAACCCATTTCGACTTGCTGGAATTTGTCTTTCTGTGTGCGCGGGAATGGCAAGGAACTCTTTTGGGGGGTTTGGTTCATTGCTATGGTGTTCATTAGGGCAAAAATATCGGACTGCATGATACATTACGGCCGAGCCGAACCCATGGCCGGTCTGCTGCTGTCTTTAGGACTGCTTTCCCGCTTGGTGATCTAAATGGAACGAACATCAAGTTGGTACTCTTGAATTGTCCCGTGAATTGTGTGGCCAATGAAACAAGATTTAAAATTCGTCGAGAAATCGCCCAAACTGCCACAAATGGCTCCGATATGCAAATCCAGACAAATGAACAATGACTGAAAACGCCCAATTTAGTAAACAAAATGGTCTATTCAAATTGCATTACTTCGGCACAGAAATCTCGTAGCAAATACGGTAAGTCACCATGACGTTCACGCAGGCCAAATGCCAATATCAATCTGCCCCGCGATAGCTAGAAAAAAACTTGAGCTTCACAGCCACCACACTTTCACAAGCCAAGTCTCTCTCCACAACACCAATGTCTACCGCACCTTGAAGCGGGATACCATATTTTCCTACATACACAATAGCAACAATGCGCGGCTCATTACGACTGCAGAATGGCCTCCGCGCTAGCCGCATATGCGCGCGCAGCACCAATAGCCAATTAGCAACACACTTTTCTTCACGGCCAGCAGCTCCAGTCAGCCTCGCATCGCATACAGCAACAACACACCTCCAACTACCCTTCCGAAGATCCCTCCACACATCCTCCAGCCTCTCCAAGAGCCGCAGCCGCAGCGACGGCCCTCCCGACTCTCCGCCGCCCACCAGCTTCAACGAGCTCGACGTGCTAGGCAGCGTGCCCGTGCCGTCGACGTCGGTGGACGTGTGCATGCACGACGGCTTCGGGCTCAACAGCGGCATCACGATCGAGGGCGGCGACGGGGCGCTGCTAGTCAGCGGAGAGGCATTTGCGTGGCGGCCGTGGGAGGTGATTGGGGAGAAGAGGCTGGTGAATGCCAAGGGGCAGTTTGAGCTGCCGCGGGAGGCGTTTGGGCTGTTTGATATGCTGTGGCCGAGACCTGGTATGTTTTCTCTTGCTTGAGGATGTGTGTGTACATCCATCAGAGCTATCTATTATATCGACTGCGAGGGTAGGGCTAACTATGATACTGTTTGAATAGATCTCCTGATCATCGGCGTGGGCAAACACAACTTGCCATTGAGTCCACAGACACGGCAGCACATCTCGGAGCTGGGCATGAGAGTCGAGATGCTGGATACCAGGAACGCGGCGGCCCAGTTCAATTTGCTGGCGACGGAGCGAGGCGTGTCGGAGGTGGCGGCGGCTTTGATACCCATTGGGTGGGAGGAGGGCGTGGGTGTTCCTCCTTGATACTTGGATGGCTTGTCAGGTTTAGACTGGTGGTTGTACGATATAATGGCTGTATATATATGATGGACTGGATTTGGAGAAAGGCTGCTGGCTACGATGGTCTTTGACTTGTATATCACTTGCAGCTATAGTAATGAGGCTATGTTGATGAATAATGGTTGAGTGACTGATAAACTACACTTCTATGCTATTACTAGGACCTCGTTGCTCTTTTATTTTATTGAAAATCCAGTTGAAACGATTATAACAAATCAATCCATATGTATCTGGGAATATGCTGCGGTAATTGAGACTCTTGGCATTTCTGCGAATCTTAGCTTGTGCTATCTATTGAGGCACACATTTAACGATGCCACTACAATGTTCTAAACATCCACCTCTCTCTGTAATTCTTCCAAAATATCAAAATATTCTAACAATATCAACTTATGTCTACAATATCCAGACCAATTGCAGCTCTTCCCCTACCGAATTCACAATCACATGCGCGTATGTTGTCATAGTTTCAGGGTAAGCCACACCCAAACAAGGCCAAATCCTTTTAGCGCGGCCTCACTAGAAAACAATCCTCTTTCGCGCAATGGCAAGCTTCCTCTAGAGCCCGTGACAATCGGTTGGCCACTAACGCAAATCCCCCAAATCCGCCTTGCTTTAGCTTTTTTCTTTAATTCCAAACCCGTCCTTGGCAAAAAAGGTCAAGTAGAGATAAGAAAATCCTCCGACAGCGGTGGACACTTCTTTCTTTTTTACTTTCTTTTACGGCAATGCATCATCTTGGCCAGTCAATTGCTTGGCGACTTGGAACTGCCCATCTTCTTTCTTCATTCTTGTCGTGTAAATCTTTGCCTTAAAGCGGATTTTGCGTGACTCACCCTGTTTTTTTTCTTGTTTTGAGAAGAAACCTATCAAGGTTCTCTTGTACCAATTTTCATTTCTCAATTCGAATTAAACCACTTACAATACCCGAGAATCTATTCAAACCTGCAGCTGCGTCATCCGATTTCTTGCTGAGCGGGAGCATTTCTGTTTCACACGGCTCTTTTTTTGTCCGTTGGTTTGCCGTTGTAGGCGAGCTTCTCGTCCCGGTTTGTTTGGCAGCGACCTTGCGACTCGCGCTAGGATTCTTTGTTTTCCTTCTTCCTTTTCTTTTCTTTGTTCCTTTTAAGCGGTTTGCGCATCGCGGTATAAGAGGGTGGAGCGCTGTTCCTGGCATTGAACTTGCCTTTGTTCTAGAACAAATCGTGTTCTGTTTTTGGCTTGTGGAGGTCGAATAATAATTAGCAGCGACAACACGACGTCACCATCGCGAATACCCGACCAAGCAAGAAGAAGAAACAAAAAAACACCAATTGAACCGCAAACACTCAATCGCGCCAATGGCAAAGACTGCGCAAAGCACAGCTTCGGCGCCGGAGTCTCTCTCCACAGACGCCCACGCCACCGACCCAGCGCTGCTTCGCGATCATTCCCAGCTCAAGTCTTACAAGACGAGCCGCTTCGAGTACCCCGAGATCCGCGTCTTCTTCCGCCAGCACGTCAAGGCCGACCAGCTGCCCAAGAAGCCCGCGCCGCTGCCGCTGCTGGTGTGCGTCCCGGGCTTGGGCGGCTCGGTTGCGCAATTCCACCCGCTGCTGAGGAGCTTGATTGATCTGGCGCCGTGTCTGGCCATTGACTGGCCTGGAGGCGGGCGGTCCAAGTTTGCGCCGACGCAATGGGAGGCGTATACTTCGGAGGCGCTGATGGAGCTGCTGGAGGTGGTGATTGAGGACCATCGCGACAAGGAGCACGGCCAGGGCGTGGTCTTGATTGCGCATAGCATGGGGACCATTTTGTCGGCGGGCCTGGCGAACCCCAAGTTGCCGCACAAGACGTCTCTCGCCAAGCACGTTGTTGGGCTGGTTGCCATCTGTCCCGTGTCTGGGCCGATGGAGGAATCAAAGGCAAAGCTGGTCAAGCGGCTCTTTTGGATTCCTGGCTGGATCTTCAATCTGTGGCGCATGTGGGATGGCAGAGGAGGACCTAACAGCGCCAGCGTTGCGCGCTTCGTGGGAGAGGGCGCGCCGGAGGAGCTGAAGCTCATGCAGTACCGTTATAATCAGCAGAGTCGGACGCCGGTATGGAGACGGATGGCATACGGCGCCTTGCCGGCTCGATTCGAGAATGGGAAGCCCGTTGGTGGCATTCCCGGTCCTGAGGCATGGGCAGGCTTGGATATTCCCGTCTTTCTGATTGGCGGCGAAAAGGATAATGTAACGCCGCCAAAGGAGGTAGACAAGATCGTCAAGGCCTTCCACTCACTTGACGATTCCATGGCGCATGACGAGACTCAAATCCCAACCGCGTCGGAGCTGGACTCGCCCGCGTCGGTAAACGGCTCAACACAGCTTGATGTTGCTGATGCCATCGTTGACGGCCTTTCCGCCGAAGACGCCGAAGACAGCGATCCCAACAGCCCTTCCACTCCCGTCGAGTATCCGCCAGACCTGCCCCCTCAGTCACAACATCCTCTTCGCGCCGTACGATCCATCATCCTCACCGGCGCAGCAGCAAACCACACACTCCTCTACTCCCCACGCACAGTCCGTGCCCTCGCCGGCCTCGTGTCCGACTTCCTCGCCGACCACATCACCCAGCGCCTCTCGCTCGCCTGGCAGCTCCAGCACCTCTCCCGTGAGGGTAAATGGGACGTCAAGAATCTCCTCAAGTGGCAGGGCGTCAAGCCCGTCTCGGAGCCCATCGGTCCCAGCAACAAACCCATCTTCCGCGTCATCAAGACCCTCCGCGAGGCCGACGACGTGCACTGCCCGGCCGTCTTCGCCGAGAAATGGGGCCACGCCATCAAAGACGTGATTGACATTTCCAAAGACCAGCCCGTCTACGACCCGCGCGGCCTGGAGCGCCGCGGCATCCACTACCACAAATTCCCCACCGTGTCCAAGATCCCCCCGGAGGGCGAAACCGTAGACCAGTTCATCAAGCTGGTCGATTCCATCCGCGAAGCTCAGCGTGAGCGCGCCGCAGCGGAAGGCTGGACTGACCCTGAGCAATGCGTCGTGGGCGTGCACTGCCATTACGGGTATAATCGCTCGGGATACTTTGTCGTCTGCTATCTTGTCGAGAAGTGCGGCTTTGCGCTGGCAGATGCCATTGAGGCGTTTAAGACGGCGAGGCCAAACGGGATACGGCACTCACATTTTTTGGATAAGTTGTATATGCGGTATGACCTCGAGGGGAGACCTGTTGAGAATTGAGTTTCACTATTCCCTCGCACATACTTTCTTTATTCTTTCGGATTTTTTCGACTTGGGTTTAACCCCCTTTTCTCGTGCTAGCTATGGACATTGGAGGAATATGGGATAGGATTTTAGATGGACAACGGTATGGGCACTTGCGGGCAAAATAACATGACATGAGATGGCATTGATGGAAATTTCTACTTTCAACAAGAAAGGGCAAAAACTGGCTTCTAATGATGATTTCTTTTTCTAGGCGTTGAGTGGATTATAGTGGAGAGACATATGATATCCTTTGCTGCGTTTGTGTTCAATATATTAAGATGGAAAGAAAAACAAGTCGCAGTCTCTTTCTTTCTATCTAAAAGATACTTGAAAGCAGCGAAAAATAACAAAACTCTGTCTGTGTCTGTGTACTAATACCGATTGCTATGCCAGTTGCGAAATCGCAATCTAAATGAACAAATATGCCAGCGTCTAAATAATCAACGTCTCAACATGTATACAACAAAAACCGAAAAACCACATTTAGATTAAATAATCGCGTTCTTAAGCTTCCACCACCTCCAATGTATGGTATGGTGCGTCAATGCCCATCTCCCCAGCAGGCATATCTGCCGCAAGCTTCGCCGTCTTCTCTCTCAGCTCCTTGGTGATATCCTCGACGTCAACGTCCAAATAGTGGCGCAAGTAGCGTCCCACGTCTGTGTTTTCGACGTTGCCACGGATCTTATCAGCGCCAGGGCCGCCAGAAGAGTAAATGTTGACGTCCACAGCGGTGTGGCCGTGAGTGCTCCAGCCGATGTGGGCGCGGAGAGAAATCATGGCGGAAAAGATCTCGAGCGAGGCTTCGGCGTGGTCTGCCAGGGCCGAGAGCTCGTCGTCGGAGGCGTTGGAGATACCGAGGCCAGGAACGACGAGCTCCTTGTTGATCCACTTCTTGAGATCGGCTTTGGAGGATGACGAGGTTGCTGCGTGGACACGAAGCTTGGCTGCGAGGAATTCGGTGGATGAAGAAGCGTTGGCAAGAGCGCGGGGGTACCAGTTGTATACTGGCAGATGACCGGGTTCCTGGATGGCCGTGGCGAGACCGCCGGTTTCGTGGTCACTGGTAGACACAAGGACGGTCTCGGTCTTGCTGTTGGCAATGAAGTCAACGACAGCTTTGAAGGTCTTGTCGTATTCGAGCACCTCGCGGACCTGAGCAGCAGGGTCGTTGTTGTGGCCGGCGTGGTCGACACGGCTTCCCTCAATCATGAGGAAGAAGCCCTTGTCGGAGTGCTTGGTTGCCTTTTCGAGGGCTCGCAGGGCGGCGGTGGCCATCTCGCTCAGGCTGGGGTACACGTCGTTTTGCTTTTGTCTGTCGATTTCAAAGGGCACGTCTCTCTCAGCAAAGAGGCCGAGGAAGGGGAGGTTGACCTTGTTGCCGCCATCGAGGGCATCAAAGCCTTGGCGATCGTTGGCGTAGTTCCAGCCGTGCTTCTCTTGAGCCAAGCGTGTGACATCAACGCCGTCTGCACGGCACCCACCCTCTGTGGTGTTGGGAAGGAAATGGCAGCGACCACCACCGAGCATAAGATCGACAGAGCGGCCTAGAACACCCTCTCCAACCTCTTGAAGCGCGATGGAGTCTTGCATTTCACGCCTCAGGACGTGGCTGGCGAAGCAGGCGGGCGTAGCATCTGTGATGTCGGTGGTGACGACGAGTCCGGTTGTGTATCCCGCCCTCTTTGCCGCCTCCATGACCGATCCGCATGGTTGGGAGTCGGGGAGGACCGAGATGGCACCGTTGTAGCTCTTGAGGCCGCAGGAGAAGGCGGTCGCGCCAGCAGCGCTGTCGGTCACCAAGGAGTTGGTGGAGCGCGTGCGGCTGGTACCCCAGAAGTGCTTGTCCAAGGTAAGGGTGTCATTTACGGGGAGGTTGTGAATGTATTGCCGGTAGCCTCTGGTCAAGGCGAGAGAGGCTGGTCCCATGCCGTCCGAGACCATGAAGACCAGGTTGCGCTTGGCAGCGACACTGTTGTCGTTGTGATGGGTTTGTGAGGCATGTTGGATCCAGACGGCAGCGACGACGAAAGCGGCCGTGGCAACGAGGCCCCAGACAAAGAAGATGATCTCGCGGACGCGTGAGGAGCGAATGCCTGTCTTTTGCGGGGGAGTCTCGCTGGACTCGCCGCCGCTGGATAGGAGAGGACTGCGCTCGGACGACTTGATTTTGCCCATGTTAGCTTTTGGAACTGTAGATTGAGTGTGTGAATAGAGTTGAGTCTTCTGAGACCTACCATTTTGTCCAGCTCTACTGCACTGATCTGAGCTGCTCTGCTCTGCTCTGGTTGCTGGGCCTGAGCAGAAGCGGTGATGCGATCAAGTTTAGAGTCACAAGGCTAATCAGACACTGATAAGTGCCTGCTGCCTCCTGCGTCACAGGCCACCGCTGTAGCGGGTAGCTAGCGGCTGTAAGCCCTATAAAGTTGCATCTAGGCCCTAGATCGGTGCGGTGGGGCGCTGCGGCTGGCCCAAGACAGTCGGTGGTCGCGTGCCTGTTGCGTCGGGAGTTGCATCATAGGGCCAGTTATATCAGGGAGGCTGTCGAGGAATATTCTCCGCAGCGGTCTAAGACAGGAGTAGGCCGTCCCGTGATGTCGGTGGTTGGTTGGTGCCGCAGGTGACTGAGAGGAGGCGTTGACTAGAGGCATTGAAATGCGATGACGGCAAATCCTGAGAATGATTCTGCGAGACATTGACGCCGAGAGGATCGAGGATAGGTAATAAGCTGCGGGAGCAAAGCAGCTGGAGCCAATAATTCGTCTTTCTTCGTCGGCTGGTTGGTGAGCGACGGTCCGATCAGATCTCACAGTGCTTAGAATGGCCTGTCGGCGGCGCATTTTGTGGGGAGGTCGGAATCCGGAGCTGGTGGGGATTGTTGATGCTACGCCAACATGCGGGATGGAGGCAAGCTGGAGTTCGAATGAAGCGAGAGAGAGGCATTTTTCGCACAATGGTGAGGTTGTTGGCGACCTGCATGGGCAAATTGAATGTTAGACGAGAGTTATGTGATAGAGCAGCGTTCAGGTCACATGTATCGATAAGAAACCTCCCATCACCGCCTACTCGCTTTAGTCATCTCCCATTTGCTGTCTATCATGCACACACAATATCAAGCTTCGTCTCTGATTCACTGCTAGCATCTCTTTATCTATACCCGTCTCCCCCAATGACATCGTCCCTGATGGCGTACAAATGTTACCTGCCACTCTGGCTCTGCTTATTTCCCGCGCTTTCAGAGCAACCGAGTAGTGCAAACATGCCATTTCAGAGGCCTGTGCAAGATGCCGGGGCGCCCTGTGTGGCGTCCCGCGGGAAGAAGGAGACAAAAACAAGCCGCGTGCGACAGCCTGTGAGAAGAGAGACACATTTGTTCAACAGCCTTCTCGGGCCTGAGATCGGCTCATCACAAGCAAATGCCACGCCTTAGCCTGGTTAAAGGGCGTTTTCACCTTCTGACAGCTGTATCTGTGCTCAGAGAATGGATACCACAGATGATGGTCAAGCTACAAGGCTTATATATCATTTTTCAACTTGGCCGTGTTTGAAGCATTCGACTGCAGCATGTTAGGCCACCACGCGGTGGTATTCACCGTTTTTGTGGTTACATCGAGAATAAGCCCGACTGTCGGGTGTTTTATGTGCTGGCTGATATCGAGTTTGCAGGCAATGGCACGGTTCGTGGTGCAATCGCCCGGCTCATGCCCTACATGAAGCATTATATAAACGCCATGGACAGAGACTGAGACAGAAGAGCAGCTTGAAGCCCCTAGCAGCCATATTAAAGACAATAAGCTATTGGACAAGGCACCGACACGACCTCAAAAGCTCGCAGCGTTGACAATGTGCACTTACATCATAATCTTATACCACTGCGGCTGCTATGGGTCCATCACCTGTCACACCTCCTGTTCCCAGATCATGGCCGAGATCCACCGCATCAACGATCCAGAGGCTTGGCAGGGCGAAGGGCTAGGCCAGCTGCCGTTTTACATGCCCGACGAGTGCGATCCATGGTGGCATAACACCATCCTGGTGCCGAGGGCGGCTTTTTGCGACCGATTTTGGGTCAATGACTGTCCGTCTGAGCAGAGGATGGACGAGTGGCCAGAGTACTATTGACAGCCGCAGAATCAAGAGTAACGATACTACGGATACATGATAAATGCTATCGAAGAGCTACAAAAGATCAAGCTTGCTAGAGCAAAACAAAGGGTGAGATGACTTGGTGGGGTTAACTTGCGGCTCTATTCTCCTCTTGGCGCGTTTTACGGAGCATGATTGCTGCTTGGAAGCGGTATTTGGTAATACGCCTTCGACTTACTAATATGAGTCTATGTAAGTGCTTTTGCTAGCCAAGACCCTTGAGACGTCAAGCGACTGACTTGTTTCAGTTGGCCAGGATGCTTTGAGCCTCCGCGTTAATCTATATGCGACGGCAAGGGGCTCATTTCACGACGCCATGCGGGATCCCAGATCTGAACGTCTTCCAATAACAATAAAGAGGAGCAATTTCGTTTCCATGTGCCGCGGCTATGCAGCCCACACGGTTTTTAGCTACGAATTAAGCATGGCTGAGAGTTTGAAACTGATGGACGGAGTTGAGTCGCCAAGCACTCGCATAGAAGGACTCCAGCGCATATGCAAGCCATCGGGAACTCGGCATACTGATGTGATGGTCTTACGGCGGCTCTTAAGCCACATCGACTCCTTTTGTCTTCATCAAGAACAACGAATGGTCATCGAAGCACTGACGTCTGGACCCCTCGGCGGCTAATCGCCAAGTGGCTTTTGAGGGCGTTTTAAACAATGGGCGCTAAAAGCCTCGGGCGACTAAGCAGGGCCATCTCCAGCGGAGGTTTAGTGGCGTTTGTGCTCCCCTAATCGCTACCACGGCTGGCTCCGGATTTACTGCTCGGCTCTACCACCCATGCGCTTCCAAAACACCTAAAACAGCAACCCCCTGTGTTCGTCTCGAATTGGTTCCGCCATGGTTGGCTAGAAGGCCGTGCTGAAACCGCTCGCGTAGGACGTTCCTGGTCGACGGCCTACTTAGTCGCTGAGCAGGCGTGCGGGGACGGGGCTGTTTGCTGCTTGTTTTGACAAAACGAAACGGGCTGCTCTGCGCCATCAGGAGACAAAAGACCGAGGCGGGAAATGAAGGGGACGAGATAGAACGAGCAGCTGGTCCCTGGCTCGGATCTAGCCGACAGGGGAAAATGGACGATTGCTTGCATTGCTCGCGGTTCGCGCCTCTTCGCTAGGGGCGTATATATACTGATGACGGGATGCCACGGTCTCGTGGGGGATTCTCTCAAGTTTCTGGTAGTTGCTCTGAATAGCTTCACTTTTTGCGTGCAGTGCTCGCTCCTTTCTTTCTTTTTTCCTTGCTTTCGCTCTTTTCA
This sequence comes from Trichoderma gamsii, assembly GCF_001481775.2. NCBI lineage: Eukaryota > Fungi > Ascomycota > Sordariomycetes > Hypocreales > Hypocreaceae > Trichoderma > Trichoderma gamsii. Next base: position 241,147 of record NW_020171364.1, read on the forward strand.
ATTCGTGCCTTTGACGAGGTCATCTGCTGTGCAGATTTCATTTCCATTCCCTTTTTTGAAAACATCTTGTTTCTGTTTCTCTCTTTTCGCCGTTTTTAATCCACTCGGAACTCATTCTTTATTATACAACTACTCGTTACTGAGCCAGAAAGATGTATTCCAAGGCTACTCTCACTCTACTTGTTGCGGCTCTCGCAGCTGCCGGCCCCATCAGCCGCCGAGAGGTTGCGTCCCTCGACCCGGCCGCCACCGCCGAGGCCCATCAGCGAGACGCCACGGCCACCCGTGCCTTTTCCAACGTCCAGATCAAGACTTCGGACGGCAAATGTCTGAGCGTCGACCCTCTCTCCGGCGACTTCCGAGCCAACCTGACGCCCATCCAGATCACCGACTGTGGCAGCGCTCAGGGCCAGGGCTGGGACGTCATCACTTCCGGCGTTCACAACGACCAAAAGGGCGAGGCTCTGATTGTGAGCACGCTTACACAGGCCTGCTTTAACTTTGACCCGCGACGAGCAGTTGGAAACCAGGTTCTTCTCTTCTCGTGCGGTGGACGGGCTGATGGAGGCGGATCAGTCACCAACTCGCAGCTGTTTGCCTTTACTGGCGGCAATGGCCCTCTGAGCCTTACGCCTGAGAACGACGCCACCAAGTGCCTTGTCCCCAAGGGCAACTTGGTTGACATTGCCGACTGCAGTGCCAGCGATGCTACGCAAAAGTTCACCATTGGTGGCTCTGCCGGAGACTCTGGCAGCAGCAGCAACAACACCGCTTCTGCCGCTGCTACCTCTGCCGTTGCCACCTCAGCTGCGGCCGGCTCCACGGCTGCTGAGACTCAAGCCTCTGCTACTTCAGCTTCTGCCACTTCAGCCGCTGTGACGAGCGTCGCTGCTGTGACTGATGCCGCTGATGCCGCTGCCGCCACGACGCTGACCGTCCTCGCGACCTCGGTCCACACCGTCATCAGCTGTGCTCCCACCGTCACCAACTGCCCGGCTCGCTCCAACCAGACGGCCATCGCCAGCCTACCCGAGTCGGCCAAGACCACCGTCGTTGTCACCGACACCGTCGTCCTGGCCACCACCGTCTGCCCCGTTGCGCAGGCCTCCAGCATCTCCTCGTCTCTCCAGGCTGCCCACTCCTCCGGCCTAATCACCGGATCGACCATTACCGCCACTACCCCAGCTCAGGCTGCTGCCTCAACCACTGCCGCTGCCGCTGCCACAACTAGCGGTGCTGCCAGTGCTGCCACCGGCGCTGCTCCCGGAGGTGACGACAATGCTCAGTGCTCTGCTCCCAAGATCGTCACTGTCTCTGAGGTTGTTACTGTTACCGCCGGTCAGGAGTCAGCTTCCGCCACCGCTGCCGCTGTTACCAGTGCTGGCGTTGCCAACAATGCTGGTGTAGGTAGCTCTCAGACGACTGCTGCCGCCGTCTCTCAGCCCGCCATCACTGGAAACCCCACGACTCCCGTGCCTGTCTCTGGCGCTGGTGGCACTCTGAACCCCACTGCTGCTGCTGAAGCCAACCCCTTTGACACGACTGCGGAGCGACCCGTCCAGAGCGTCAACGTCCGAGCCGCCGATGGCCGATGCTTGTCTGTCAATCCCACGGCCGGTGATTTCCGCGAGAACCTCATTCCCATCGCGATGGTTGCCTGCAACCAGGAGGACCAGAGCCAGAAGTTCGACATTGTCACCAAGGGTGTTCACAACGACGGCACTGCTGGCGAGGCGCTGATTGTCAGCGTCCTTACCAACGGCTGCGTCAACTTTGACCCTCGACGAGCGGCAAATGACCAGGTGATTATGTTTGCTTGCGGTGGACGCGCTGACGGAAGTAAGTTTTGACAACTCATTTATTCATTTCTTCGAATAAGAAGCTAATCATATTTTAACCATAGGCGGCAAGACTACCACTTCGCAGCTGTTCCCCTTCAAGAACGGCGACACCAACATCATTCTCACTCCTGCCTCGGCCACCAACCAGACGTGCCTCATCGCTGGTGCTGACAGAGTGGAGGCCGCAAACTGCGACAACCAGAAGGACCAAGTCTTCCAGCTGGCGGAGATTGTGTAAGAGCACACATACTGTAGATAGTAGCATGGCGCTGAAGCAAGTTGTTTCATTAAATGCAGGGGATGGAATTTAAATTTTTGATGAGACGCTAAAAGGGGGTTTTATTCATTGTACTACTAGAGCTTGTCTTCTTCTTAAATATTCCGCCATTGTTGATCATGACGAGATATACATACCTATTCCACGATAACGATGTAAATATATTATCAAGCAAAAAAAAGGGCAGAGTCGTGCCGAGTCATCACAAGCCAATTGTAAAGATGAAGTCATGAATTTTGAGTCGCTATTGATCCACGCAACTGGGATCGTCGCCTTTAATAACGTCATGTATGCCCTAAGACAGATTGGCTTAGAGCCCGGCTTGGCTTTAGTCTAGGGGCTATCGCTTGTGAGCCACCAAAATCCAACCGACATACGATGCTAATAATACCTGGGGTTGGTCATCTTTGCTGATAAGATGGTGACACGGCACTAACTCGCGAAAATGTTGTGATTCTTATTCTTACAATCTCTTTTTTAATCTCTGATTTTTTTCCCTTCTGTGCTTGCGATTTGCGACTGCTGCTTTGTCCTTGAGCGCGCATAGACTGGATGGAACGAGACTCGTTTTGCAGGCCGAAGCGACGCAGTGACATTTCGATGCCACCATCCTTTGCGCTCCCCTGAAAGGCGCCAGCATTACCATATCATACACGGTAGCGACACTGATATAGATTAGAACGCGAGATAGAGCGCGATTTCTTTGATGCGACAAGTCTAGCCATCATGGTGTCTTCAACCTCTGTCCATTCGCCCACGATGGATTCCATCCAGGAAATCGGGCCCCCCATCGTCAGTCCTCCCACCGAGAGCCCGCCAGCCTTCAAACGAGTCTCGTACGGCCTCAACATCGACACCGAAAACACGTCGCCCTCGCCGTCGCCCGCCATCCGCCGCCTCTCGCGCTCAGACACGGCCGTCCACCGCGAGCCCTTTTCGCCGCTGCGCCGCCGACGAAGCACCCGCGCCGCGACCTTTAGGGCCATTGACGACACAGACGACTTCGACTTCGATGCCACGTACACGGAGCGGCCGGGATGGGAACCGGGCTCTGAGCCGGGGTTTGATCCTAATTTACCGGATGGAGGACATGCCTCGATGCCGCAGCTGAGCGCGGACTGCCAGATTACGGTGGTGGATTTTTCAAAGGATAGAATGGTTAAGAGACATTTTGATAATGAGTCGTTTATCACGTTTTTGACGCAGCCGAAGGAGAAGTGGGCCAAGTGTCGGTGGATTAATGTCAATGGCTTGAGTTGGGATGTGATTCAGGCGGTGGGAGCGCATAAAGGACTGCATAAGCTTGCGTTGGAGGATATCATGAATATCAGGAACAGGACCAAGGCTGATTGGTGAGTCTCAGAAAAGCTCTGAAGCCTAGAAAAAGAGGAAAAGAGATGCTAACAGGGAATTCTTGACAGGTATCCAAACCACGCCTTCATCATCATGACGCTCCAGAAGCTGGTCCATCTGGTGGACGACGACGACAGCTCCTCCGACTCGAGCAGCATACGATCAAGAAAGTCGGCCACCAAGGTCAAGAACTTCTTCCGCGGGTTCGGCAGCCGCAACGACGACAAGCTCGACAAGCTCAAGAACCCCAGCCCGCCTATTGATCCGGAGAAGCGCATCACTACAAAGTGCCTGACGGAACTATCAGAGAGCCTCGAGCTGCAGGAAACGTCCATGGTTCGCACTCTGCAGCGGTACCATGCCTCTGGCAACGAGACGCGCACCGACTACATGGAAGCAAACTCCATCCTTACGCCGCTCAACCTCGCCGTTTCTGCTGAACAAGTCTCCATCTTCCTCACGGCCGACAACACCGTCATCTCCTTTTTCGAGGTCTCCGCCGGTGATGTCGAGCGACCTATTGTCACGCGTCTGAGCAACCCGGGCACTATCCTCCGCGAGTCGTGCGACGCCTCGCTCGTTGTGCAGGCTATTATTGATGCTATTATCGACTTGGCTATTCCCCTGACGGCCGTGTACAATGACGTCTTGGGTGATTTGGAGCTCGACGTCTTGACCTCGCCCAGCATCAAGCAGTGCAAGAGCCTTTATATCTGCATCAGCGAGATTAACAAGATGCTGCGATTTCTCAATCCCATTGATAACCTCGTCAACGTCCTGCGCGATCACAAGACGAATTTCTCCCATGAAGAGGCCATCAAAGAGCTCGAGAACCCAGCGAGTGGTGTCATCGTCACGCCCATGACGCATACGTACTTGGGCGACGTGCTGGATCACTGCATCATCATCACTGAGGCGCTGCAGCAGTGCAAGCAGTCGAGCGAGAATTTGATCAATCTCATCTTCAACACCATCTCGGCGAACCAGAACGAGAGCATGAAGCAGCTGACGACTGTGACTATTATTTTCCTGCCGCTGACGTTTATTACTGGATATTTTGGGCAGAATTTCCCGGCGGAGAAGTTTCCGGATGTTGATCATGGGATATGGTACTTGTAAGTTTTCATGGACTCCCCCTTTTCACAGCATGAAAAGCTGACAAAGAACTGAAAAATAGCTGGGCGTGTGCGGTCCCGACGGCTCTTGCTACGATTCTCATCTTGATGCGTGAAATGATATCTTCTTGGTTTGTGCGTGTTGTGCAGCGGCAGCGGGTGAAGAGTAATCGCAGGAAGAGCAAGGCGAAGGCGAAGAGGAGGGCGAGGGGATGAGGCTGCTGTTATTTGAATAGAGTGCCCATGTTTTTGGGTCTGGGTTGGAAAAGAAAGGCGGATATCTATCTTGATGTAATGATGGCTGGCGGCAGAAGGAGATGGTTGAGATGTTGAGATACCCTTTGCAATTCTTGGCATCAGTGTACAACGTGATGCTTATTTAATATGGCTCAATTGATATATTAAGAAAAACCTCATATGATGTGTGTCTTTATCGCTTGAAGTTGTTCTAGTGTCATTTTATCTACAAAGCTTTAAAAACATGAGAAAATGAAGGGGCTCCAATGCGCTGCATGGCTCTCACCCGAAATGCCAAACATAAAGCTCTGAATCTGGAAATAAAAGAGCTAGCCTTACATAAGCTAGAATGTGGCTGATGCAGGCAGCAGCCGCGAGACCCACAATTGCCTGCAGCTCTAATTGCTTCACTGTAGCTGCTGAGGCCTGTATTCCATGTTATTTAAGCTTGATCGAGTCGCGACTTGTCTGCAGATTCGCATCTTTGCCTTTGCTCTTGTAATCTTGCTAGCTGTGATTTTCCGATTTCGCAGCTGATATACATACAATTGACACTCAAACATAGGCGACAATGAGCAAATGGAAAGCCGAAGAGCCAAAGACTCCAGATGAGGACGCTCTGAGAGAAGAAGACCTGCAGTATGGAACCACTGGCTTGACAGAAGAGGAATTGGCTGCAAAGTACGCTGTTGATCACATCATTTTTGAAGAACATGATTAACTCTCGTTTAGGTATCCTCACAAGCCCAAGAATCATTCCAAGACGCTGAGATTCTCAGAGCTCTTCAAGGACCTGTTCAATCCGCTAAATGAAAACAAGAAGCAGCCGCCAAGCGCTTCCGGCCCAGCCAGCAAAAAGGGTCCCCACGGACTGACCAAACTGTCGCCACAGGAACAGAGACGGCATATTGTTGAGCGGTTCATCACGAGATGGAGAAAAGAAGTTGGCGATGATTTTTATCCTGCTCTGCGTCTCATCCTGCCAGACAAGGATCGCGATCGCGGCGCCTATGGGCTGAAGGAGAATGCCATAGGCAAGCTCCTGGTGAAGCTGATGAAGATTGACAAAAACTCGGAAGATGGCTACAATCTTCTACACTGGAAGCTGCCTGGCCAAACCACAGGAGCACGTCTAGCTGGCGATTTTGCCGGTCGATGTTTTGAAGTCATCTCAAAACGCCCAATGCGCACCCAGGTGGGCAACATGACCGTTGCAGAAGTCAACCACGAGTTGGATAGACTGGCTGCGTCGGCTGGAGAAGCTGAGAATCTGCGCATCTTTGAGACTTTCTACAATCGCATGAATGCCGAGGAGCTTATGTGGCTCATTCGTATCATCCTGAAACAAATGAAAGTCGGTGCTACGGAAAAGACCTTCCTGTACTTATGGCACCCCGATGGTGAAACTCTCTTCAGTGTGTCTTCAAGTCTGAGGCGCGTATGCTGGGAACTCTACGATCCCGAATTCAGGCTTGAACAGGATGATGCTGGTATCGCGCCGATGCAGTGCCTCCAGCCGCAGCTTGCTCAATTCCAAATGCCAGCGTCGTTCCAAAAGATGATTGAACTCCTTCGACCCACGGAAGATGACCCTGAATTCTGGATAGAAGAAAAATTAGACGGCGAACGTATGCAGATGCACATGGTTGAGGATGCCGACCACCCTGGTGGACGAAGATTCTGCTTCTGGTCGAGAAAGGCCAAGGATTACACGTACCTATACGGTAATGGCCTGCTGGATGAAAACTCTAGCTTGACGAGGCATCTTAAAAATGCATTTGCATCTGGTGTGCGAAATCTGATTCTAGACGGCGAGATGATTACTTGGGACATGGCAGTGGACAAGATTGTCCCTTTTGGTACTCTGAAGACGGCCGCCCTTGCAGAGCAGAGCAACAAGTCCGAATCGAACGCAGCCGGCCACCGTCCCTTATTTCGAGTCTTTGACATACTGTATCTGAACGACAAGCAGCTTACACAGTACACTCTGCGCGACCGACGGAATGCTTTGAGCAAGGCAGTCAAGTCGGTACATCGACGGCTAGAAGTTCACGAGTATACACGCGCCACTTCAGCCGATGCTATTGAGCCGCTTCTAAGAGAAGTGGTCGCGAATGCATCAGAAGGCCTCGTATTAAAGAACCCTCGATCCATGTATCGCCTCAACAGCCGCAACGACGACTGGCTGAAGGTGAAGCCAGAATACATGTCCGAATTCGGCGAGTCTCTCGATTGTGTCATTATTGGTGGCTACTACGGCTCCGGAAAGCGAGGAGGATTCTTATCTAGCTTCCTGTGTGGTCTTCGTGTGACGCAGAACCATATTCAGGCTGGCGCCAACCCGGAAAAGTGCTTTAGCTTCTTCAAAGTCGGCGGTGGCTTTCGAACCGAGGATTATGCTGAGATACGGCATCGCACCGACGGCAAATGGATGGAGTGGGATCCTAAAAACCCGCCATCAGAGTACGTGGAGCTGGGTGGCGGCGATGCCAAGCAGTATGAACGACCCGATATGTGGATTCGACCGAAAGACTCTGTCGTTGTCTCTGTAAAAGCGGCCAGCGTTGGCCCTTCGGACCAGTTTGCTCGGGGCTTTACGCTGCGGTTCCCTCGATTTCGAAGACTACGGCTCGACCGCAGCTGGGACACGGCGTTGTCTCTAGAAGAGTTTCAAGAGCTTAAACAGAGAGTGGAGACCGAGTTGAAGCAAATGGAGATGACTGTGGAGGATCGCAGAAGGAAGAATCCAAAACGGATAAAGAAGGAGCTTGTCATTGCGGGCGATGATGCGGCGCCCCCTGAATTCGAAGGAGCAAAGTCAAAGCTGTTTGAAAGACTGGAGTTTTGCGTGCTATCCGAGTCGTTGAAGCCATATAAGAAGACAAAGGCGCAGTTGGAATCGATCATTAAAGAAAACGGGGGCTCCATCTCGCAAAGGGCTGCTGCGGGGACCAAGATGGTTCTCATAGGAGATAAGAAAGTGGTCAAGGTTGCCAGTCTCATGAAAGAGGGGGACGTTGATATTATTCGGCCTATATGGATCAAAGACTGCTTGGATCAGCCTAATGGAGGATTTTTACTGCCGTACGAGGAAAGACATTTGTTTCATGCCACGGATGGCTTGATCGACAGTGCTTCTCTGAATACAGATCCATTGGGCGACAGCTACGCCCGAGATACCTCTGTGGACGAGCTACGAGAGGTACTCCGAAACATGCCCAAGCTCGAGGACACAGAGTCATTTGATAAGACGCTGTTTTTGGATCAACTGGAACAGCACGGGAAAGACTTTACGACTTTGCGAAACTTCATGTTTTCCCAATGCAGAGTGCTGTTTTACCTCGCGGACGGGGCAATGGAGAGTGTAAAAGACAAGTGGGAGCGATTTATCCGGTACGGGGGCGGTTCGTGCAGCCAGGATCTGGAGGACCAGAGTGTTACGCATATTGTCGTGCTGGGGGATGATCCTATGGAGGTTGGGGATGTGGGGGACAAGTTGAGGCGGAGGCTTAGCGAGAGGAGGAGGATGCCTCGGTTGGTGAGGGCGCGGTGGGTGGAGGAGAGTTGGGGGGAGAGGACGGTGTTGGATGAGGAGAGGTATGTTGTATAATTGTATAACGACGCTTCTTTTGAAGTAATGGTAGTTTCTTGGGGTTGTATTTCTAGAAGAATAATGAGTTTATGGAATTTAATGGAAATTGCCCACGGGTTAAAAGGACGATAAAATTTATCATTTCGGATATACCGACAAGAACGTACTCTGGAATTTGTCTCTCTTAATCATTCTCTCTATAGTTTGATATCGGGAAGCGTCGTTTAATCTTGCTTTACGATATTATAAAGACATCTATTCGTCTGTATGAATGAGATATGGATGCTCGGAGCGACTGCGCCTTTGCGTATCTACACTCTTTGGAGAGCCCGAGATGTTATATTTCTACGCTGCGAGTCTCTTACAGTACCCAACATGTGAAGACATTCAGATTGCTTTCCTACTATTATCACGATATGTGAATATAAGTCAATATTTATCTTCTTCTTTATTCCCTTTCCAGGCAGGTTACCTTCTATACATACTGGTACGTAGAATTTGTGCTCAAAGTCTCTCATGCAGGCTTTCACGACCAGACCTCACAGAACTGCTGTGATTTTTGCAATGACAAAGATCCTCAAAGGTAGAAGAAATTGTGATAGTAGGTACCTCAGAAATCAGGAGCTTTTTGCAGGCTATAAATTCATGTTTGCTCCCACATTTCATTTCTTCAATCTTCCTCCATGCATAGATCAATCGCACACTTTCATCTACTTTGACCTTCCCATTCCACGTCCACAAATCTCATCGTCACATCTTGACAACATGTCTCGCTCCAGAATGAATCCTCTGAGCTATAGCGCCGAGGAAATCAACTACAGCTTCAACGAGATTGAAAATGAAGATCGCTCGAACGGCAACAATAATCACAAGGTAACATATGGCTAGCTCGCGTTACTGTCATACCTTTTCGTTGCTTACAAATGCTTTAATACTCAGCATGATATTGATCGTCTGAATCGTGCTGTGACTGCTCTTCAAGCAGAGGATAACATTGCTCGCCTGAATTGCGCTGTGGATGCTCTTGAAGCACAAGTCGACCAGCTATTCGACGAACGACGGCTGCTAGAAGACAAGTATGACAGACTCAAGAGAGGCAATCAGAGAAGAATATGGGAGATACTCAAGCTTCAAGAAGGTTTTATGTATGTCAAGGAGAAGTGCGACCAAATTCAGCAAGAGAATCTTTCGCTTGAAACAAAGAGCCTGATTTCCGAGTGGCTATCAACAAACTTCAAGCGACTGTCAGGCTTCATAGCTCATACAAGTTTTACGAGCAAGGCGTTTAGGAAGACTCCCTTTTCTGGCGTGGATAGAACTCTGGGATTAGGGTGAAACAAGGTCTATTAGCTATAGATGAAAGATGTTGATAGCCATTGCTATGGATCATTACAATACGAAGCTCACTTTGGAAGAGCCTTATCCATAGTCTTTAACATCATCTTTGCGCTGCGTATTTCTTTGAGGCAAGCAAGCAGAGCTGTTCAAATTCAGTTTCTTTACGCCCTTCCATATTTATCGCTATAACCTGACCACAAATCCTCTATTCTTCTCCACGTGTCTGGTGTCGTATTGTGATATCTGTCCATTTGCCATACTGGCCCAAGCTATTTGCCAATCGTCAAAAACAGACGGTCTCCAACATCGCCCAGACCAGGCTTAATCATGCCGCCATTCGTCAGCTCCTTGTCCACGCCTGCGATCCAAATCTCCGTACTCTCGGGCCACTCGGCAGCAGCCTTCTGAACACCCTCCTGAGCACCCAAGACTGACAAAACAATAACCTTTTTAGCGCCCCATTCACGCAGCGTTTGGATGGCGGCGGCGCATGTACCGCCAGTAGCGATGACGGGGTCGACGATGATGGCGACTCTGCCGCTGTCGGGGCCGGAGGGATGGTGGGGGAGGTTGTTGTAGTATTCGACGGGATCGAGTGTTGAGGGCTCGCGGTACATGCCGAGGTGGTGGACCGGTACTGAAGCAGGAAGCATGGTTTGTACGGCTGAGGATTGCTTGTTAGCTGAGAGTAGGTATAGCGAAGTATTTGGCGGGACTGACCTTCGACCATGCCGAGACCGGATCGCAGGATTGGAACGATGCAGATATTGCTCGGTTCAGCAACGACGGTTGTGTATTCGAAGCCCAGGGGAGTTTGGTCCTGTGCTCCGTGTTAGAGTGTAACTCGAAATAGTCGACGAGACTTGAGCTACCTTTGGACCGCTGGCTGGTTTTATGGCGGAGCTGACGGCCTCGCAGGAGAGGATTAATGCGATCTCGTGGACCAAGGACTTGACATCGCGCGGGCTGGCGCTTTTGGATCGCAGTTGGCTGAGCTTGGCCAGCAAGCTGGGATGCTGAGAGACGTGGACGTTTGAAGGGAGTTCGGCCATGGCGGACGGCGAGGCGGTTTATAGGTGAGAATGGAAGCTATAGGGAGCTGTTGGCGAATTCGAGATATAGGAGGTTGGGACGAAGCCAAAGGGAAGAAGAGAGGGAAAAGAGGAATAATGGGAAGCAAGAGGAGGAGAAGAAGCGGTCTTGATCGAGTATAAGAGGTTGTCTTGGGCTGGGCACAAATTACGTACGGCGTGAGATACGGACCCATGGGCATCTATCCGTATCAGTGACATTCGGGACTTGGAGCGCTTGGAGGCGGGGGAGGGGTCGGCTAGCGGCCTGGTGTAGCGCAGAGTTAGCGGATGGGGCGCTGTAATGGCAGCGGTGGAGCGCCCGTGCCTTGGGGCAGTCGGGAATCGGAGAGGGCCGCCAGTGGGGGCTTTTGGGCTTGGGCTGCGATAAGACCAAGGCAGAAATGGGTGTAAGTTGATGCTGATGAGGGACTATTCATGCGGTTTGGATAAGAGAAATTAATGCTAGAAGATTGAATTTTTACAGCTGGCATTTCATTTTCAGCTGTTACTTACTTATTGGAAAATTAGAAATGTATACACAGGCATGCCGTATTCATCATATTTAGACCGACACTGACCGAAATCAACAGCGGCTGATTCTCGGCAAGATGGTCAGTTCTCCATATTGACTCTCAACGAGCTGCATTCCAGCATCAAACCTCCATCTCCAGCACAACTTTCTATACGTCATGATGTGTGACTCCAACACCGTCTACCTTCCAGGTTGAAAATCCAGCGAGAGCGAGACCATGTCCTCTCACAACACAGAAGCCGCGCCGCGGCGACAATCCAGCGCTGCAAGCTACAATGCGCCAGGCGCGTATCAAAGCCTAGACGATGGCGCTGCTGGACTCCCCATTGGCGTTGAAAAGGGCCATTCAGCGACTGCAATTGCACCCAAGACGTCGCGGACAGGAGATGGCGACAATCGGCAGGCGTCTGCCGCGGAGGCAAAAGACTACGACATTCCAGACGACTGGGCGAATCTCGACGAAGTAGCGGCCACAAGCCCTGTGGAAAACGTCGATGAAGCCCCTGTGTACCGCCACCACAGCTTGGAACGTATACGAAGCCGTGACATTGAAGAGCGCCAAGTGCGACGGGCCAGTGGCGCCCAACGGGAACGTGATGGCTCGGCGCAACTGGCTGATGTGGAAGTGGTCGATGACAAGAGCGAGCAGCACGTGTCGAGGCTGGCCACGCAGATCTATACGATATCATACCTCGTTCTGTTTGCCATTTGGGGCACTCTTGCGCGTGTGGGACTCAGCGCATTGACTACGTATCCTGGAGAACCGGTTCTGTTCGTGGTACTATGGGCCAATTTCGGCGGCAGTCTCATCATGGGCTTTCTGTCCGAAGATCGGATGCTGTTCCGCGACGAATGGGGGACGCCCACTTACGATAAACTGCTTGCGCGCGCAAAAGAGACTGGGAATGGAGAGGGGAGTTCAGACCAGGAAGAGCAGGCCATTGACTTGCTGGCCGCTAAGAAGGCGCATTTGGCAACGAAAAAGACTATACCGCTGTATATTGGCCTGGCTACTGGATTCTGCGGAAGCTTCACCAGTTTTTCGAGCTTCATCAAGGACATCTTCCTCGCTTTGTCGAATCAGATGGTGACACCTGAGCTGGGAATTCCGGGCAGGAATGGAGGATACTCGTTCATGGCCCTCTTGGCGGTGGTGATTGTGACGGTGTCACTCTCGCTCTCGGGATTGATACTGGGAGCTCATCTGGCCATCGCTCTAGAGAGATTCACGCCATCCATTCCTTATCCTGTGACTCGCAAGATTCTCGACCCCCTCGCTGTTCTGCTGGGCTGGGGGTGCTGGCTCGGCGCGATCCTCATGGCAATCTTCCCACCGCACAACAAGTGGCGCGGCGAAATCTTGTTTGCGCTGGTCTTTGCGCCCTTGGGATGCCTCGGCCGATTTTACCTTTCCATCTACCTCAATGGAAAGATTGCGTCGTTTCCCCTGGGAACTTTCACGGCAAACATCTTTGGAACTGCGATTTTGGGCATGTCGTGGGATATTGCGCACGCGCGCATTGGAGGGCTTGCTGGATGCCAGGTGCTTCAGGGCATTGAGGATGGATTCTGTGGATGCCTGACCACCATTTCGACGTGGGTTGCGGAGCTGAATAGTCTTGGGCGACGGCACTCGTATATATACGGGTTTAGCAGCGTGGGAACTGCTTTGGCGGTGATGATTGCCATTATGGGAGGGCTACGATGGAGTGATGGCTTCAGTGCTTTGATATGCGTCTCGTGACGGGTGTTGACACGACGAAGAGGATTGTGAAGAGGATTGATACCCTGTTCTCTGCTAGTTGAGGACTTAATTTAGATATAGACTATTCGCACATGGGATGAGCTTGGTTTGTGTATATGATACCAAGCAAACTGGAGTTGAGGATTTGGAGACTTTTAATCTTAATTGCTATATGCTGGCTGTGCTTTCTAACGCACGCTGAAGTCTCAGACAACTAGGTATTTCATCATAATGTTTTCTGCCGGTGGACATTTCGCATTCTCGACCTTGTTTGTAAAACCGTGTATAAAGACATGAGGCCGGAGCTGCTTGACAGAAGTACATGTATTCGAGAAATCTTTGGAGAACCTTGAACCCCGTCGGTATTAAGTGCCGTTTTCTGTTATTGAGCGCTTCAGAACACTCCCGCCGTCGCCAGCCATGGAAGCTGCGTTCTTGGCCCTCATTGGTACTTTTTATTGGCAAGCTCACTGCGCCATCCATTGTTTACTCCCTCTGGTGCTTGACGCTTGGCGCTTGAAGCTTTGCAACTTGTTACCGCCATCGACAAATTTTCTATTTCTTTAATCTCTAGTCCCCAGTCACAAACACTTCCAATACCTGTCCGAATCATCAAACGCCAGATCTCACCTCATCATGACCGGCCCTCGTGTTCCATCAGTCGAAGAGGAAGGCGAAAGCAGTGCAGGGGCAACGGTCGGATCTACACAAAGGGATCGAGAAGAAGAAACAGCACAGGAACACGCGCCAGAAATTTCAATCGAAGAACGGCGAGCAAAATTCGGTTTGCGATGTGCCGCTCAGATTTCGGAGGGACAGTGCTCAAACCCAGCGGTTATTCCGTGCCAGATATGCCAGCTTGTCGCAGTAAGTGATCAACAGTGACCTTGATGCTATTCTACGCTTCTTGGCCTTTTTTTTCTTTTTGCTACTCGCTGGATTCGGCCGCGCTGACTTTTCAAAATACAGTACTGCACCGAAGAATGCATGAAGAGAGACGCAGAATATCATTCTCGCGAGTGTCCTCCACCAACTGAGCCCCCGTCACGCTCCGAGCCGACAAGCGAAATCCCAGATGACCCTGTGAAAGATATGGGCGTCTTTTGGGCCAACTATGCTGCGACCGACATTTTGAATTTGGCGGCAAACGAGGGAGCAGAGTACAACGGCCTTTTGCGTGTTCTTCTCACTGGCAGTGAGTGAATTTCGATCAGATTGAAGAATGCCATTAGAGGAGAGTCATTTAACATGGGTCGGTAGCTTTTGGCCTCCGGCATCTCATTTACTCTGTTGTCGCCCTACCAGAAACTACTTCTCCGTTGCTCCATGTAACAATATCCGAGATGGAGCTGCCGCATCTTTATAGGACTCTTCTTTCGCTACTAATTCTGCGCAAGGGCATAGAGATTAACATGGATCCGTACGAGGTCGCAGACTTGGTTACACATGTGTGGTATTCGTACAAATGGCCCTCTCATGTCATGGACTTTATCAAGAACCAATTAGCAGCGGATTTCCAACCATTCACCGGCGAAGAAGAGGTATATGTGCTGTCGCCTGGAGAAGATCCATGCCGCATATATCCTTACGATTCTGACAAAATGCCCTTGGTTATTGGCTTCAGTTTGCCATATTGGGAGGCAATCACAACCTACTTGAAGGAGACCATCGATCAGCAGCCCATCCATCGAGACAGAGAACAGGACGTCAATGCATACGGCGAGCCCTTGGAAAACGCTTTTGCACGAATGTCGCCGTCTCGAGTGGCAGGGTTGGTGAAATGGCGGCAAACTGGCTTGATGTTGGCTTACGGTGACTCTGCGCTGCCCCATGTCTATTTGAATCCGTAAGTCAATAAAAGTCAATCTTGACAGAAACAAAGGCGAAAAAGGCAAGATAACAGTTCGTCGTCATATCTATAGGATGTTCTTCTGCGATAAACCAAAGCATGGTAGACCGGATGGCTTCACTCATGAGCCACTTTCTGAATGGCCGATGAATGAAATTTTGGACTACACCCCGTATGCCGCCGAAGCCGATGTATACGGAAAAATGGTGGCCTATGTCCGCGAAATGCTGGTGAAATTCCAACTGCGAGTGAAGAAGAAAGGGATCTTGATAAAACTCTCAAACGCCGGCACAGTGAAGATGACGGGACAATTCAAAGACTGTTTTGTGCAATACCCAAAATTTGATCGGATAGAGGTAAATGCATAAAACACATGGAAGACCTACTGCAGTATTGATCTTGTCTAGGCTGGGCACCTCTTCGATATCAGCCCCCCGTTGTGTTTCTTGTCCTTCTCCCCTTTGCTTCGGCACCAAGACGAGAACCCCTTCGCTACCTTGTTAATCATGACACGGGAAAGCTTTACTAATTCAGAGACTCCGCGCGCCAAAGAATTAAAAGCTGCTGAAAAGAACAAGTTGTTTCAGCCCGTGTCTCAGTCCCTAGACTCAATAGCACCGCCGGTGCAGTCTACTGATAACAAGTACAGTGCCGCCTGTGTGCATCGGCATTTTGCTCTTCAAGTATTTGACCGGGAGTGGGACATGTTTTCCGATCGGTAAGTACCTCGTGCGAATGTTGATTTTGTTGTTGTTCACTAACCACATGTATGTATGCGTGTAAACAAAGCTATTTGACTGATCCACTCATTTTCAATTTCAACATGCTGGAAGCAGAGGATCTGCATCGCAGCATCTTTCAAACAGGCTGGCTGGGTTTAGAGTTCAAAAAGAAAAATACAGTCAAGCCGCGGTGGCAGAACCGATTGATGCCGAGGACCGGCAAGATCTTAACGGAAGAAGACGCCACTAACTTGAGACGCTGGATGAGCTGGTCAACCACAAAGCCAGAACGTTGGCTGGAGTGGAAAAAGATTGGAGATGTCTCTTGGGCTAAATGGTATATGTACGGTTATTACATTCCATTTCCACACTGGAGAGACTACTCGGCTAGGGACTTGGAATTCCTGTATGGATTTGTGACAGAGCAAAGCGAATTCTTGGGTGCTGAAAACGAGTATGAGAATTGTGATTGTGGAGACTGGAAGCGCCTCAACAGGTGTGAACATGAGCATAAACAAGGGCCTGCCACATCGGCCGAACAGGAGCCAGCCGTACCAAGTGAAGAGGATGATAGCTGGATGAAGATGGATTCTGGGGAGGATTCTGCGGCTGGCGGCGCGACTGAGAAGTCGAAGCAGAAGAAGAAGAAGAAGAAGAAGAAGAAACAGAAGAAGAGAGCTGGCAAGAAATAGCGGCAAAAGTGAAGATACAGTGGCTGACGATGAGACAGAGACATTTATTATTTTGGTATCGAGATGGGTTACTGCAAACGAATGAACAAGGCAGTTTCGTGATGATGGATAAGCTAGGATGTCGGGAAACGGGCGTGAACTATGTACCGTTTGGAAACATGGATAGGCTTGCTTATGGCTGATTAACGTTACTTTCATAATACTGAATGGCGGAAGTGTTAGCTTGAAAAGAATTCGCTGCTTGGTCTGCCTGTTATCGTGAATTGTGTGGAGCGGATGTATGTGAATGTGAATGGGAATGTGAATGGGAATGTGAATGTGAATGTGAATGTGAATGTGAATGTGAACGTTGGCTCGGCGTTGGGTGGGATGAGTCAATTTGAGCGCGGCGATAGATTGTAGGATGACTAAGACTAGGGAGGTGTTTAATAATGTGGAATAGGAACTCGTATGGTTGTGGGTCATGGACTGAATGATTCCATTGTCTAGACTTGTAGTCTCGGCTTGCGTGTGTGTATTGTAGCAACTGTATTCATGTACGCTCTAGTCTAGCGTTCAGGACGTTATTTCTCATAGCCTGCTCAATCGGATTTTGTGTTTATTCAGCTGGAGTTACTATCTCCGAAGATGATGCTTGCAAAAAATGTGGAGAGATGTTTGCTCGTGCATTGTGCGGGCAGCGTAGGATTCAGGATGGCCAAGGTAGGCTTTTCTATTTTTCGTCTGACGTCAAACACGACCGCGCTGTGTTGTGTGTTGTGTTGGAAATTGTATATATCTGACGTTGGCTGCCCCGCTCGAATAAGACTGGGCGGATTAGAGTTAACAACTCTGACAATCGAAGGCTACACTACTCAACGAAGACAACCTTTACATCGTTCAATAAAGACAACTTTTTGAAAACATTGAAAATGGGTGAACCGGAGGCTAAGCGCGCCAAGACGGAGCCAGAGTACGAGCTCACCTACTGGCCTGGCATTCCTGGCCGCGGCGAGGTTGTCCGGCTGCTCTTCGAAGAGACGGGCACGCCGTACATTGACGTGGCAAAGAGCAAAAAGGCAGTCGATGCAGTGTGCGCGTACTCTGACCTGAAGAATGTCGGAGACGCCAAGAACCCGCCCAAGTTTGCGCCGCCTGTGCTGAAGCACGGAGAGCTGGTGATTAACCAGCTGCCCAACATTCTGCTGTACCTGGCGCCGAGGCTGGGGCTGGGCCCATCCAGCGGGGACGGCGTGTACCACCTCAATGAGATTGCGCTGACGATCCTGGATGGGTTTCTGAACGAGGTGCATGAGACGCATCATCCGGTGGGGACGGCGGCATATTACGAGGATCAGAAGGACGAGGCGAAGACGAGAAGCAAGGCGTTTCGGGAGGAGAGGCTGCCAAAGTATTTGAAGTATGTGCAGAGGGTGTTGGATGGGGAGAGGAGTGGGGAGGGGGGGTGGTTGTATGGGGGGGAGTTGACGTATGTTGATTTGGTGCTTTTTCAGGTGAGCCTTGCTGTGATCTGGTTGTTTTTTTTTTTTTTTTTTTTTTTTTTTTTTTTTTTTTTTTTTTTTTTTTTGTTTTTTTTTTTTTTTTTTTTTTTTTTTTTTTTTTTTTTTTTTTTTTTTTTTTTTTTTTTTTTTTTTTTTGATGTGGTGGCTAATACTAGGGGGATTACAGTGCCTTGATGGAACAAAGTATGCGTTCCCGAAGACGGTGGAGAAGTTGAAGAAGGGGGGAAAGTATGCTGGTGTGTTTAAGCTGTATGATGCGGTGAAGGAGAGGCCGAATGTCAAGGCGTATCTAGAGAGTGATAGGAGGGTGGATTATGCGAATGGTATCTGGCGGCATTATCCTGAGTTGGAGGAGGATGAGTGATGCGCTTTGCCGTTGAATGGAGAGAAGTGGAAGAGGATGGAAGAGATTCTTGAAGGTTTGTTGGGGGAGATGATTTTATTTGTCGGCTTGATGCATTGAGTTGTTGCATCGGAGTGAGTTGGTGACGTTTGATAAGAAGAGCTCGGATAATGACTTTAAAGCAAGTGAATATGATAGTTAGATGGAGAATGACATTTTTTCGTCGGTTTTGTGTCTCCTATACACGTCATCTACTTGGGCCTAGACTTGACGGATGCTTGGGTGGTTGACCAGTGTTGATGTTGGTGTTGCACGAGGCGAGGCCTCCGGCGGATAGTTGCTTCAAGTTTGTAGCTATCCAGTTGAGGCGGTCAGAGAGCAGAAGGAAAGAGGGAGAGAGTGAACCATATTTGTTGGTATTAGCGATAATATATATAAGCTCGTAAATTGCGAGTGTCGAATTGCGAATACTTAAAGGATGTTGCTGTCCCAGGAATAAAGCTTTTCACTTTGCTTCTTCCCCATCTTACAGTTTTATGGACTCTTACAGAATTATGGATTGTTACGGATAGGATGACGCTTCTCACTTATAGTTGGTGGGCGGCACTCCCTCTACCAAGCAGAGAAACTAGGCGATCGAAATGTCGTACACGAAGAAAGACGCATTGGGCTGGTAAGTCGCTGCAAAACTATTCCTTCTCCAACGGGCTTTTACAAGAGAGATCAAGCCCACTCTTTCTGTCTCGTGCTGATGCTTCAATCTGGTTACCGAAGATACCCATAGATATTAACACGGACAGCAGGGGGCTATTACGGAACTGAACCTCTACGTTTCATGCAGTCCCCCCGACGCTGATGAATGAGTGCGGCTATCACTTTAAATTCGATATCATCTGGGGCCCAATTCACAAGTGCAGAAACTGCAACGCAATGTTCATTGCGACCTAGGGTGGGCGGGATAACCACTAGAAGGATAAGAGACACTGAACGTCTCGCACTACAAGTATGCGACGCTTTTCTTTCCCTGGTTCGTATCGCGAGCCAAACGCTGACTACATGTACCATCACCACCCAGAGAGAAAGAACCGTAGGCCGTGACGAAGAGTGCACATTGAGTCGGGCGAGCCAGTAAGTAAAATTTATGTTTGCTCTTCTTCTTACATGGAGTGATAAAAAGTTGGGGCTGAGAAGGACAAAAGATGATCACTAATGACAACTATTGTTGTTCTTTAGATTTAACGAAACTCAAATCCATAGCTCAAAAGCGAAGGTCTCAACAAAAGGGAAATAATCCGAGATCGAGCGACTCAACTGAAACCGAATACAACTTTATGCGTTGCTACAATAAAGTAGCAGAATATCGAAAGGCCGCCGACGCTGTACACTTTGCCGTTGGCGTACCACATTCATCACTTCAGCTATTTGCCTTATCCACGAGGGGCGCCGATGCTCTAAGTCCCAAAGAAGCACACTGTTCTCCGAACCTCAGACAAGAATGCGCAGGCCAAGCTGTGTCTGGCCAACTGGAAAAGGCTTCAAGCACATCATGGCGTTCAAGTTTGATACAGATAGCTGTGCTAAACAAGCATCTACCATGCCTCAAACAAGATACCCGCCTTTCTATCTCTCAATCCACAAAGAGGACACATTTCCAGAGAGACAAATAGCCATAAGAACGTATCACAATTTAAGTGAGAAGACACTTGAAATTTACAGACACAGTTTGTGAGTGAACCCAAGGCGCCGTTTCACCAAACATGTTTCCGCCGCTTTTAGCAAAAGGTCTAGGAAAGGGGCCATGTTGCACTATTGACTGACCTATGGGCAGTTTATGATCCTTTTCTCATGATTCTAGCCTTCACAGGTTACTATGCGGTCGTATGCGCTTGATCCAGTCTCCAAGGCGCAAAGGTACCAGGAGACACGGACATGCAAGCCGCCTGCAAAAGAGTCGACATCTCGCCGTGTCTCTCAAATGAGGCTGTACCCAAAGCATCCCAAAACTCGGCCCTTCAAGGCCCACCAAGCTGCAAGTAAGTGTTATCTAGCGCTTCATTACACTGCGCCTCTTGCAAACCCTTTTCGCAAGAGGTGCAGTGAAATGCGGCCTTGCGGCCTTGCGACCCCCTCTTTGTGCTTGGACCACTATCGAGGAGAGGCAAATGCCAACTCGGCTACATAGATCTGGTCATCTTTGCTGAGGAGATGAAGGAAGTTGAGGCACTGAGGTGCAGGAAGCACCATGGTAGAACGGACCGACGAGATCTTGGAGCGCACAAACAGCCCAGAAGCTAGGATGAGGTCTTCCCGCCGATCTGATGCGATCGCAAGATTGATGGGAGCCAAACCTTTGGATGAGGATCAAATCTCGACAGTCCGAGTCAGGAGGAGAAAGACATGGCATTGCAAGTCATGGAACTCATGTACACGAAGATGCATACGTCCTCCACCTAATACCAATCGCTGAGCCAAGGGGCTCGGCTGCAGCTTTGCCGATCATCGAACAATCAGAATACTGGACTTTCTCATACTGATTGTCAATCCGGTGAAACAGAGAGCAATGAGGAGTTGAAAACGAATATAATGAGTTTGAAGGCACACAAAAAAAAACTTTTGGAATAAGGCTGTGGCTATCAGTACAACCAAGACAAGAGCCAAGAGGTAGAGCGTATATGCGGAAGCACATCGTACCGACTAAGTGTGCTAGGGGGTGCCGCAACGCTTGTTACTCCTTTGACCGGATTGTTGAACCCCAATAAGTCGTTCGCCAACAAGGAGACTATCAAGCGCTCTTTCGCCAAGCCTTAGAGTCACTTGACGGCTGACGCTTGCTCTCAGCTCGAGTGCAGGTAATCCTCCCTTTACCAGACATAACCACCTTTGATGATGCTATTCGAATCTATCCCATGAACGCACAGGTGCGAGAATACAACCTGGAGCATATGGAGCGTTTGCGAAGGCCCTGCGTACGGGTTATTGCCTTAAACAGCGCATCCATCGGCAGATAGCAGCCGGTACCACTATGACGACTACCTAAAGGAGTTCCGAAGGCAAGAGACCAATCATGCATTGCCACATTGACCACATGTTGGCCAAAGGACACAAGGCTTGGCAAAGAACTTGACAGCGCGATGCATCTGTTTCGGTCAAGCATCAGATTGGGCGATCGGGGGAATAATGCGATACAGATTTACAGATCTGTCACCAGTCATATCAACTCTGCAACAAGAACACAAACTCGAGAAGAAGGCTCTTGGATGGAAGTCTCCCACGCCGCCTCGCTGAGCAGAAGAAACTATCGAGAAACAAACATCAAGTTATCCCGACCTCGACAAACACAGCTTCGCCCAAATTGCGATAACAAACAATCTCAATGCATGGGCCAGCGTACAGGACGAAATAATGCAAATTATCGACCCAAGGATCACGAATTTGAAGAAGTCATGGCAAGTCTCCGATGATTCAAAAAGGCAAGCAAAATCTCTACGAGACCAATATAACAAACAATGTCATGTGCAGCCACACGGGAATGAGATATTGGGAATGGGTAATGGTGGAACGAAGCAATGAAAATAGGCAATAATGTAATGGAAAGGATGAGATTCTTCCGTCCTTAATAGGCATCTGTTCATGCAGCTAGCTTGTAGATGCATTACTATTAGTATCGCCTACAAGGTAATCACATACAATGATGGATTGTCAACTAGGTACGATGGGAGCTACGTGTGCTTTTTATGTTACATATGGCGTCGCCTCTAGGCAGCCGCTCACTCAATTAAATAGCCCGTTAAATCCTTTGGACAAAGTAGCTCAGCCCTTGGCCAAGCGTGTGGTGCTAATTGGCCATTTGAATACCCTGCGTGAGGCGGCCTGATCATTGCTACCAAGCAATAGCGCTTCAGTAAGGGAGACTTTGATGTAACTCAGCCCAGCCCAACACGAATCAGATCGGCACTGAACGGCTAATAAATAACGCCGATAGCAATCCGCCTCACTGCAGCGCACCTGAGACAGCCAGCTGGAGATATAAGATGCTGAGAGAAAATTCATGCTGGGCAACCTATAATGAATGTTATGCTTTCGTAATCATCGCCATCATTATGCTCAAAAGCCTTCACAATGACGACTCCAACGTCTACAACAGTGATGGGAGCAGCAGATCGGTTTCGCCTCTTGGTAGAATCGCTGCCAGACGAAGAGCGACAGCTTTTTGAGTCATGCAACAATGCAGATAAGCTGTTCGAAAATATTAGAAACTTGGAGAGCAAAAACCTCAACAAGGGCAAGGACCGGCGGCGCTACATGGAGCTCACCAAGACATTTATCGAAGCCGTACAGCCCATGTTCAAAGTCTTGGACACGTTTAATTTGGTCGATCCAATGCATGTTGCATCAATATGGGGAGGAGTGCGGGTTGTACTCCAGGTGGTTACAGGATGGCCTCTAAATCTGCGCAGATGCTGACGCTGTTCTAGGTCACGATGAATTTTGTCAGCTTCTACAGCAAAATAGCCACGTCGCTGCGTGAAATATCCACCATGGTCCTTTTCTTCAAGCAAGTCAAGGTAAATAACTTAGTGTTGGGGTCAGAAACCCTCAAATCTCTTCTAGAGAACATCTTTGCCGAGATTCTCGATTTCCTGGCTGGCATAGTTGGGTTGTTTTACACAGGCCAGGGCAGTGCGTCTCCATTCAACTCTCTTTAGTTTCTCGTATTCTCTATGTACTGATAAATTGATAGAAGCGAAAAGCCGAGTTCGCATATATGGCGGCGCAGCTCTCAAACCCTTTCGCTACGGCCAAGTTTTGGTCCAGCTGAAGGAGTACAGGTCTGCAATAACTTCGGAGCTCATTCGCATCCAAGCGCTCGAGATACATAGTTTTAGTCTCTCCGGGACGCAAATACAGCAAA
Organism: Trichoderma gamsii; assembly: GCF_001481775.2. Lineage (NCBI taxonomy): Eukaryota > Fungi > Ascomycota > Sordariomycetes > Hypocreales > Hypocreaceae > Trichoderma > Trichoderma gamsii. Next base: position 264,269 of record NW_020171364.1, read on the forward strand.
GATTTGAGAAGGAAAGCAATGGTATGTATATGAGATTTGCGCACTCAACGTTCTTGTCTAATCGAGTACGCAGAAGCCATGTTGCAGAGGTTCAAGCAGTGGCTTGCTCCAACCACTTATACTTCTCGGTATGAAGATGCACAAAGTCTGCGCACGCCTAGCACTTCTCAGTGGATCTTCGACGATCCAGCTTACCAAAAATGGCTATCTATACACGATAGCTCAGCTTTACTTTGGATTCATGGTAGGTTTCTTTACTTATTTCTCACGACTAAGCACACTGCAACTCACTAGACTATTGCTAGGAAAACCTGGTGCTGGGAAAACAATCTTAGCAGCCACTCTTGTCGAGCATCTCAAAGATGTGGATGCAAACCCATTTTACTTCTTCTTCGACTCTCTTCAATCATCGTCCAAAGCAAGCGTGGATGCATACGTTGCGATCCTTTTGCAAATTCTTCACAAGAATCCATCGAACTCGCAGATTTTGGATCTCATCAACTTCACAATACTCTTTGCCACAGATGGCCAGCCTACAGCAACAATCAAAGAAGCGGCCGATCTTCTTCAGCTCTGTCTTCAACTCACTGAGTTTGAGGGTATGACGCTAGTTTTGGACGGACTTGATGAATGTGCAGACGCGTCAAAAGAATTGATGCCCCTTATAAAAAGGATTAGCTCACAGAGCAAAATCCGTCTAATATTACTGGGCCGCTCAACCGTACGTGGCTACCTCAAAGGCATAGCTGTCGAAGATTTATCAATTGGCGACTCGAATTTTCACGATATTCAGGCTTATCTTAAAGATGAACTCGAGGCTTGTATCAATGATGAGTTACTGCCTGAAGAGCTCGATATTGAAGCAACGGCAGAAAAGCTGAGTCGCCGAGCGGATGGAATGTTTCTATGGGCACGCCTGATGATGACGTACTTGGCCTTGCCTAGTTTGCTCATGTCCGAGAGGATAGAGGCCATCCGAGAAATAGATATGCCAGAAGGCCTTGACATTATGTATGAGCGGATTCTGGTGCAGATATACAAGGGAAGCGGAACATCCTTTAAGCTTGCAGCTCACGTATTTACATGCCTCCTTTACGGCAATCGTGAGCTGGAGGAAAGAGAGTTGGAAGACTCCGTCGTCTCGCGCAAACGAGGCGGCATCGACGAGCAATCTAGAAGTTTTTCCAACTTTGTAGATACGATATTGTTAGTTTGCGGCGGTTTCGTGGAGAGGTCACAGCAAGGCAGCTTCCGCTTCATCCACGCTTCCGTCCACGATTACTTCAAGGAAGAGCCTCAGAGAAGACTGACAGGGCGCAGTCAGTTCCAAGATCCGATTCTCGTATCGACTCGTGTGGCGGGCAACTTACGTTTAGCGACGCACTGCCTCGAGTACATCAACTATGCTCTACCTAAAAAAAGACTCACTCCGCCAGAAACACCAAAGTCTCAATTGGAGAACCAAGTCCCTCTCAGCAACTACGCCACAACGCATTGGCACACACACATGCTTGCGACGAATGGCACTTTAGTGGAAGTACAGAATGCCCATAAAGAAGAGCCTGATGCTTATAGTGAATTTATTTCGGCGCTATGCCAGCTTCTGTCTCGGCCGTCAGCTGTATCAGCTTGGATCCAGAGTTGCTATGCGTTCCACTGGGAGCCTCCATATCTGTCCTTGATGGAATGGGCGGCGCAATCCGATTTACCTGGTTTTCCATGGCGCCAGTATTCGCCTCAAATCGATGATGTTATCCCCAATGTTCGAGAACTAGCTCAATATCTGAACTGGATCATCGCCGATTGGAGCGTTCACTTACACGAAGATTCAAGTTGCATATATGACGAGGCCGCAGCTTTCATAAAGTCTGAGTATGCGACTAAGCCGTCGGATATAGCTGTAAAGAGGCTTGTATCGGCTACTCCAGCATCCAATGTTTCTAGTGAACCGCTTCATAAAATTTCCAAGATGATGCCTGATGGCAGGCAAGATTATGTACTGAGCATCTATCCACCAATGTAAGTATTCCAAAACTGGCATCCTCAACCCGGCGATACAAACTAATGCTCCGCAGTACATATCTAAAATGGAGCCGGAATCTTGATTGGGATTCTGATTTTTCTGAAATCGAGCAGCATTCACTGAGCTGGGTCGCACGGCTCGAGATTTTCGATATCGACAGAAGCTACGACAATGCCACTGCATGCTTCGAGATGGACATCGATACTAATGAAGTTCTTTTGCAACTAACTCAATCACTGATGTGCTCCTCGTCAGGTGCCGTCCTACAGTTTCCCATTTCTCTTAGTAGTGACGGTCAGGCGTTTACCGTATTGAGGACAGTCTATCGTCTCAGAAAGACCCCTAACGAGCTCGGCGTTGCCTCACATGTACTGGCTTTCAACGCATCTCATCCATTTTGGCAGCCAAGAATATCATCGGGGTGGAAGGCTCATGCCAACAATTTATACCTTTACTGGATTTATTTTGACGACCAAGGGCAGTACCTCTGCTTGGTGGAGCAGTTTCTCAATCATGACTTGACTGTCTGGGCATTCGGGTACAATCGAATACAAAGTATTGATACGTCCCCCCAATTTATTTCTCAAGTATCGATCCCATTAGAGAGAGGCTTTGTCGAACACTACCCAGGCAGAAACCGCAGGGAATTCGAGTTGGCGTATCACCCATTGGGGGGCGCAATAGTCGTGGCCGGATGCAACAAATCAGCTTTCCTCTGGAACTTTGAGAGCCGTCGAACGCTTTATCCGCTAAATGGTGGCTCGGGCGGAAAGTTGGAGATGTTATCTTTTACTTCAGACGGAAAGTCGGTTGTATGGAGAAGGAGCGGCGAGTTGCCATTCGCCATTAGCGTAGAATCAATGCTACCGTCAAAGCCTCCAACAGTGGACCTGCTTGATCGACCTCTCGATCAGACATCGAATGAGGAAGAGAATGGCGGCGATGAGTGTAGACTGCTAGAACTCCCCACGCCAGTCTCTTCACAGGTTGCCACATTTGGTGCAGGTGCCGGCGCCATTCGCCCGTATGGCAGTGGTACTCTCACACATGAGCCCGGCCAAAGCGGGAAAGAGGTTCTTTTGATGGTATCTGACAGGCGGGTTGTGGTTTCACAAGTCCCATCATCCGAGAGAAATGACGACGCTGGCATACCTAATGAAAACGACCACGGGAAGCAGCTCGAGCTACAGAACAACCAAAATTTAATACTCACACGCATTCCAAACTGGGGTTTCAAGGCCGCTACTCCCACTGTGATCTTTCCTAGAGAAGATGGCGACCCAGTCCGCATTGTGCTGGACAAAGATTCCACGACTGCTAATCGGGTAAACCCAAGCCAAAGCTTCAGCAGTGCCGGTGGCAATCAATTGTCGCATCAGAATAGCCCCGTGATTATTGAGAGGCAGATCAAGTCAATTCAGAGGCACAATCAATACAGCACACAGACACCTTTGCTCTTGTCCTCACCAGAGCAGCTGGAAGGCAACGACGTCGCACGACTTGATCGAGATGCAGATGCAAACATAGAAGAGGCTGCAGAAAAAGATGGAAACACTTCAAGCACAGACAATACGGCCATCATAATCACACAGCCGATAGCTAAAGTTGATGAAGACACAGCTGTAAGCATGCCGCTGGCGCCCAATCCCATAACATCGACTACGGAGAGTCCTCGCGACAATATCAACCCTACGAAAGAGAAGAAATTTGGGAAGAAGCTTCTTGGAAGCTTGTCCAGGTTTTTGAAAAGAAAGCCAAAGGTGTAACCACAAGTGCTTTTTATACCTAGATAACTTTGCATAAGGTGTCTGGTTTTGACGCAGACAAGCTTGCCCAACCTCAGATCTCAGCAATCAATACACTTTTAGAAGATGGGTGCGCTGCTGCGGCAGATACCATCGATTTACATCTTTTATCAAAGCGTGCGCAGCAAACTTTGTCATGTGGAAGCTAGAACACGCATCTAGTTTTGGCCATTTCTGCATTGCTTGGTTTGCCGCTTTCGCTGATGGGATTGAGTGCAAGGCTCTAGTCTTGAGCTTAGTGTTATAAATAGCCGTAATACTTTCACCATAGAATGCTCCTTAACTAAAGTAGACGTAGAAAGTACTACTCAGTGTATTGGCACAGCTCCCTTTTAATAGCATCTACCAGCAGTGATTTGTAAATGCCTTTTAATGCAATCACTAAGAGAGTAAAAACAATTACCGGATTACCTCGAAAATTTGGCCAGTGATTTTTTTTTTTTTTTTTTTTTTTTACAATCTGACCGTTTCACAATCTGACCGAAACTGCCCCATTATTTGCTAAGAAGAGTAGCCAGCTAACTTGTAGCAGCAAGCATATACAGAGTTTTACTGGCCAGTTTTCGAGGTCATACGGTAGAATAGGTAGTTATGAGCTGATGATTTGTAAAAGGCTAAATGCATTTAGTTGAAATATGATATTATTAGGTGTCTTACTAACTGTGGACTGGTGTGCTGACATGTATTGCATGTGCAACATCACTAATGAGGAGTCCCAAAACCTGATAGAAATAAAATTGATTGTCGCATACAATTGCCGGCAACATCAGGCCGCCAAATTCTCTTCCTACCAGACAAGATTACACTTAAGCTCAGTAATTGTGACATCTAATCCAAATACACTAAAAGACAGTTTTTCTCCTAACTCTTTTACCTCATTACTGCCCACTACTAGTGTACTTAGAAATATGGCTATTGATACTACGTAGAACAGCTATTATGCATATCAAAAAGCTTATATAACAATTGAAGAATTGAATTGTCTATTATTTCGATGCTTTTCTGCAGTATACAACAGAGTCAAGTCCCCATCGGCCTGAAGGGTTACTTGCAGTCTGTCTTGCGGGCGCAGTTTCTAATAATCTATTGAATGAAGGGTTACAGTTTGTTATATAAATTAAATTTATTTTGATAACTGATACTATAATCTTGAAGGCGCTTCAATGATATCTCTTGTCACACACACTTTGTGACATGTAAAGTGCATTGACTGACACCATCAACAGATCGGCTCAATTACAAGCAATACCAAGAAATTTTCTTGTAATAGAAACACTTCCTAATATATCATATCATCAAATCAAATATTTCAAGTTTATTGAAATGGCTATTTAATGAAGTGAATATTCGAAATCCATGGAGAGTAGTATTCAATTAACGCCCGAATGATTAGTTAAACAGGCAAAGACGGGCTCAAAAGTGATTGTCTAATTAAATATCTCGTGGAAGAAATTCTATAAAAACCTCAGTCAGGTCCGGGTTGAATGAAGATGCACAAACTACCGATACAACTTAGCAGCAAAGTTCATTGCTTCGAACAAACTATATTATTCAGAAACACTCGGAATTCCGCATTTCGTTGTCTTTAAAATGGCCAAACTTTCTCTTATCTCGTTTTTGGCAATTGGTCTTGCTTTACAAAAACCAGTTTCGGCGTCCTGGGAGTGGGAGATCTTCACTTCAAGCGATGACTGTGGCGGCGCCTCAACTCTAAACCTTACGGGCAACGGAGAACAGGGCTGCCAAAACGTAGGCTTTGCAGCTCTATCGTTTTTCTTCACTTCCAATGCTGGCGAGGAGCTTGAGATCTTCTTCCTGCAGAACTGCAACACTGCCGAGAGCAGACAGGTATTCGCTGGCAACGGAGCATGTTTTTCCCTGCTTGAGGGTGGCAGCCCTGCCCAATCTTTCGACATTATAGAGGCGACTGGGGCCAAAACGACTTTTAACATCACTGAGAACTATGAAATCGTCCCCAAAGTATCCAAGGATCATGCCGCCTAAGTCTGCTACCACTCAACATCTTGTGGCCGAAGGAATGTAGGGAACTGGACAAGCGGAATAGGGGGGAATTCGATCTTTTACAATAAACACTAGGCCTAGTGAATTCGCTGTATTTTCATTTATTACACTCGTTTAAATAAATCGTAACTAGCTATCAGCAGAATGTTAACATTTATCTATATCTCTGAGGTACCACAGCTTCGCGTAGGATGAGTAAACTAACTTTATAAGCAGTAAAGAAAGCATACGAGCCCATGCTTGGTATACCCCCAACTGTGGAATGTTGAGCAGTAAAAGATTGAACATTATTATTTTTGCGGAAGAAGCTGTGGCGCCGCAGCAAGATTGCTCGGTTAAATGAGTTCTATACAAGTTATACGTAGCAGCAATCGCCCTATTGGATCTACATAGAATCTGCGCCTGTTGAAAGGGCGATTCTATGCTCTCTTGCGCACCATTAGCACAACTTGACAAAGAGAGCTCTAGAGTCAAAAAAACTATTACTAAGCCTATAAAAACTCAGGGACATAGTATAAATGCCTGCCTACTAGGCATTTTAAACACTGAGTCCAATGACTGACTTCAATCCCATATATATAGCCTTAATTTGCGTCCATCTATAGCGGGCATTAGCGTGGACTAATCACACAATCCACACCAACTTTGACAACATCTCACTGGCGCTCTTCATAGCGCTCCACTAATCTCTCGCCTCAGTGAAGTTTGCCTCAAGTTTACTCTTCACTCATCGCAAATTCTTACAAGCATCAAACAAAAAGCAAAGACGAATATGTCAAAACACGCTCCTCCTCCCGGTGCCAAAAGCATCAACGAAATCCTTGACGAAGCCCGTTCCCATCTCACCCGCATTGACCCCGCTCAACTTCTTACAGAGCTACAAACTCCCGCCTCTCACGGCCCAACTCATGTTATAGACATTCGGCCTGCTGCTCAACGCGAGCGAGAAGGTGCATTTGCGTTCCCCAGCACACTCGATACATCTGCTACAAAACACACAGTCAGCATCATCGAGCGCAACGTGCTGGAGTGGCGCCTGGACCCGCAAAACGATTCCCGGATCAAGGAGCTTGTGGATGAGTTTGGCTACGATACGCGAGTAGTCATTACATGCTCAGAGGGCTATACCAGTTCTCTGGCGGCCAGGGAGCTACAGAAGCTGGGCTTATCCAGAGCGACAGATTTAAATGGCGGTTATTGGGCGTGGAAGCGGCATTTGGAGGGTCAAGCGAGCAATTGAGCTTTCTACAGGGATGTGTTTAAGCGGCGAAAGGATGGAGATATTGCTTTTCTCAAGAATTGGAAGTTTGTAACAATTGATCACTATCGGCAGTTCTATTTCACTAGATAATACTTAGACGTGGTTCATTATTGTTGAAGTGAAAACAAATTAAACAGGCATCTTTCGAAGTGTTTTCCTTCAAACAAGCTCGTTAGGATCATGCCTATAAAAATTCAAGGAGCAATAGAGAGATGTTTTATACTATGTCTAAACATATATTCTGCCTATTCCGCCGCTTGCTCGAATGCAGCATATCGAGATCTACAACTAGAACAGTCACTAGATCGCCAGCTATCCCCAAAAACACTAGGGCTCAGAACAGTATTTATGTGTATGACAAAACATAGTGTCTATTTCTGGTAGTAGTTTGTTTCTTTTAATAGATCAGTCTCATCTTCTTGAAAGACCCACGCATAGTCTTTCAAAGATTTTTCTGCCACTTGCTCTCTTTCAATCCTCATCGGAGGCTATTCGCACAGACTTGGCGATGTACGATGCACGATGCGATCACAATCATGACTGAGTCTCATTAAACTTTATAATGAAAGGAAACACGGATTCCTATACGACTTTTGATACAGCTTCAATAAAGGTGAGCGCGTAGAGGTATTCCTTCTAATTATGGCCTCCCTGTCGACAGTCATAAGAATTGGGAGTCACTGAGAATCAAAATGCCGAATACCAGCGTTCAAATTGCCGATTTTGGTGGGATGGAGTCTTGGGCCGATACGATAGTTATAGCGATGGAAGCAGTCTTCAAGTTGCTTGCCAATTTTCCAATGCGCTTGGTTAGAATTATTATCTGGCACAATTTGGCACATTACAGATGGGCTCCGTCTACCCCTACCAAGATTCTGTCACGTAGATCTCTGTCACTAGAAGGGGCAAAGGCCGTCGTCTTATATAAACAGTTATACAATATATATTTTCTTATGTTTAGAGGCTCAACCGTTGTCGCCCGCTTTTATAGAGTTATCTGCCAATCACAGCAATGGAGAATTAGAATGAAAATCAACATTTTTCAATGATCTCATTGATTGTTTTTGACTTGAGCAAATGCCATATCAAATTGACTAATACTCTCAAAAACCCGTCGCTTAGATGCGCGCTTGACAGCATATCACGATATTCCTGGCATCTCGCAGTGCTTGGATTGAGCTACCCGTATCTCTTCAATTTCTGTTACGTACAAAATCCCAAAAGCCACCGCGGCTGGGCTAGATCCACGAAACCCAGCCCAGCCCCACTTACTCGGCTACGCTCCCGAATATCCTATCGTGGGTAGACCAAAATCCGTGGCTGCAGCATCAGGATATCAGAATTCGATGTCCATTTCTCCGTATGTCCGCACTCAAGATTCAGGGTAGCAGTAGCCTTATCCTACTAAACAGCGAATAAGCCTTGAAGGTTGACTCAGCACGCGAGCAAATAGCCCAGAGGATATTGTCGGGTCTCGCGTAATCCTTGATGTCGTATCCCACGGATATCTCGCGTAAAAGAAGGGCTGCCACACTTACAGATGCAGCATGATTGTGGCTACTGTTGCTAAGATACCTACTTGATGATATTTGGATTTGAAGATTTGTTTTGCAAGGGCGTAAGCCCTCCGCTTTCGGCCCTGTCAGAGCGTGTAAACGCCACGCTGTCCATGTGCCGTGTCTTTGATACAAGGTACAGCTAGTGTAGTCACGGCAAATATCACAACAAAACTACAGGCATGTTTGAGGCCCATGTCTGAACAGAAAGAAAGATTTTTGTTTATTTAAAATTGCCTCTTAATAGTATAATAAAGTTTATTTTTCGCGTAAAATCGTTGTGTTGCATTGGTGTGTTGCCTTGGTCATATATAAGAAAGGCGAATGCATACATGGTGGATGGGGGTATAACTATGTGAATCCTCCAGGATCTGCACTCAATGCATGCAGTTTTATATATACACCTTTTATAAATAAACATACACCCTCTTTCTGTTCAACTGGATCGAGATTTTTCAAGTGGACCTGTACTACGTCGTCCTCTCTTACACCGATGTTTCCCGGAGACACAGGGATGATAGTCAATACAGCCTCCACAGAAACACGACAAAGGTCTGACTTGAGCTTGCTGAGATGATGGATATGGCCTCCTCTCACCCGAAGCTAAGGCTAGTGTTGGCTGTATATCCCAGATTACCCCAGATGAAGCTGGGGAAAATTGGAAGAGCAACAAGACTCCTTTCTGGAGATATTCTGCCTCTGGTATCGAGATTTAAAAACTGAAGATGCTCAGTATCAAGTTCATTCTAGATCTATTCAGTTATTATTTCTACTTGAGTTTATGTCAAGGAAAATGACGTTTACAATTACCGAATCCCAAGGCGTGGACATGACTCCTGCCAAAAAAGACAAACCAAATCATGACGATGCCATCTCACGACATGTATCCAACAACCTACCAGGAGAGTTTGAAGGCGTAAGAAAAGCCTACGACGAAGAAACACAACGTGCTATTGAAGGAGATGCTCACTTCCATCGTCTCAGCTGGGGGCGCCTAACCGTGGTTCTCATTGTAGAGGCCATTGCTCTAGGGAGTCTCAGTTTACCAGCTGCCTTTGCAACACTGGGTATGGTGGCAGGTGTGATACTGTGCATTGGTGTTGGTCTAGTAGCCATGTATGCGAGCTACATTCTCGGAGAGGTCAAGCTGCGATATCCCGAGGTTGCCCATTACGCAGACATTGGGCGGCTGATGATGGGAGGCTTTGGATCGAAGCTTTTCAGCATCATTTTCGCTTCGCAGCTGATTCTTATTACGGGATCGCATTGTCTGACTGGCACGATTGCTTTTGAAACCATCACTGGAAGCGGAATCTGCTCTCTCGCCTTTGGGGTCGTGTCTGCGATTATACTTTTCTTGCTGGCCATCCCGCCGTCGTTTACCGAGGCAGCCATCTTGGGATATATAGATTTCGCTTCCATCATCATAGCAATTGGTATTACCATGATTGCTACTGGAATTCAGAGCTCGAACCAGCCTGGTGGCTTGGAAGCTTCTACTTGGTCAGCTTGGCCTCAAGAGGATTTGACATTCTCGGAAGCCATTGTTGCTGTCAACAGTATTGTTTTTGCATATGCTTTTGCTGGAGCTCAGCCATCTTTCATGGACGAAATGCACACGCCCAAAGATTACATAAAGTCTATTTGGAGCCTTGGAATCATCGAAGTTGTCATCTACACTATTACAGGCGCTCTCATCTATGCGTTTGTGGGCCAAGACGTCCAGTCGCCTGCCTTATTATCGGGTGGATCAGTCATTTCTCGAATCACTTTTGGTATTGCACTTCCTGTCATTTTCATCTCCGGCTCAATCAACACCACTGTTGTGGCTCGCTTCATTCATGGAAGAATATACAGGAACTCTATTGCCCGTTATGTGAATACCGCCAAAGGCTGGATATCCTGGCTGGCAGTGGTTGGAGCTGTCACGCTGATTGCATGGATCATTGCTGAAGCCATCCCCTTCTTCTCTGAGCTTTTGTCTATTAGTTCGTCCCTTTTTGTGTCTGGGCTTTCGTTCTATCTACCACCAGTCATGTGGTTTGTCTTACTGAAAGAGGGCAAATGGTACGAGCGACATAATTGGAAAAGCGCCTTTTTCAATGGTGGTGTGTTCATAATCGGAATGATTATCCTCGTTTGTGGCACTTATGCAAGCATTGTGGAGCTGGTAAGCTTCTTATTTCCTTCTTGACCTAATATCGGACGACTAACACCTGCTGCTTTTAGATTCAGAAATTCCAGAAACACACAGTCAACAGACCTTTTACATGCCAGTCACTTGTTTAACCTCGACTCGTAATCTGGTAAACTAGCGTACTTTCTGACTTGGTTGAAAATACTACTTTTACACTTCAAGAGTTTAAAGCAACACACCTGGACAGCTGGGCGTGGAAGATTAGATAGTTAATCTCCTAATTCGTTTTGATAAAAAGCTCTGTTTCGCGCTAGTTGTAGTAATTCGTATGCGTTCAATTGAATAAAATATTGCATGAGTGTCACTTAATTACCCTATCTAATACTAGCACTACATTCTAATCTCTATCACAAGCGATGATCAATTGCTATACATGATGTTTGTTTATAAATGAATCAATCTTTTTGCCCTTTTTGTACACATCCCTTAGACACTTTCAGCTGCATCGTACACCTTCTTGCCTTTGTACCAAGTTTCCTGGACTCGAGCATGGAGCAGCGATTCCGCAGTCCATTCCATCTCCGCCACTGCAAAGTTTGCCTGCAACCCCTTTGCTAAACTTCCCGTCCAGCCCTCAGAAAAACAAGCGTATGCGCTTCCACGAGTAGCTCCTTGCATTGCCTGGCATAGAGAAAGAGCAAACTCCGGGTTCATCACCACAGTATAATCCTGGTCACGCACAGATCGTCGAGTAGTCGCCGTGTAAAGGTTGCGGAGCACATCCCACGGCGCAGTGGGAGAATCTGATCCAATAGAAATATTAGCTCCAGAGGCAGCAAAATCCCCGTATGCAAACGCCCGTCCGCAGCGTTTTGTGCCCAGGAGTTCCGGCCAGGCCTTGAGCAGCACCGGATCAGCGTGGGCAGGCTGGATAGACGCCGTAATGCCGGCGGCAGCAAGACGAGCTCCGTCGCCAGGACTAGTTAGCTCGAGATGCTCGATGCGATGGCGGCGGCCCGGGGTGCCATTATCGGACAGCGCATCAATGGCCAGCTTGGCGGCGGCATCGCCAATGGCATGCAGGGCACACTGCAGGCCGGCTCGATCTGCTTTGCGTACAACTGCCCCGAGAGCCTCGCCGTTCCATATGGGAGCTGTCGATAAGCCAGTGGTGGAGTACGGCTCGACTAGAGCTGCGGTGCACGAGTCAACAACCCCGTCGCACATGATCTTGATGCCCACGATGCGGAAGTCTGGCGATGTTTCGGAGTTGAACTGTCGACTCAGTTCAATCGCCCGATCAAGCTCCTCCGAGTCACCATTTGACGAATCCGTTGGGCGGACCAGCCAGTGAGCCGCAATGTGCAGGGGGAGCTGGCCGCCCATCTCTGCGCGGAGACTCTGCAACGCATCCCAGCCAATATCGTCCATGGCCATTTCCACAAAGCCGGTGCAGCCAACGGCATGAAGAGCCTCAATTGCGCCCCGGATTGCCTCCACTCGCTCTGCTGGTGTTGCAATCTGTGCGAGATGAGGCCATGCCAAGAGTGTACATGCTGTCTCGCTGAGGAGACCGGTTGCCTTGCCTTGGTTGTCGCGATGTATCGTTCCTCCAACTGGGTTGGATGCAGACTCCAGTCCCATGTCTTTGATTGCTGCCGTGCTACACCAACATGCATGAAGATCTCTTGACATGATATAGATGGGTCGCGGGTCCAAGTCGTCTAACATGGACACATCGGCCTTGCCATCGGTCTGGAACTCCATCCAGCCGCCGCACAGAATGCGAGATGCATCGGGGTGAGTGGCTGCATAGACGCTGATGACATCTCGAATCTCCTGTAGACTTTTACAATTTTCCAAGTTTAGCCTCTGTAGGGACTGGCCGAGGAGAAGAGCGTGTACGTGACCGTCTATGAAACCGGGAAGAACATGACGGCCCTTGAGATCTTGCACCTCAGCCCCCTTTGTGGAAGCAAGAGCATGGATGTCTGCACCAGCACTGCCAACGTATTCGATTATTCCATTCTCGACGAGCATACACTCGTGGAATTTGGCTTCGTGATTTTTTTCGTCGTCTTGGGTGGCAAAGAATTTGCCGTTTATAAACAGTGTGGCCGCCATAGATGTGTTTGTTTGAAACTTTGAGTTGCCGAAACTAGTGCAATGGCTTGACAAACACTCGAGTTTCTCAACTACACTTTATACTTGATCCCCGTATTATATAATTCAGTATAAACTACTCGAGTTTTATTCCAGAAACCAACATGGCGGACCCGGTTATCCACGGGGGCTCTCCCGGCGTGGAGTTTGAACTCTGCGACCTGACTCTCTACACGTTCCCCCATCTACCACTATTAGCCCATCTCGCCGCAGTAGTTCGCGATGCCACTCTCGGGTGAGGTGGGGCCGGAGCATTTCGCGATTAGCTGCTGGCTCTATTGGGAGTAGGAGGCGGCGTTTGGCGTGGCCTGGCTTGGCTGCTGTGGCTAGACGAGACGAGCAAACGCCATTGAGACGATCTAGCCAAAGGGCGAGCCCATGTCCTGATGAGTCAGGCTGCTGACGGCTGGGCTCGCAGCTCTGCTCTTATCTACCGCCGCACCCATCGTTCCCCATGGAGCGCTGGGCTGACACATTTTCCCCAACTTTGCCCACATGCCACTCGCCAAACTTCAATCACACACTTTGCGCGTCTCCTGATTGAAAGAAGGCCTGCCCCCCCTTTTATTGCACTCACGCCTCTCCTCGCTCGCAATGCAGGCGGCAAAAGTGCCGCTGCGAAGCCGGTCTAAGAGAGGCTGCTGGACGTGTCGCATCAGGCACCGCAAATGCGACGAGGGCCACCCCTTCTGCAAGGAGTGCGACAACCGCAACATCCACTGCCACGGCTACGGCCCTCGGCCCTCTTGGCTGGACAACGAGGAGCAGGTCCGCGCCGAGCTGTCGCTGGTCAAGAGAGCCGTCAAGCACAACGCCAGGCAGCTGAACAAGGGTGCCAACAGCAGGACGGGCCCTCAACTGCGGAACATTTCATCTAAACCACAGCAGGATGCGGTCGCTGTAGCTGGGCCCGAGCAGGCCCTGTGGGCCTCGTGCCCGAGTCAGGAAATGCGGTACCGCGAAGCTGAGCTCATCATGCTCTACTTGGACTACATCTTCCCCATCCAGTATCCCTACTACACTGACAACCCCGAGCTGGGCGGCCGCGGCTGGCTCTTCTGGCTGCTGCTCAACAACCGTCCGCTGCGGCAGGCCTCGATGACGCTGGCCGCCCTGTATCAGCGGACCAAGTTTGCGCGAGGCACCGAGTACATGGAGGCCGAGCTGATAGAGTATCACACCACGGCCCTGAGTGCCATGCGCCATGCCCTTTCGGCCAACGAAGGCAACCTTGCACTGGACGAGGGCGGACGGCTCATCACCTTTATATCCAGCGGCTGTTGTCTCATTAGCTTTGAGGTTCGTATACCTGCATGAACATGTTCCGAGCAGTCGAAGCGACGTACATACGTGTTATAAGCGACATGTATGTATGAGTATGATTATAAGCGGTTCACCATCCTCCTAACCTGAGCATGTGATTTCTAGATTTTACAAGGTGGCTCACTGAGCTGGCAGACGCATCTTGATGCCCTTACCACAGTTGTAAGCAAGCTGGGGCCGTTGTTCATCGGCTTGGATCCTACGCCTCGAGAGCAGAGTGGCTCGCCAACAGAACAGACGACGCCGCCAAATGGAACCACCATGTCACCCATATGGCGTGGCATGATGTATGCAAAGCGCTTCGAGTTTACGAAGCTCCTCTGGTTTGAGATTCTCTCTACAGCGTCCACGGGAGTGCCACCACGCCTGCCATACCGACAGTGGCTAGACTCAGAGGAGATTCTGATGGCAGACTTTGTCGGCTGTGAGAATTGGGTGATGCGAGTCATTGGGGACTTGTCGATGATTCAGGTGGGAGGCGAGTGCAACACTCCAGAGGAACGACGCGAGTCGCTGCTACGGCTTGAAAAGGTGCTGCAGAATGGCATCGAACGACTGCGGAGAAAAGTTGAAGATGTATGTTGCTTTTGAATCCCTTTTCCTCCTCTCTCTCTCGTCGTCAGTTTTGGATTTTTTGATTTGCGGCTAATGTGCATGAGCCACAGCCACCTGTCTCACACTACATCTCGCGAGTATTCGCTACTGGAGCCCTAGTCCTGCTCTACGTTATCCTGTCTAGCACTCGTCCTTCTGACGCCAGCATCTACGCCGCCGTTGCATCTGTTATTAGCGAGCTCCAGCAAGCGCCTAGTGATGTTTCACTTCGCGGAGTTGTTTGGTCGATCTGCATAGCGGGGGCCATGGCGCAGCCAGACCAGCAGGCGTTTTTCGAGCATCTCATGACTCGGATCTTGAACAAGACGACAAACAAAACAACCAAAGACTTTGGCAACTGTGCGAGCGTGCAGCGGATCTTGCGACAGTGCTGGACCAAGCGACACGAAGATCCGAGATCTGACTTTACGTGGCGGGATGCAATGGAGGACATTGGAGACTTTCCGCTGCTGGTCTGAAGAGTCATGTTGTGACGAGTTGTGGTTGTTTGCATGAGTAAAAGTCGGAGGGAGTAATATCATATACCTAGAATAGCGATGCGATTTTGATTTTATGGGAGCGTCTGGGAGTTATTCGAGACTGAAGCCTTCATGTTTAGTTCACCCGCAGATTGCATGATACCTGATGTGTAGGTACTTAGCATAGACTGAGCCGAGATACATCACCACAAGCACCAACCTGGGCAACACAGGACTGGGACAACAGCTTATATATACGCCGCATCATACCAAACCACGCGTGCATTGAGGAGTTGCCCCCGTCGCTCCTAGTGTTCTCGCGCGTTGAAGACCTTCGCAAGCAACGTCAAGTTATGTACTTGCGACGCCCCGGTCTAAGCCGCAATTGGAGCCCAGCCCATCGGCCCGCTTTAAACATCACGATGCGAAGCTCTGCCGCTAAAGCCGGGCGCACGACGTCATACATCACGCATGCATTTCGTGTTGCTTGGATTGTGTGAAAATCCGGATCTCGGTGCAGAAAATCCAGGAAGTGACAAAAAGAAAAGGCTCGTCACGTATTTGAAAAGCCCGACAATTGGCTGAAGCTTGCACGTTGCCAAGGCACACTTAAGCCTTTAACATCCTCACACGCGTATTTATTTCTGGTTAAATAGATCCAGATCTTGGATTCGGTGACTCTGCCGAAACTTTGGTGCTACTTTTTTCGCCACTTCTCCAGCTGATGATAACCGTTGCATCTCTTGGCATAACAAAAACAGTCTTGGCATTGACTGACGACGACTGGGGTATTCATATGAATGCTTTGATGTTGAGATAGCTGGGGTTTGGCTTGTTTTGCCGTGAGAAATACCGGGAAAATAGGCCAAGTTTAATCTCACTTCACCGCCGTCAACGCTTGACGCGTATCCAATCTCATCGACGATGTGCGACAGAGATTTCGAGGAGAATGGCGTGGCAGCGATAGATGAAGAAAAGGGTGACCAGTCCGATGCCTATCTTCGCAGGACCAAGATAGAAAACGACAATGCGCATCTCGAGCCCAGGTAAGCCAATATCCAGTAAGTAACGACATTCGCTTGCTGACACTCAATCACACAGTCGCTGGTGGTTTCTCGCCTCAGTGTTTCCTATGATAGCGGGAACTATTGGTCCTGTAGCTTCAGCATTCAGTATCTGCGCTTTGGTTTCACCCTGGAGGCAGCATCTCTTGCCTGGACAACAACCTGATCAGGCGCACTATATCCCAGATCCAGCATGGTATGTCTGCCGCTCAGCATATACTGCCATGAGGCGACCGGCTACTAACGATGCGTATCACAGGCTCACGGCAATAAACGCCGTCCAACTGGGAATTGCCGTCACTTCCAACCTTTTCCTACTCTTCAACATGGCAAGGCGGGTTCGCTTCAGTATAGCACAGCCCATCACGATAGTGGGATGGTAATGCCAAGATGGTCCAGTCTAACAAAACAATGCATCGCTAATAATGCATCAACAGGTACTTTTCGTCGATTTGCCTGATATGCTTGACGTCCACTGGTGCTAAACCTCTGACTGAGGGGCTTGACTTTCCCAAGGATGAGATGATTTGGTCTCAATCATTCTACTACGGCATCTGGTCGGCCATATTATATTTCATTGTCGCATCCCTCATGTCAATCACGTTCTGGGGGGCCTGCGCAGGTCATTATCCAAAGGACTTTATCCTGTCCCTCAGTCAGCGCACTTTGATGCTGCAAACCATTCTCGTCCTGCTATATCTCCATGTTGGAGCCACTGTCTTTGCCGCTATTGAGGGCTGGGGATATCTGGACGCTGTATACTGGGCTGATGTCACGCTGTTTACGATTGGTTTTGGCGACTTTGAACCGTCGACGAATCTTGGAAGAGCACTTACAATCCCGTATGCCATTGTCGGAATCATCAGCTTGGGTCTGGTCATCGAGGCTGTTCGCGGCCTCACTCTCGACGGCGGAAAGCGCCGAGTACTGGCCCGAATGGAAGAAAAGAAGAGACGAAGATTCGTACGCAAGATTTCGAAGCGAGGGGGTGACGAAATTTTGGAACCCATCCAAGACGAAAGCCTAGAGCCTATCCAAGAAGAGCCCGACTCTCCTCGCTCGCAAGCAGAATTCGACTTTCCTCGTGCGCAAACAGATAAAACTGATAGGACAGACAAAACCGATAAGACAGATAGATCCATCTCAAGCGAGTTTGAACGACGCAAAGCTGAATTCGCTCTGATGCGTAAGATCCAAGCCAAGACAGCTACACGCAGAAAGTGGATGGCTTTGGGCGTTTCCGGCTTGGTTTGGCTCGTATTCTGGATGGTCGGAGCCGTCATCTTCCAGCAAGCCGAGAAACCCTACCAAGACTGGACGTACTTTCAAGCTTTCTACTTTTGTTTCATCGCGTACACGACGATTGGATATGGTGATCTTACGCCCGTATCCAACGCGGGGAGGTCCTTCTTCGTCTTTTGGTCTCTCATGGCTTTACCGACCATCACGGTGCTTATTTCGCATGCTGGCAGCACTGTCATCAAAATTGTCCGAGATAGCACTATCCGACTAGGAAACGTCACTATCCTGCCCGGAGAAGATGCCTTTTCCTCCAGCTTCAAGCACATGGTTAGCAGAATGACACTTGGAAGGGCGTACAAGACATACTACGACTCCGCCAACCCCACAATGATGCTCGATGCGCCAAAGAACAATATTCAAAGAATAGCCGAGTTTATGGAACAGCTGGAGGAGGACGATCTTTCTGACATTGAGAGGGAACGTGACAATGCGAATGACAGTGGGGAAGATTTTGGAGGAGATAACGGAAAAGAAACGAGGAAAAGAGGCCGTCCCAACCGCCTTGACTCGACAGCATCAAATTTCACAACCAAAGTACGTCGATCGCTTTCGCGGATTCGCAATCATGAACGCAAGCTGCCCACCGGACCGGATTTCCACTTTCTTCTCATTTCAGAGATTCAAGCCGTGGCCAAGCATCGAAAGGAAAACAAGGAGTACAACTACTCATTTGACGAATGGGCGTGGTACCTCAAGCTCATTGGCGAAGACGAACACAGCGCAATGACTCACGGGAAGGCAAAGATCAAGGGGAAAAAACCAACCGGTGACTCCGGGAGAGACGAAATCGTCAAGTGGTCGTGGGTTGGGCATCGCAGCCCTTTGATGGGGAGCCAGAGTGAGAGCGACTGGATATTGGAAAAATTGGTGGACAGGCTGCAACAGTCGCTATCGGCTGAGAGTCAGAGGCAGAAAGCTGAGAATAAGGTGCAGCGACGGAAACGTCGGGGTACGTTTGATGATTATGCCATGTAAGATATACGGACTGGTGTAAATAATGTGTATTATAGTTTTATAGTAATCTGAGGAAATGCGTGGGGACAAGCGGTATGCGTTTCGCGTTTGCTTTTAGATCATCTACATTTTGGCAATTGTATTGAATCTCGATAGAAGAACAATTAGATCTTTATGAACAGACAGCAGCCACTTGAGCCATTGCGAGTACCTGTATTGTAGGACAGATTCAAAAGTTCCAGGATCCCCGCTTCCGCGCCCAAATGCAGATAGCGCTGTGACAAATGGCGTGCTTAGTGCTACAACGCAGCTAAGAATTGAAGACCTCAGTTTCACGCATGCGACAACAACCCATCGTCGATTGTAATATCTTCAAAACTATCAAGCATAGCGCAGGACTAAGTTGCAGCGTATCCAGTAACTCACAATGACCCAAGTCCCCGTGCCAAAGCCCCAAGATGATCTACAGACCGTTGTAGAGGCTCGGACAAGAGAGTGGCACTTCCACATCTACTTCCTACTGCAATCGCCCACTGAAACGGCTGCGGCACTTGCGCTTCGTGATGCGGTATTAAGACTTCGTCGTGATGGTACGTAAGACCCTAGACAGCCTCGAGACACTGGGAACTAATTGGCCGTATAGGTGCCTTTGTGGCCGTTCCGCTGCACAGAGTCAACAAGTATCCTATTGGACCTCACCCTGCTGGGTCGTATGAGAGTGAGTAATGGCCCGTGAGATATAAATAATACCAAATAAGTCTCGTCTAATCTTGAGTAAAGTCTGGGTTCCCGACTCTTCGTTCTCTGACGTATTCTTCTACTTGGCATCAAACCGAGGAAATTTGAGGTCAGTTCCAATCTAGCCGGCGCTTATACCCCATTCTATAAACAGCTACGACTTTGCATAACTTTTGCTCATTTTCTGATACACGGTGCAGCGTACTTATACATCCCCTAACTTCTGAACAACGTCGAGACCACGAGACTCGCAATGGCTGGCTAGGTACGCCGTGGCCCATCTACTTAGACGGATTGCCTCGCGAAAGTGACGAGGTGCCTCTTCAGTATCCCGAGCTGGGCCTCGGCTGGTCCACCGTGCCAGAAGACGAAATATCGCTTGATGAGAGGAGAAAGAGGGGAGCCAAGGTCGAGGCGCTTTTGGCTAATGACCCTGAGGCGGCCCCTGCTCCTCAAGATTGATGACTGAGCATGGTTCACCAGGAACTCGGGTTCTCCTATAGAATGCCGGTGTTCTAGAAGGACGGGGTACCAACATCTTGATACGCCCACAAATAATTACATGGTAGCATCGACTAAGCGCTAGGAAGCAATTGTTCTCGATAATGGGAACTTGAGAGATCCCTGTATGCATCAGCTCGCCTGCATATGACTCGTTCTATGTTTGTAGTAGGTATTGTAAGTTTCGATGTCTGCTTATGGCTACATACATACATCACGAGAGAATCTGTCATTAGTGAGAAAAGTTTGCAGTATGTTTTGTGCGGACGATAGTATCGGTCGTAAATCACCTCTTTATGTAGATGTTTCTAGAGTTTATGCCAAATTGCATTATTGGGTCCAGCTGTAAAGCATGGTGGACGAATATATAGTGTAGGTGTAAAGAAAAAAAGCCGCACATTATCATAGGCTCTCGCGAATCACCTTGTTAGAGTTAATATTTAAGCTAAACTTTTTATAGCTCTTATTTCTGAGGTTTGATGGATTTCTCGGCCTACCAATACCGGTATATGTCATGCCCTCCCGTGGTGGCAAATTTTTAAATTTAGTTGTCGCCAACATGGATGATCTGCCTTGCCGCGTCACACAGCGAGAGCCGCTGGTGTCATGTCTCCGATCCTGGTAACACAATGGAAAATCTCCGTTCGAGGCACGTCTATTTTTAAGAACAACACACATGCAAACTGCAGCTTGTTTTCCTTTTGAAGTTAGCTAGAAAATTCAGGCAGCTAGAGTCAAGGTTCAGCTTATTTAGGTTTCCTATGTTATGGTTCTTTTATCTTAACGCATCGGCATTCTACATCGCATTCTCATCTTATTCATTCCGTATCGAAATTTTACCTAAAATCTCTCTTCCTTGAATATGCCGTGATTAAATAACGATGTCGAAGCAGAAGCCATACATTAGAGTTTCTCTTCGTGATTTTGTCATACCATTTCCATTCTGCTTGGTGTTCGATCCTTCGGGCGGGGAGACGATCACAGCATTAGCCTCAACTACGGTGTACTCCGCACGTTAGGGAACTAAAGAATGAGGCTGTGTTATCGATCTGACAATGACAACACGTATTCCAGGCGGAGACTCTTCAAAACATAGCAGAAGAGAAAGCCGTATCTCGGTTAGGGGCATATGAAGAATTACACAAATTGAGGCGCACGCTTCACTGCATTCATCGAGAACAGATAGCCTTGTGATCTTTTTGGACTCATTGTAGAAATACCTACTACCAGTACTCTGAGCTGTCATGGAATACCTCGATATTTTTAAAGACTAGACGTTAACATAGTCATTCAATGCCGGGATGCTTGTTATCATATACTGGCCCCAGCTGGAGTAACTTTAAATGTAGCTTTTCAGATCAGCTAACTTAACATGAGCTTAGTAAACATAGATGCCGCATTTATGAGATGGGCTAAGTTCAAGCGGGCTAACTAAACCTCCCAAAATCCCGCGAATCGTCAGACACTAGATACTCTTGGCCCCTCTAGATCAGAATCGGGAAGATTGATTCAGCCGCAAGATTGCTGGAATCGTACCCAATTCCACATCGTCCGATAATTCAGCCCAGTGTACTCCACTTTCGTAGTCATGAACCAAGATTTAGCCCATTGTAGCATGTCATGAAGCCGGATGGCAAGTGCAATCTTATTGGGGGAGTCTATCGCTTTTGAGTTGCAAGGGTTGGTAAAACACTGCTCCATCAACGCCATGTTTCTAAACATAGCTTATTTATAGTCGTCAGCTCCTTGCTCTTGGTAAGCTATGTCATAAGCATAGTCCCCGACCCCTGTTCAAGTAGCCAGAGCCCTTAGCAGCTCACCAACCAATGCGATTAAACAAAACAAATACGCCTTGCTCAAAAATTTTCTTTTTCCTCGGAAGCGGTGGAGAGCCGGTATTCGCACTCAACTGCCAAGCGGCAGGGCCGAAATTACGAACTTTGGGAACCATCCTTTTCAGATGATCTCCCATTAGAGCAAGCCTCTGTGTGGCATCCTCAGGCACCTTTGACCAACAGCTGTTGGGAGGGCAGTTGACACGTCAAGGGGACAAGTAGTACTACTATGTACTACTTCGTATATGCAGCACGTATGTAGGTATGCGTGAATGCTGTGCGAGTTGGGCGGAAACATAAAGTTACCCACAAACACCAAAACGCGCCACATCCCAAGAGAAAAACACGAATTCCCTGAATCCTTGCATTAGCAGAGCCACTAAATCCAGAGCTGTGTATCGTCCAGGCGTTGAGTTTAGCCTAGCTCGAGGCCCACAAGCCACCAACAGTTGTCAACTGTATGCGAGTTGACGGATATCAATAACCAAATAGGCAAAGCGGCATTCCTTCTCGCTAACAGCCAATGGCAGAGTGTATAAATAAAATAGGAGTCGGCGTTGTTCGTCATCACCACGACTTGGTTGATAAATCACAAAATTTAACAAAAGAAGCAACAGCTAAATACCACGATTAGTATGCTTGAGCTAGGTAGCTCAATGAGATGTCCAAGCTCACAACTCACTTCTGTCAGACTGTATTCAATTAAATGTAAAGTTTAAGGAGTAGCTGCACATGGGTGGAGAGTTGTAAACACCAACCACAGAGGCGCTCATGCGGCTCTGTCTCTTTCAGGCCCACAAGCGGCCCCCAACCCGCGAGGCAAACTCAAGGACATTTTGACCGCTCCACCCTCCATCCTTCGGGAGCTTGTTGCACGGAATACTGTTTACTCGTTTCCGCTAGTCTCGATGTTTTCTCAAAGCCTTGCGGACGCTTGTCAGCAGGGCAGGTGTGCTGTTGGCTGGTACCTCAGCCACCGATTCCACCTGGTCAGCACTAATATGGCAAAAAGGAGCCAGGATGTACTACGTGAGCCCAAGTCTTATATAGTATAAGAGACGCAAGCGAGCTCTTCAATTTTAGTCGGGCTGTCTTAAGGTTTTTCTTCCTTCACAAGTAAAAAGCTAGCCGGATTGTAGCAAATCGGTATTTGTGAGCATTCTTTTGGATCAAAATGACGCTTTCTCTACCTCTTGCTATCGCCCTGGGCGCGCTGATGATCGATGGCATCCTCGAGCTGTCTTTCATTACCAGCATGGTGGCTTGGCTTCATCAAACCGCCAGTGGTACTTTCACGGTCAACTTTGACGGCTCGACTTTCGAACTCTACGGCGAACCGAAACATTTCTTAGTCGACCAAGGCCACACCAGCAACGGCGCCGCGGGAACAGCAATTATCCTGATTGGCTTCGGAGGCATCGTCACTCTTTTTCTCAGAAACCGCCCTCACATCCTCGGCCAGAAATTCACGTCCTTCATCTACGGTCTATGGCTTACCATTCTCGTTCTCGGCCTGACTCTCACTCTCGCCGCCCTCGCTTACGTCTTCGCCGTTACAAACTCGCACAAGGGGCAGACGATTGACGTCAAAGTCGCCTCGACAACTGGCAACCACAAATATGCCCTCGATACGTGGACACCTCAGAACTGGTTCCCTGCAGTGCTCAAGCTGGACCTGGCAAACGAAAGCCAGAGGAAGGACATTGCAAACCACCTGCGAGTCATGCGCGGATGGCAGTACAACTTGATTCCGATGTTCTTGATTCAGCTTACGACTACTGTTTTGGCCTTCTTGGAGTTTTTGCAGAGACGACGATCAGGGCCTTCTCTTGTTGCATATGGAGCCGTGGACCGAAACAGCGCAGAGCAAAAGATGGTCGCGACTCCTTGAATGAGAGTTCGCTTTTGGCATCCGAGGTGTTGGGCATTCTAGATTCTTGCATATATTTTAGATACGAGAAGCATTTACGGCATGGGGTTATTAACTTGCATTATTTCTTTGGACGGGATTTTATCTTGAATTGGGGCGGGGGCTTTTTGTGAAGCTTTCACACTTTAAACTTCTATCTATCACTCCTTTAATGAAACCATTCCTTCTTTTACCTAATTTTGATGCTCTGTTCTGATGTATTCTATTTTTAAGCCTCAGAAAGTGAAATCATGAGAACAAGAAGCTTGAAGCAGCCCCAAAGAGAAGCTTGTTCAAGAACCACTTGACAGTATCATCATATCCGCTACTGCATGCGGGAAAAAAAAAAATTGACCCTCTCATTCATTGGTCGCAGAGTCATGTTGATCCATTCATTGCTGATGGATTGGTGACGCAATATGGATCGTCGCGCTTAGACGTCGCTGCATATCCACCAACTTAATTGTCGTAAATGAGGCCCAGCACCTATACTGAGATGAAATGTAACAGTACGGTCGTATTGAACACTAAAGACTCCATTTACAAAGGGCGAATGGGCCCTGCAGCTGCTCAGTAGGCTGCTTAGGATAGTACTGAGATTGAATCATGATAACATATGATAGGGCCTGGCTCTAAGATGTTATCGTATATTATAGAGTAGATGGAAGGGCCCATATGTGGAGAAAGTGCAGCCAGCTGCGGCTGCTTGTTGTACCTACATCTTGAAGTGACTTTGCAGCGATTCGGAGGTTGTCTGGTGTTCACACTCTTCAAAGTGAGCTGCTCAATGTAGCGATGTACAGCTATAGAAATGGCAGTTAGAAGTAAATTTATTCTACAAGCGCTGGACGCGTTACGATGGTCAATCTATAAGCTTAGACCGTCTCTCAGTGGAGTTGCAAATGGCGGAAAAGTCGACACAGGCATAGCGACCCACTCCGCAACTCGCTCCGCATGAGCTGAAGGTCAAGGATTCCGTCTTGGGAATTGCAGCACCCAACTCAGCTAATAGATGCATATGGCATCGAAACGTTACGCCCACTGAGCTTATTACGGGCTCTCAATACCATAGAGTAAAAAAGAAATCGTCAATGTCATGCCATATTCATATCCATGATTGTGTTGCTCGCATGCTAATAATTATAAGCGCTACATATCGCATTGACTATCTAGAACAGCTCACGTCACAATAAACGGTCGCCATAGAAAGGAGATATAGGGTATTCCCAGACATTCTCCGATGAAGATGCCTTCTGGTATCGCATGCATCACATCAAAAGAGTCCCCATCGAGCCGATTTAGATGCGACGGGTTTTGTTCTGTATCTAGACTCCGATGATTCATCATTAGCCTCTTAGCAGTCTTCTAATCCATAATCGTGCCTTTACCATCCTCAATCCACGGACTTGTTCGGAATACCGAACCTACAGAAAATAGGCGGGCAATTTCAAGCTTGGATTGCAAGTAAGGAGAGAGTATTCTAAAAGAAAGCTTAGAATGAATAAGCATGACCAATGCCTCTTTACAGCTTCTCGCTGCGTTTTGTAAGCGGCACAAGGACTGGTGGATGATAGCCTCGAAATAGGGAAGGCGTAAAGCATAGGGCTGCAATTGACACTGATGAATGGATAAAAGAGGAGAAGAGAAGGAAACTGAAGTGTATACGATGCGCAATGAAGTCGCTGACGCATGATTATTGGGAATTGCATAAGCTTGGTAGACTGCTCGGAGATAAGAATTGAATATCCGTGGTAGTAAAGTCATCAGCTCAACCCATTCTAGGCTTCACCTCGGTATACATGCGTGACGATGAATTTTTTTTTTTATTTATATAAATATAGAGTAATAGATGTATAAGAGCAGGATCTTGCCATCATCAATCACTCGCATTGTAGCGTTATCAATTGATCCCTCGGAAACAGACATCGATTTCTCAGCTGGCATATTCAGACAGTGCTTCATCATGTATACTTCAAGTTTACGCCCTTTCATCTGGGCATATCTTATGAGTGCAGTATTGGGCTCATGTCCTCCTTTCCAGGGTTCCTTTAATGCATCTGTGCCAGACCTCTATCCAGAGAGCGCGGATTGGGATCCGGTGCACTGCAAAGTATACTTTGGGTACGCTATGCTTTTATCCCTTTTATCTATCTCTAACCTCAGTTCTGACGAATGAAAGCCTCTACTACAATTCTTCGGTTGCGGTTTATGATCCATATCGTGATGAATATGAGTCAATCGTCTTCCCTGGAATCACCGGCAATGACGACTACACCATTACTGGTATTGACTACGATGGAATGGGATCGATGTACTTCGCAGCAACTTCATATACGGCCTTTGTGGCAACAACATCTGGAAACCCAGCACTGGCGAATTTTACCGGCCCCAACAGCATCATTCGATATGATACCAAGTCCCGTACAATTCTGTGGATAACAGATCTGGTGCCGCTACAAAAGCAAGTGTTCCAGCAAACGGGAAAGCTGATTACAGGTTTTCAAGATATGGCAGAAGATGATCAAGGGAATACCTACGTAATAGGATCATTTGGCTCTATCATTATCAAAATCAACAGGAGCGGTACGCCGAACATCTGGTACCAACCAAAAAGCATCAACGACACACTTCATTCAGGCGGCATTGTTCGATCAGGGGACAAGATTGTCATCAATGATCGAGTCGCTCCGGGGTTGTTGACTTTTGATATCAACAAATCCAAGGGATTTCCGGTCTATGTGCATCCGGAGGGATTCCCGACTAATTATACGGGCGGAGGGGACGGATTGCTTTTGCCAGCAAGATACGGCGGTAAAGTCATCCTCTGGTCTGACGATTTCTATGGGACCCGTGTCGTTGGAAGTAGAAATAACTGGAAGACGGTTGAATATCTTGGCTTGGTCCTTATGGATGGCAATCTCAGCAAGCAAGGTGGATATACAACTGGCAGCTTTGAGGTTGGGCAAACGATCTATTCTTTGACTGAATTCTTCCAGCCTACGAGGTCTGTCAAACCAAAGCATGAGTTTTTGATGGTGGATATGACGGAGCAGATTGATGAGCTTGTGAAGGCTTGGAAGGGCGAGATTTTGTAGTTGGTCGAAATCCCGAACCAATGTGTAAGCCTTTCACTTGCGAACATTTGGAGTCTACAACTATCATAATAATATATAAATTGATATATGTATGCGCTGTCTATTCTAAAATTTAATGCAACCGATGATATTTCTGTGCTTATATATATACAGGGCCGATATCGCTTTTTTGAGTTATTGTTGAACCAGATGCTTAGTTGTTGCCCTACATAACAGGCATAAACTGCTTACTGCCGTGCGAAATTCTTCAGATGGTCCATCACAACATCTCCTGCTTCCAGTATAACCCAGTGGTCGGCTTCCACAGCATGCTGTGTATAACCCTTTGTGGTCCAAGGCTCAGTCTCAGACTTTAGTTGGTCAAATCTTGTGACGGGATCTTTGGTGCCTCCAGTGGCCATAACTGGCACTTTGATCTTTCGATTCTCATCCGTAAGCCTCGCTTCATCCACGGCAGAGTATCCTCTCAAGAAGGATTGATAATAGTTAAGTGCCGCTTGCATTGCATCGCGCTTGCTAAATAGTGAGATCCACAGGGGCTTGAAACCTGGCTCGAGCCACTCGGGATCGGGCGTGGTGGTGTTGGCGGTGACCCAGGCCCGCACAGCACCAAGAGCACAGAAGGTTTGCGGCAAGTCGGAGGCGTTATTATGGAAGGCAAGATGAAAAAAGGAATCGAGCTAAAGAAATCAAGCGTTAGCATTCATGATGGGGCAAATGTGACGCAACACAATGACTGCCGCTGTCAAACTTGACATAACTCACATTCTGAGTAAGCACAGAAGCCGCATCGAAAGAGTTGAAGAAGTACCAGTATCCAAATGGCATATAACCAAGCTGCTTTAAGCCCTGAACATTAAAACCGTCAACGTCAAAGTTAATGCCGGGCGCATTGTAGCCTAGAGATAGGAACACTGCTTTTTCGAATGTCTCAGGATGCCAGACAAGAGCGCGAGACAAGACCAAGCTACCCCAGTCATGGCCAACGCCAATCACTTTTATCAATGTTCTCATGCTTAACCAGCTCGGCGAAATGTCCAGAGATAGTTTTCAAATTGTAAGCCTCTAGCTCAAGTGGCATATCGCTATCTCCGTAACCGAGGAGATCAGGAACAATGACACCATGACCCTCATCGGTGAGTTTTGAGATGTGTGATCGCCATTCTTTACGAGTCGAAGGAAACCCATGGAGTAGAAGGAATGTTGAATTATCTCCGCGAGCAGGCACGTAGTCGTAAACGTATGTAGTTCCGTCGTAGGAGCTGAAGATTCGCGACTCCAAAGCAGAGATCAGGGGCAGAGAAGCAGCCAAAATGAGGTTGATAAACCTCATGGTGAGATGAATGACGATATACTATGTACTTGACTCTTGAAGTATATTATAAAATAATCACTTTCAAGTGACTCTGCGAGCCTGGCTATTTATACACGTCCATCAATGTTGGGGAGTTCTCATACTTACAAATCTATTCGACGGTCTCCTGAATCCCGCATACATGGTTGAGTTGTGGATCTTCTTTTGAAGGCCAGACCTTCTTCACATGCCGGGACGTTAACCGACGTCAGCGGGTGCTGTTCCGCAAAAAAGCGGCGAGATAATCACAATCCTTCCGGAGTTAAGGTACGGGAGTGTTACCGGGTGTGGTGGAAAACGTCGTGCGTTAGCCACTGGCATCTAAAGGGGCGGTTATGCGGCCGAATCACCGTATCGTGGTCCAGCCAGCTGCCGATTTGTAATCGCACAATATGAATTTCTGGAAAAGAAAGAATTACAGCAATTTACAAGTATAAGATTAATTATCCGCTGGTCTAACTTTCAGCGTTCAAAGTCAGACCAATGGGTAGCAAAACGTTCTTTCAAATGGCTTTTCAGTTAATGGTTTTGGCGTAATGGATTGGAAATGGCTTGATTTGTTGTCTCTACACTGTTTCACTCTTATATCTCGTTTTGCTGTGTGAAATTATGATATCCTTGAACGAACATTGCTTATAGCAATTAGTTAATGGGAACTGCTTAAACACTGTAGCCGTCTTCGAATCTAATGTGATGACAAAAAAAAATTGTTTTGAGACAGAAATCGTTATGGACGACTGATTACGGTTGACTATAACAGCTTTCATCTCAAAACACAGTACACAAGATCTTGTAAACAGCCTTCTGAGTCTTGATGGTGTCAATATAGATGAACACTCCTATCTCAACTGGCACTGCTGGCTTCAGAAGTGCATAGTACTCAACATAAGCCACGTTGTTAAATGCACATGTTGCACAAGATGAGATATAATTCAGCTGGGAAAATTTCAAATCATCATTTAATATAGATGAGATTTAATAGTAGCTATTTAGACTCAAGTTATCCGAATTTACAAGAGGCGTAGCAGTGGCCCGCTTTCGCTTAAGCGGCCTTATTACGCACATCAATCATGTTGAGCGCTGCATCAACAATAGACTCCTCAAACGAGCGATACTTTAAGCCAAGAATCTTCTTTGACTTTGAGTTATCCACCTCATATATATCTGCTCCGGGGTAGTTTTGCCCCGGCTTGCCAACGGGCACCAACTTCTTGTCGGCCTCGGCAATAAGGGGGGACGCACGCAAAACGTCGGCCGTTTTCTGGTAGCTGTAGCGTCCACTGACGATAAAGAAACGCTCATTTCCAGCTTCGGGAACTTCCAACGCGCGAACATGAGCAACGGCAAGGTCTCGCACATCGACGAATCCCCAAAAACCCGTATCAGGCACATCCTCGAGCTCGCCAGATAGGAAACGGTGAATATCCCAAGCGCTGGTATTCATTGCTGACAAGGATACGACGTGAGCCGCGGGACCAAAGACCATGGGTGGGTTTAAGACGGTCAAGTCAAAGTGAGGCTTTTGTTCGTTGATGAACTTCCAAGCAGCCTTCTCAGCCAACGCCTTGGAAGCGCAGTAACACACCACCGCATCAGCAGTCTTGGCGTAATCGTAAGTCACCTCATTCCAATCAGCTTCGTTGTATGTGTGGCCTGGCCAGAAGCCCTTCGAGAAGTCGGCCATGGCGGCAAAAGACGAGGTGATAACAACACGCTTGGCTTGGGGGGCATGTGCAGCAACGGATGCCAGCAAGTTCTTGGTTCCTTCAATAGCCGGAATCAACACCTCTGACTCATTGTCCTTGATGTTGAGCATAAATGGGCTGGCAATATGCAGAGCCTGATCCAACGCTGTCAGTATATATCTTGTCTGATACATGCCTCTTGGAAATACCTACTCCATGAATATCTTTGACAGCCTCGTCAAAGGCATTTTTAACGCTCATATCAGGAACGACCGCCACAGAAAACTTATCCGCGTAGGCAGAGTAAGTTTTCCGAACTATCTCGGCTGACTTCTCGGATCGGACAGTTCCTCGGACCTGGTAACCGCCATCCAGCAGCGCAATAACAGCATGTGCGGCAATGAAGCCATTCACACCGGTGACTAAGATCAGTTTTCCTGTTGAGCTCATGTTTATCTCGGCTAGCAATGTGGTTTTAGGGCGATGGGAAGCGATTTCGGGAGTGGTTGACAATTTTCTGGTTGTAGTTGTGGCTGCGGATGTGAATGTGAAAGGTGGTGATGGCGCCCTTTTATGTTCTTCATTCTGTATGCTGAATGCTGAATGACAAATAGAATCTTATCTCCGAATTGCTTTTTGGTGACATGACGTTGAATCAATTAAAGGTTGATTCATCAACGATCTCTAGGGTCTTAACATTCGGTACTATCTCCGATGACAGGCGGGGCTCGGGATGGATGGTGCGGGCATGCGGCCGCATCCGCCATTCAGGTCTAGCAACTGATGCCTAGTATCTTCCGGGGGCAGTATATATTCGTCAACGTTGCTTTTCTACCAATATCAAATATTCATCTAGAACAAATTAGCACGTGGGACTATGACCCTCAGATGTCAGGAGATGCTCACTCGCAATGTTCCACCTCGTCTGCATAGAGCGCAGATAAGACTGTAATGTCTCTAGATTTCCAGCCATTTCTTCATTGCCACTTTCTTTAAAATACCAAATGGACGTGACTGCTGCTTGGTATAGGCAATCGCATATTAGGGGGCTCAAATTATCGCTATTACTTGGTTCCGTGAGTTGCAACATGTCGCCAAAGCGCATTATTTCGGCTGGCATTTTGCGAAATTCACCAAGTGCCAACGCCTGCATCTCGGTTTCTTCCACACAGCCCACATGTCGATTAGTTTCGGTGCATGAATACATGTTCAACAAGGCGACCTTTGCGCTAAAGGCTATAGCATAGGCAAGGCTGAAGGTGACGCTATCTAGACTGAATTCTGAGTCCAAGAGGTGCAATAGACTGTTCAGCGTTTTCAGTAGCTGCGCGGCTGTTGTGTATCGAAGAGGCCCAAGCAGTCTAGAATCATCTCGGTGCTCGATAATACGCCCAAGCAAGTGAGCGACTTGGCAAGTTCGTGAAAATGGATCGCCTGACAATGCGGTTACGCCGTGGACAAAAAGAGGCTGACTGGGAGTTGGTTCACCCTGGTCCCAGCTCTTTGTGTCGCATGGAAGCATCTCATCGTCGGCAAACTCTCCCGAAGAGAGGGGTCGGCCCTCGAAGCCAACGTTGATATACCTGTCCCAGGATTTATTAGCATTGATGCCGTAGCATGGAGACGAATTTCTTCGTCGGTTTCAAGCCAGAAACATGTTACCTGTCGAGAACAAGTACCGCGAACCAAGTCCGCCTGATTTCTTCAGCCTCCGCCCAAGATGTTGGCAGTTTAAATGACTTGGATGTGGAACTATTGCCATGCAACCCCATCATTTGGCCTACTCTTGCACAGCGTCCAATTGACATGTAAGCCGCGGGATAAATGCCATGGCCAACTTCGTAGAGGGCGATTAAAATGGCCGCTTGTAGCACACCTAGGGTCAGGAATCCACTGTCTTCCAACACCGTCAGGTATCCTTTGACGATTCTGTACAGCCGATTTCCAGATGGGCTGCCAGCAGCACTCGTAATCATCTTCATAGCCGCCAAAAGTGCGGCCATTCCAGGGTCTGGGTGCATGTCAACAAGAGCAATGAATTGGCCAATCTTTCTTTGCCAAACAAATGGTAGCCATGAGTGGATTGTGTCAAAGTAGCTGTCAGCGATTTCACGTATTGCCGATGGAGATTCTATCAGACAAAGCAGCTCCTGCGGTATAGTCGTGAAAGGGAATGTACGAACATCCAATAGTCTGCAGTCCACAGCAGTATCGAGAAAATAGGAAATAGGAAGCAGGGGTGAAGGTACCTGCTCGGAAAACGACAGTGCTTGGGTCTCCTGCGTAAAGGCGAGAATATCTGAAGGCTGCATGGCAGGCCGCGACGTGTCCAGGGAGCCAGGAGTGCTGGGAGAGCCGCTTGAGTTAGAAGATACATCTCTTCTCAGTGTCGCCTCAAGATGGGCTACTCGGGTTCGCAGGCGAACAAGCTCCTCGTTTCTATCGACGATGTATTCACATTCCCGCCCTGCCCGGCGACAGGTTCCGCAATGCGGTACTTGCTTATCGCATCTCCGCTTTTGCTTGCGGCAATACAGGCAGGTCTGGAGAGGCCGTAGAGGACTAGCCATGGAGGACAAGTGCAGGATGTTGATATAGTAACTGCGATAGAAAGGGACTTGGAGATCTTTGGAATTTTCTAGTTTACTTATGTATCTTCTAACTTGGTGGGCTATTCTTGCGGTGATGCGGCCGCACCGCCGTAGCTCCATGGTGGAGCAAACGGTATTAGCCGTGAATGATGACTCGTTGAAATTGCGCGCCAGACCAAGTTTAACTGCATGTACAATTGTGTAACTCCGTTCGGCACAAATTGCGACCCAGGATTTGAACTCCAATGTCCCGCCGTTACTTTTCGTAGTTTCGGATCCCCTACAGCAAGGGATACCACTTGGCTTACATTTCGGTTGCAAAATATCTTGTGTTTTACCAAACTCTCCACGCTGAGTCCACTGTGTACTAGGAAACTTTTGCATTCAAGTAATTTCTTCATTCTCAAGTTCTGCGCTGCGGCGACAATGTCTAAAGCTAGCACGAGGCATTGGAAATAAAAACTTCTTATATAAAGGAGAGAGTTAAAGAAGTTACTTAGAAAGTAGTGCTATCTATTTGTCATATCTTTATAGAATCAATCCTTTCTAAAGAGATTATGCCCTGAAAATTCGGAGAACAAAGGTCTTCTATGATACCAATAATCCAAGCTCAGCTGGTTGTTCCAAAAGCACAACCGGTCCAGCCTTAACGGTCGCCAAAATTGGAGCACCAACGGTATCGGCGATTACCGCAAGAATGATGCCTCGTGCTTCAAAATGAGGAGGAATTCTGACTTTAATATCTTCGCGAGGCCAGTTTGTTGTGTCGATTGGCACGCTAATGTTGGAGGGACCGTGGAAAAAGGTTGCATAGTATTGTACGCCCTTACGGAAGCTAGGTTGATTGGTCGGGTCGGTAAAGTTCAGCGCGATGTTGCTACCTGGGGTTATCGACTTGGTCGAACGGGCTGGGGAAAAAGGAGGCAAGTTCTGTCTCGGTGATGGATAAACCGGGTTCTCCGACGGGCAGCTCTTGGGAACAATAAACACATTGGTCACATCAAGAATCTGGTTGGCGTAAGGGAAGACGGTGTCAGAAGGGCCTCCAAAGGGATTTGTTTTCCAGATGTCAAGAAGAGCCCATGTTTCGTGACGCGTCTCCGTAGCAGCAATAGCCGTCATGGCACCCTGGGATGCAGGCAGTTTAGCCATTTGCACAAGTCCCGTGAGGAATGTCATGCTCGAAATCTCAATCAGGGTTGCAAGCGCTAGAAAGGATGTAGGATTGTCAAACGGAAACGCATACTTGCAAGCCCCAGGCTTGACAGAAGTGGGTGTAATTTCGTTCTGGAATATGCGCAGATGGCCAGCTTCATTGTCGCGGATCTCTTGGATGCGATCATATGTCGTGTTGGGATAGCCAGCTTCAGCAAAGGCCGTCTCGTTAAACATCTCTACCGCCTGCTGATAGAACGAAAAGATGACCCATTCAGCAGAGAGCAGGTTTTGCCAAACGAGGTCGTCGGTTCCAGGAGGGCCTTTAGCAGTGGGTGCAATGGGATCGGTGATATTGCCTGGGAAAGGAGGAGCCTTGCCCCTATACGAGCTGTATAGGGAGCTTTGTCCAGGTATCGGACCATAGTTTGGATCTGCCAGTTTCTGAGCACTGGACTTGTCATGAGAAGATATAGCTGCTGAATAGGCCGTTGAGTGCAGAAATGCACTTAGAAAGAATGCGTTAAGCAAAATCATAATTTCCAAAAGAATGGTATAGGCAAAGCGCAGTTCAGAATGGATTGAGAGGAAGTGTGTAAGAGAATAACTATATGTTGGAGGTTAATGTGATCGAGATACAATACATTTAGGTCTTTATATATCTTAATATCGATTACCTAGCTACGTTATTGACAACCCTGGTAACACCATAATTTAACCCGCTATCCTGCGACGATGTCATTCGTTAGCTGCTAAGCCTCAGTCTGACGTACTAGCTATCGGGTCGTAAAATCTACTCTTTTGGGGTTTCACGGGCTGTGCTGGTGGAGGCGAAGTATTGTCGATCCACACGTCCTCTCAGACTATGTCAATGCCAAGGAAAACAAACTTCAATAATGGGTAGATATTGGGAAGTACAGTTGAAAAACTAGTAATGAATTATGTCTGTGATACCTTGAAGAAATGAAAGAGAAACTACGGACCATCAGTTTCCTAGCTTTGGCTGCTTTCAAGAAGAAAACTTCAAAAGCGCCAAGTAGAGTATCGAGGTGAAAGGAAAGGAGCCTACGAAAATGTATCACCTTTTTGTGGGAAAAGATTATAGTGGAATTATAGCAATACGAAGGTGAGGAGACGAATGAAATTTAGCAGCAGTTGAACATGTAGAATAACGATCTACAATCTCACTATCATTGAAAAGAACGCTAATATGTCAATTTGCATTGACTGCCACAGACTCATCAAAGGCGGTGTCAATGTAAATCCATAGGAGTTTCTCAGCCATCTTCTCATCAGCCCCTTTTTCATCTTTTCCATGCCTTTTAGGAGACAAGTTCTGGCTTTGCTTATCTTCTTTCTCCAAAAGCCTTTCCCTCTTACTTTCCAATGATAACAATGCATCTTGTCTTTTATCTTCCACCCGGCCAGGAGAATGCCGCTTTTCCATCTTTCTAGCGGCTTTCCTATTGACCTTTTCCATGTCATGCTCAACTTTTCTCATTTTGCGATCGAGACTCCTGCTGCGGACAGGCGGCTTTGAGACGGTGTCGCCTGAAGTTCCATCTTCCAAAGATGACTTCCACGGTTCGTAATTTTTGTGCATCTTCTTC
The DNA here is from genome assembly GCF_001481775.2 of Trichoderma gamsii. NCBI lineage: Eukaryota > Fungi > Ascomycota > Sordariomycetes > Hypocreales > Hypocreaceae > Trichoderma > Trichoderma gamsii. Next base: position 299,425 of record NW_020171364.1, read on the forward strand.
ATTTGCTTCTCTGTATCCTTGTATATCTTTTTGTCGATCTTCTGTATGTCTCGAACAACTTGCTTTGCACTCATCTGGTCAATGAAGCCCATGTCTTCTTTTTTGGATGGAAGACGAGTGGCTTCGGTCTCGCTCACATAACCTTTCAGGCCTTGTAAAAGACGGCTGTGGAAATTTGGCTGATTTTCCAAGGGGATATCAAGTGCCAAGGGCAGAGTAATGGCCTTTTGTGCTGGAAACTTGATAGAGGGGATTAACGCAGATGTGGTGATCAAACAGGCTTTCAACCCTTTTGGTCCAAAAGTCCGTTGGTTTGCCTCTTTCATAAAGGCGTCAGTGCGGCTTTTGCTGACAATTGCAGTTCCACCCTTGGCAGTTAGCTGGAGGATATTAGAAGTGAGCTGAGCCCAATGATTTGGCACCATTCCAATTATGCCCCCGGCAAGATCCAAAATCTTGAGTGGTGGGGAAGCAGCTGACACAATATTGAGCGTGTCTATGAATTCAATAAACTCTGGTTCCGATATTCCGTATTCTTGCAATACTGGCGCATTGAGTCTCATGAAAGGCATGCCTCTTCCTTTAGTCATTTGGGGTATTGCAACGGGTAAAACTTTCTGATGACTTTTCGCAGAGAGGGCAAGATTTGCCTGATGCCATTGGAGCGGTTGATTGAGAGTTGATGCATTATCGGGATGAAGGTAGAGGTCTGGCTGGTAGTACTGGTCGTCATTTGATTGAGGCCTTTGGAATTGAAGAGAAGTATCGGCAGACGGATATCGCAATGGATTAGTTGGTGTATGAGCGCTTGCCATGGCCGGTCCCTGTTGTGGCGCGAAGGCAGCATGATGGCGTGGATTCGTAGATGGAGCCGAATATTGTCTATAATCATCGGACTGATGTACACTAAGTTGAGCATGGGGATTATAATTGCCGTCGTATCCGTCATATGGACGATATGTCGGCGGTGATTGATTTGGAACATTTTCGTATCCATGGAAATGCTCAACTTGATGTGCACTTTGTTGGTTCTTCAAATCATCCATATTCAGAGTAGTAACGATGTTGTAAAGAGACTTTAGTTCACAGAGACAAGTTGAACAAACTCCAGAAGCATTCCTAGTTCTCTGACACAGCGCAATGATATTTAAATCGTAAACATACATCGAAATCCACGGCATTCGCACATTAGATTTATTAAGCATGATCCAATCAAACAAGATCCGTCTAACTGAAAAAAGGGCATTCTGCGACTTGCAACCCTTGACCTTGAATTCGTCTGTGACATATGATAGATGCGTATGTAATGCGCCTAGTTGGATCGAGACAAGGCACACTCCGCCAGTTGACAACTTGAGTCATGTTCAGCCACTTGAGCCAACGTCAGCATCAGGCACTAGTCCCAATCAGGCTCATTGCGCGATGGGCGAAATCCTTAGTGTCGCTTTTACTGGCTCTGGCAACAACCTCAGTAACATTGGGTATTTCCGAATCTCTTTCAAGACATCAGAGCATCTCATTCAGGGGTTGTCAGCTTTCTTATATCACTCTAAGCCAAAACTGTCCTCTGCACCACCAATTCAGTAAGCATTCTCTCTTTTGCTGCAGGCAAGCTACTACATAATGGTCGGCATCGGTGGAAGGAGCCGCGGCTGTAAAACGTGCCGCCGTGCTCGTGTGAAATGCGGTAAGCGGTGATAACATCAGATTAGGGGCTTGTTATCAGCCCGTTTTTCTTCCAACACTAATTGAGCAGATCAAAATCGGCCCATTTGTTTCCGCTGTGCACGTCTTCAACTTCAGTGCCAAGGCTTCAACCCCTTCCCCGTCTTTATTGATGGTCTTTCCCTTAATGAGATCAAGGCGGACAACGCTACAGAGGGGGATAGAAAGGAAGTATCCCTGCTTCCAGCACCTAGTCTCGATGAAGACAACATCTTTACAAATCACCTCATCATGAGCCTTTTTATACCTTTTCAAGGGAGCAATACGGTCCCTAGCCCCAGCTTATCTCTCTGGCTGTTGAGCTCTATTCTCCCCAGTAGCAAAAACCAAGCCCCACAACTTGCAGTTCGAGCTTGTGCTGCCGCATATTTCGGAAAGATACATCGTCAATGTTCTGCAGCTGAAAGGGGCACAGTGTTATACACTCAAGCGCTGCGTCAGCTTCAGAAGGAACTCTTTGACTCAGAACAGGTTCTGAAAACAGATACGCTTTCGGCTACCTTGTTATTAGCCCTGTTCGAGATGATCACTTCCAAAGACATGAATGGATGGCTAAGTCATTTCCTTGGAGTGGGACACCTTGTAAGCTGTTGCTTTTTTATACCTCTTAAAAATGAACTGACTAATTCTTTGTTCCGAAGATCAAATTTAGAGGGCCCCAGGCTCATCGAGATGGCCCAGGCAAAGAGCTTTTCCTTACAACACGTCCGTCTATTGTAGGTGAAAAGTACACTTTATCCAGTCTTCATTGCAACTGACACATATGAGATTCTTGCCTATTTAATTCGGCGGCAACGCTGTTTTTTGGAAGAAGATGCATGGAAAACAGTGCCGTGGGCAGATAACCCAAATTCCAAGACATCAATGGATTGCCTGAACGACATATTTTGCCACTTGCCTGGTGTTATGGAGGATCTCCAAGTACCCTTACAGCACGCAGCTGTTGTGCAAGAAGCTAAAATATCCGACATCATTCTTTGCTTTCAAATCAAGGCGCTTTTCGAAAAGCTCTACGACTGGCGCGTGAAGTGGGAGCAAAATTTCTCACACACATATTTTAATGTCGGACTGGGTAGTCTCAAAGACTTGAACGTTTTCGAACTTGACTCCTACCCTTTTCCAACCGCAATTTTCTTCACTGAGCACCTTCGAGTCGCCGAAATCTGCATATACAACGCAATGCTACTGCTTCTACATCAAGCTTGTCGGCAACTTCCAGATTCAATAAGGCCTACGGTGGCATCCTACGGGAATTCATATCCCTGGCCACATCCGTCAGTTCTCTTGACACCTGGAGATGGGTCAGTGGAGGATATTATTGGAGAATTTTGCAAGCTGGTATATTTTCAGCTTCTCAGTTACCCAGGAAACACCGGTGCCATTCAGATTATGTTTCCCTTGCAAGTCGCGTATCGCAACGCAAACCCCGAGTCTCGGGAAGCACGATGGTTGTATAAAATTATATCTCACATTGCAGATTGTTGTGGATTTAATGCTGTCAGATTCAACGAAGGGCTTGGGTATAGCTGAAAGAATATGGCTATCTAAAGACCTTCAGTACACTTAACGAAGATCAGTTGCCACATAATAGTTTCTGGACTCATTATTTATGAATACAAAGTAGAGCAGCTTTTCGCTGGAACTGCAGCAAGAGGCTACCACTTTCAGATCCATCTGCGAGTAGTTTCTTCGCATGAATATCCGCCTTTTGGTTAGTGCATGTAGTTGTCACAAAGACCCGGTTTTGAGCGAATAGGGGCGTTTCTTTCTAATATTTCCAGAAGAAGAGTATTCAGCGATGTAGCCTGGCAAACAATAAAACAACGAGACTCCACTGGGATGTTTGATCCTTCTGGTACCGAGTCTTAGCTACATTTGGTAGATTAAGCGATCGTGGTTTTCAGGGGGGTTCAACTTGACCATCATATAACTTCTGCAATCAAAGACACTTTCTGAGCTTTCAGACACGCACCATATATCTCTTTTTGACCGTCATTACCAATTCAAACATCTTGCTTCAACTTTCCCAATATGACTCTCGACAGCCATGGCAAGCTTGCGCTTGTTGAAGTTATTATTTACGTTCCGATCGGCCTCTTCTGCATATATAACAATATCCGACATGGATTCAGAAGAGACGCTGGCTGGATCTATCTCACAATTTTCAGCATCAGTAGGTCCTCTTTTGCACATTCCTGGTCTTAGCGCTACTTTCCAATTCTGAAACTCCAAAAAAGTCAAGATTGCCGGTTCGGTTATGACACTCCAGATCGAAAACGGGAAGAATACAAGCATGATTACAACAGCCACCATTTTAAACACAGTTGCATTATCTCCTCTACTAAATGCTTCGCTGTGCTTTTTGAATGTTGGGTATGTTTTGTCTCAGCAACAGAACCGAGCCTAGGGAAACTAACTAGAGCGCAGGCTGGATAAGGCCCATTCGTTTGCACGTCATGTTACTAAGGCTTTGAAATTTGTCCATTTGCTCATCATCGCCGGTCTCATACTCAGCATTACTGGCGGCATTAGCCGGACAAAAACCGCACAAGACAGTTTAGATGCCGGCGCACGAGAGCTTCAATTAGCATCAGTTGTGTTTGCTGTTGTGTGGGTTCTAGTGGCTATTGCGTGTCTAATCTACATAAAGAACATTCATTATGTGCAAAGTGCTGCAAAGAGGGTAATTTTGAATTGCCAATTCGTATTGTTACATGGAGACTGACTCGCGGTTGGTGTTAGCTTGTTCTATCAGTAACAATGGCTTTGCCTTTTTTACTGGTACGAATTGCCTACTCGGCGTTGAATGCGATTAATCTGGATACAAGCTCCTCCCATGGACATACTGTGAAATTTAACCCCGTCCTCGGTAGCTGGCGTTATAACCTTGCGCTTGGGCTGGCTACCGAATTCGCAGTGGTGGCGCTGTATACAATAACTGGAATTGTCAACTCCTTTGCTAAATCTCGAGAGAATGTATCTGGCTATCAAGGAATTGAAGCTACTTCATAACATTATGGTATGCATATCTTGTCTAGGGTACTCCTTATGTCTTCGATTATAACTTGATAATAAATGTTTTCATACACTTCCTTGCTGTAAAATAGAAGAACCCATCGATCCCTCCTACAGTAAACTCCAAACTTATAGTCCTTGTATAAGCAAAGTCTTGTCGGTATAGTTCGGAAGCTAGGCGGTCTGACTCGAACGCGTGCCATTTGTCTCCAGATCAATATGTTGAGTTGGCCGAAGTGTGGCTGACGTACGCCTTTCCTATTTTGGGAGTCATTTTAGGTGGGGCAGAAAAGGTGGAAGATCATACGACATGAGACGGATACTTACTCTTACTCGCTCATTAAAGCCAAGCCATCCGAACTGGCATCCCAGGAGACTCCAATGTCTGTTGCCAGCCTCCAATGCAAGGCGTAAAATGGCCACTTGAAGAATACCGTTTGGTCATAGGCAGTATTGTTATCATGTTTGGCGCTGCACTACGATTTTGTATTCAAGCCGGGCTTCCCATTGTACATTCATGCCATGCAGGATCTAGCAGTGTTAATAGATTAGACTCAAAAGTTGTGATGTTCTAGATATCATACATATTCCGGCCTCTTTAATTACTATGCTCACTCGATTTATTAGCGAGACGAGATGTGCTATACACCGGAAAACCAAAAGGTAAAACGTCTCGACATAGCTCATGACCAAGCATATAAAAGCCCGCCAGAGACGAGACAAAACCGAACGCGCCTCCTACTTTCATGAGCTTTGTACTGGTTAAGATGTTACCATCGGCTCTGACAAAGTGGCCTATGCAGTTGAAAATATATGATAGCTCCAAGGCACCATACACAACAATATTAGGTGCGCCACTATATCTAATTTAGTAGTATTCTGCGCGGGTATTTTGAGTGAATTCTTACGTTGGCAAAGAAGCAATGAAGAAAAACAAATTCAGTATGCTCCAAACTGCACATTGTCAACAAATGCGCTTCTGGGGAAAGGACATCACTTACCGAGCAGGTAAATCCCAAATGCATTATGATAATCGGCTGTTTGGCCTTGATAAGACTCAAGAACGCCCGATGAAGGCAGTAGTAACACCCCATAGCCGCCATAATACAGGGCTTCCGAAGATGTTAGACTTCTTAGGCCACGAAGACTTTGGTAGAATTGACATACCAAAGGCTCCTAAGACTGTGTAGTCGAATGTATTGCCCCTGACCATTTCCCATTGCGCGGAGACCAAGAGTCCAACTCCAGCGAGAAAACAGAGGTTTGCTACAAAGACGGATTGGTTTGATATACTGCGAAAGCCCATGCCAGACAATGACAAAGTCATCAACGTCGCCGCAAATCCGCCATATCCCAGTGCGCTCTAGAAATACACATATTAGTGTTCTAAAACAAATATGATTGTAATAATCGAGGGTCGGCTGCTTATACTGGATTGGCAAGGCTCCTCCGCCTAGCGATAGGCGACTCAGGAGCCTTGATTTCATTCTCTGCAATCAAATTCATTGCGAAAGCTGTTGCTTAAAAATGCCATCAAAACAAATAGAGCGTATAATTTTTTTCGTATTTTGGGAGCACCGATTACATGATATAAGCGAACCTGACAACAAATTAGCCGTACTAGAGACGGTTCAAAGGAAAAGGTCGGGAGTAGAAACGTGCTCACCAATGTAGGCATAGCTTACCCGGAATGCAGGTGGGACTAAGCTGATGTATCACGAGCTGTGGGTTTCCCGTTATGAGCCGGGCGTAGCGATGGTGCTGTTTGCGTCGGCAGTTGAGCACGATTGAGCACAAACTGAGTTTTTCATAAGGCCTTTCGCGTCGCCACCTTTCTTTCGCCTCGATGAAAAGGGCAATATTTCCTATGCATAGGATACCGGTAACGCCGGATCATCTGTTTTTCTCTCATCTCCAACACTTTCTCTGTTCTTTGTGTGGTACTCCGTTAAAAACAGAGATAAGCCACGGTCACTTGTTGCTATAAAGGTCGCCGTAGACGAATCCCTAAATAGTGCTAAATATGGCTATCGCTTTGCAAGCAGCCTCTAACATCAGCTGCATATGTCGGATCCGCGACTAAAACTAAGCAACTTTCTGTTTAAACGGATGACTGAAACTCGTTGTTCAATATTCTTCGTCTTTCTGTATTCTTCGCTCTTCTATACTAAGCATTTTTCTTTTCTTCTGTATTCTCACTCTTCTATAACCTTCTCTCTTCCATACCCTTCGCTGTTCTATAGTCTACAGTCTTCCATATTATTCGTTCTTCTATATTCCCCTTACTGCCAGTCGATTACTATCAGGCAGCACGTCGAGATCCACCCAAAGCTTAAAGCCCATCTTTCCTTCTTCCAAAGCGCGCTGCTAACGTGGGCTACCGCCTTCACGATACTTATTGCCACTATCCTTCAGACCCCTGCAATATCTTGGGCGTAGCTATATACGAAATGGGTGTCCTCTTTGCCGAAGCATAGGAAATACGGCTTTGTGTTTTATCGCCACTCAAGCTGTTGCTCTCGTCGAACTATCCTGGCTCAAGCTTTAGGGCGTTGCCGCGTCGTCCGAGTCGTCGACAGAAAGCTCCTTGATAGCCCGGAGCAAGTTGTCGAGCCGGCGATCTTCAGTATTACCGGGCTTCATTGCCACGGTCACTGGCCAGGACGACTGGACGTGGCGCGATATAACAGCTGCTTTGGACTGATTAACATCGCTGATATGGAAAAAACGGACTAGCTCGGCAGCTACGGCGGGCGGAAGACTCTGCTGCATGAGGCGGAAGACGATATCAAAGATGTAGGCATTGGTGCTTTGGTCGTGGAGGACGCCCGCGCATAGAAGCGCCGTTGACTCGTGAGCTTCACGAACTGCGGAGGCCGAATCGTCTAACAGGGAAATGGCATGAAGCGCGCCGAAGCCAATATATGAACACATGGCAACGAGAAACGGGTCGTATGAGTCGCTGCCATGGCAGGAATAGTAGAGCCGGATGAGTGTTTGTAGATTTGCCAGCGCACCGGTGATTATTTTCCCGGTGCTTTCTTCCATTGGCGGGGAGTCCGCATCTTCACCTTCTTCTATAACGCTAACTTGTTCAAATAGCCGGGCCGTGGTGAACCAATAATGCATACTAGTCTGTATAAGCTTCATTCCTCCCCTTTTTCTAGGGGTTTCAAAAGACCCAAAGCATAAGAAACTCACTGTATATCGAAATGTACAGGAAGTATCAGATTTTGTGAGCTGAGATAGCTTGGTAGTTCTTCGTACCACTTTCGGAGCCTAGAATGGTATTCCGTTGCTTGATTTACCGAAAGCAGTATCTTCTTCCCTTCTAATGCCGAAGGTGAAGGAAGCAGGCTACATAAGATGTCGAATAAGATGGTGCGAAATCCTATGTTGGTCTTGAAGATCTGCCCCAAATGGAGAGGCACCGGTGTGGAGGCAGTTGGATATTTGACCCAGATCTCTCCATACGCCTCTGGGTTGTCCGGGAGTGCTAACGCAGGACGTGTTGTAATGAGCGGTGGCCTGTGTAAATGGAGGCACAGCATACTAGCGAAGCATCATCAGCCTTCTAGCCCACGGCGTGTCTTGTTTGTCATTGAATACTTACGCTTGATACGAAAACACGATCCATGCTGTTATCTCCTGCACAGCCCTCCACTTTCGACTGCTCGGACGGATATAGGTAGTGAAGAGGCCAATTTCCTCAGACGTGGCTACCGCTTGGATGATGTAAGGCCAGCTTATCTTGTCTAGCCCATTTATGCTGTACTGGCCTTGGAGAATCAAGGCGGCCTGTACTCTAGTTATCGACTTTTCGTCGGTTTCCAGCTCCCAGAGGCGTCGTGTCTCAGCTATGAAGCGATAAGTCAAAGACTCGGGGTTCCAGAATTCGGACCGGCCCTGGAGTTTGCTGTAATTATGCTAGCGGTTGGTGATGACTTGGGTTAGCAGGGGCCGAACGAGAAGGGGCAAGGATAGAGAGGCTCACACAGCTGGCCATGAGAACAGCGTTTACGAGCAGCGACGAGCAGAAGCGACGTCGGCCAGAGATCATGTCTTGGAGAAAGGAGTCCTTGTGGAAGAACGGAAAGAAGAGGTACTCGCGCATGAAGTAGGACTTGAGAATATCACGCAGCAGCGCGTCATCAGACGAGACAGACGTCCACTTGGACGGCTCCGCCGCGTCAATGTCGGCATCGACCATCTCCGCAACATGGAACGGCGCTTCGTACAGAGCACGATAGTCTGCCACGTTGGGCGGGAGCTGAGGCGGCGACGACCAGTGCCACTTGGGATCGAAGCTTTTGCGGTAGACTAGAGACGTCGTGTATTGGTTGCTGGCCCTGAGGAAATCGGGGATGTTGAGCACGCGGCCCAAGCTGTAGTGATAGTGTCTCTCGGGGCTGACAGACAGCTGGAGGAGCAGATCGCCCGAGCGGGCGTGGCGCACAATGTCTTCGATAGTTACTCCGGCACGGACGCGGCGCAGGATCTCGACCACTTCGACCTCGGGGCGGAAGCGAAGCATCTGGTGGAACTCTTCGTGGACGCCGCGCTTATGCTGCTGCGCGTTGAACTTGCGCCGCAGCGCCTGGCCGCGTGTCTCGGCTGGATCCGCATCGTAGACGCACTCGGAGCCGCGCAGTTCGCAGCTCCGGCAGGTTGGCCGCTCGGCATCACACTAGATACGGTTCACTGCGTTATTATGACGCCTTCTCAGGCAGTGCGGATTGGCTCACCTTTGACTTCTTCTTGCGGCATGCCTCACAAGCAACGACTGCCTGTGAGCGCTTCCTCTTAGACGACGCAGCTGCATCTGAGGCGGAGCTGGAGCGCTCCGTTGCTGGGAGCAGCGCACGAAGGGGACGCGGCATCTTCTAAATCCAGATTTCGCGTGTACACGTACCTGGAGGAGAGGCCTACGCCTGACTGTGTTGATGTCTCCCTTTACATCTCTTTTATAATGGTGGAATTTGGGGGCGGGAAAAGCTCCGGCAGCCAATCAGATCGGCTGAAATGCTTTTCGTGGGTAAGGTATGTTTGATCCTACGCTGTTCTCCATTTCCTCCCAGCTGAATGATTGTGGCTTCATCCAGGCTTCCATCTCGCACAGGGGGGCACGTCAGAAAGCCCTCGGCGTACCGAAAATAGTGAATTGAGCGACGTCGGAAGCTGATGAAGTCAGAAATCAAAGTTGTAGCACGACAGTTGCACAAGAAGAGACGCTTCCTACAACATGTTGTAGCAGGCATTGATTGCAATCATCCTGTTATATATATAAGGCACGTAGCAAGTTCCTGCATCTACGTCAACTTGCTTGAAGCTTAACTCGGATTAAACTTCTTAGGGCGGCGAAGAAAGCTACATGTATGTGAGTTTGGAGCTTCCAAGTCCAACAGACGAGCTGCGAGAGATTCAAGCTAATTGTCAACTTTGTCACCTCTAACTATACTACGCCTAGAACTACCGACAGCATTAGAAGATATCTTCATGCATTAACCAGACCAACAGCGTTACTGTCTCTTCTTGCGGCTCTGGCCTCGGCTTCAAGCAATTACATGTCACATATTATCAGACTAGCATATGCCAGCCGGGACTAGCCTTCATTCCATCGAGATTAAGTCTGACCCTCCAACAAACGCTACTGTCGACTCGGGATGCACTACTGTATACTTGGAGCCACATTTCCCTAGGGGTCCAAAGAGTGGGTTCCCCATCTTAGCAGTTCCACTACACAAATGGTCGCCTCGTACTGGTCACTACGACCGAAACTCCCGCCGAGCGATGAAAGCAACCGCGAGTCGGATCAGCCGAGCACTAAAGCAGACTACCGAATACAACGCGGGCTGCGATGCTTGTCGGCAACGGAAAACTAAGGTTGAACCTTCTCTATATACGTAGCAGCATCTCATCGACATGAAGCTGCGGAACAAGTTTCCGGCAATTATTAAGCTGAGCTAACACTACCGCTCGACCTCGTACGAAGCGAGCAGAGCACACATGCCGTTATAATGATGCAGTACGTTATCACATCTGGTCTCATACCTATTAACTTACATCAAAGTACTAACAAAGATTAGCATCTACTTCCATGCAATGGTTGCGGATTTGTACGAAGCTTTCCCAACCTATCAACAACGCCCTTTCGTATGAGATCATTTGAACCGCCACAAGTCATGCCGCGAGCTGTATACGATGCCTCAATTAACCAGTTGAAGCGCCTGCTTCTCATGATTTGCATATCCTTTCTACCTGCTAGCCTTTCCATCCTTTCGCAAATAGTACTAACCTACGTTGGCCATGCGGTAGTCCAAGATGTGCAGGGCAGTGAACAATTAGAGCGGCGCTTATATATCCGACCCTGCCTAGCAGCCTTGGAGGATTTATGCGGGAGATATCGTGTGTCATGGTCCGTGACTGGCCCGAGGACTTCTCGGCATGGCGTTGAAGTGTGGGATCATTGCTCCTGAAAAGGTAGGACGAATAAGGCAAGAGACGATAGAGCTGGGCCAACACCACAGTACTCCGGATGATTTAGACACAAGATCACTTCTTGATTTGGACCTAGCCACTGTCAACGCATCTGCCGCGCAAGTAAGTGCTGTGGCTGCTCAATTTGAGGACCTTTTACTGGAGGTAAAGGTGGACAAGTAGAGTTGAAAGATGACAGTATTCGCAATGGTGGAAAGACACATGTAAAATGTGATTTTATTAGCGTCTGGCCGGTGCAGGCCAATCCTGAGAACATAATCAAGAGGTATTTAAAAGTTGACAGTCTACAGCTATCAACTTCCAAAAGCCAAATACATACGAAATTTAAAGCATTCTCATTAAAGAAAATCACAAAAGAGACCGCAGACTCTGTGTCTAGTTAGCTCTGAATACTTATACGGCTAGTACTGACATACCTGTAGCGTAGATAAACTGGTGCCTGCCCCTGGTTCCTGCGGCTGTAAGAGAACAGCTGACATTTCTCTTTTTGACTTTTGAACGTCCATTACACGCTAAACATTGGAGCAATTGGTAATCCATTAGACAATTGTTCTAGTATTTTTGTGCGTGTGACTCACTTGCTCGCAAGTGATGCCGCTACAACTTACCAGTGGGGCTCCATCAGAAATGCGTGTGAAGCCACAGTCAGTGTCAACCTGCCAAATTTAGCAAAATGACGAGCTTTTAGATTGTAATTATAATTTCAAGTATGAAGGAAAGCGTGTATCTTACCCAACTGCGCCACAAGACAGTTTTAGTAGAAGTACACTTGGTAGCGATTGCTGACGAAATCGGTCAATGACAGTCTGTCTTTCCCTCAATGGAATCCCTCCGTCAAAACAAAGGCATTGTATAGATGCTTGATTTAGCCCGGCTTCGATAATATCCAGAGTGGTTCGCCAAGTCGAGAAGACGACGCTTGAATTATGTTAACCTAGCTCAACAAGGACGTAGAAGGAATACATGTACCGTGTACCTTTTGACACCCGGTGGAAGGGCTTTGAGCTGAGCTACAAGAGCCGTTACTTTTGGTGGAAACTTAGGGGCCTGGGTCAACGATTCTGCGCGTTCGAAGTGATTCAAAGACAAAGATGTCTCCTCCAAGCTAATAGGATTCAAATAATATAATATGTGTGCGGTATAGGTCGCATCAGACTTTGTCGAGGCTTTTGAGCGAATTGTTACCGCGTATTCACATCATGGGGTCGCTTTCAACGGCGTTTCGACACGATTCTCATTGATATCAAAGCTCACGAGGAGCTCATTGACAAGACGGCCAATGCTGTCAATATCTTAGAAGCCTCCAAGATGAGAGAAAGTCTACGTGATCAGAGAGATGAAAGTCTTAATGACGTTGCAAAGCAAAAAGATGAGGTCTCTACTAGACAATACCAAGCCATTGTTGGATGGCTGCAAATGGATGATGCAGACCAACAAGTCATCTTTGACTCGATCGCGTCACAAGCAGAAAAGAATGAAGGGACTTGCAACTGGATATTGAAACAACCGATTCTCGTGTCGTGGATGAAAACTCAATCGGAAACACCGTTCGTTTGGCTTCAAGGTCATCCAGGGGCGGGTAAAAGTGTATTGGCAACACAAATTGACACTTTTCTTCGAAGCAGCCATCAGTCTCTCGTTGCTCGCCATTTTTGCACCTACTCTTATGGTTCATCAATCCAATTTGATCAAATTCTCCGATCTCTACTCATTCAGCTGATTCGACCAAACAGTGAACTAATAAACTATGTTTATGAGGAATTTGTATTGGCGAAACAAGCCGCTTCGATCAAATCGCTGTCTCAGTTGATCCGGACCATTTGCGAAGCTATCTCACCTATTCCTTCCAAGAAGAAATATGTCCATATCATTCTGGATGGGTTAGATGAATGCGATGTTGAGAAACAAGGAAGAATAACGAGCTTACTAGAGACGCTGATTTCGTTAGGGAGCCCAGCGAATTCTGGGGTGGTCAAAATCCTGATTTCCAGTCGGCCAACATCATTCTTGTTGAAGAGATTTCGAAAGCGATCAACTGTTTCACTTACGGACGAAAAAGGTAGAATTGGAGAGGCCATCGAGAAATACGCTTATCGGAAGTTAAGCCTCTTGCATAATCGATTCTCAGACCTTGGCATACGCGATGCAGATATTCAAGACCTCTCTCATCGCGTATCCTTGAAATCTAACGGTACCAATCTATCACAGCTATCGCCAATGCCTGCACCGCTAACAATTCGCAGGTATGTTTCTATGGGCTCGGCTGGTCCTGGATTATATATCATCAAATATCTTCTACGATTGTGAAGAGGTGCTCCGTTCAGTTGATATGCTTCCTAGGGAGCTGAGCGAGTTGTGAGTGCTCTCAAAACGCTTTATTATTCTTTCACTAATGCTGAGAAAAAGCTATGAACGAATTTTGTCACAGATGATTGCCAGGCTGGACACCAGATCACTAGGACGAATCAAATCTCTTTTAGGATGGGTAGCATTCGCCAGGCGGCCACTAACACAAGTTGAATGTCGCTCAGCTATAGCATTTAGTCAAGGAGTTGTAGAAACTCCGATGATGCCACCCCAGTACATTTTTGAAATGTGTATGCCGCTTATCCAAGAGAATAAGGATAATACTTTCTCATTCATTCATGTTTCAGTCAAAGAGTGAGTGAAGTGAAATTACCCGCTTCAATGGAAGCATTACTGAGTCTGTTCTTACTTGCAGCCATCTCAAATCGCCCGACAGTACGATTGCCTTGATCGAGGCCGATGCGAGATGCGAACATGGAGTGGCAGCTATCACCTGTCTACTAGCCGGTTTTCGAATCTTCGATACAGCATATGACGCTAATGACCGAAATTTGAGAATCTTGAGAGGCATTCATGGTTTTCACATTTATGCAACAGAGTATTGGCTCGAAGACCTGCTATGTAGCAGTGCTGCTTTCGATGGCAGCGAAATTGCGGCTCTTCTATGCTCGACAGCTAAAATATTGGCGGGTCGCCTATATGCGGCGAGACATCTAACAGAAACTTCTGCAGAGCAAGAATTGCGTACACTAGACAATCGTCTAAGCAATTTCGCAGACCAAGGCGCCGTATATGACATGATACGGTATGCTTTGATGGAGAGGTCCGCGAAAACAAATTCTGGTCAAGCCAAACATGAAATCTGTAAGTGCAACGTCGATCAACAAGGGGTCATCACTAACATGACATTACTCTGTCTGTAGTTTCTGCTGGTCTCACCTGGTCTGAACCCCGGAGTCTCAAGGACTTGCTGACTAGCTACCAAGCTAGCATCCGGCACATATTGTCGATCTCCTCGTTCCCAGGAATAACATTAGGAGAGTTGGAGATATTTAAACGAGAGTTTCGAACAGCCGCATTTACTTGTCGTATTCGAAATTGTCCCTGCGCAACCAAAGGCTTCGCTGACGAAAAAAAATTGTCGGAGCATGAGCGAAGACACGTACAACGAATCAATTGTACAGTCCCTGGCTGCCCGTACCCACTGTTACCTTCTTCTCGTGCACTCAAGGCTCATATGTCAAAGTGCCACGGTATAGCACGGAAAATTGCAGAAATTACAACAATAAGCACCCGGCAGAGCGAGATGACAGAGAGCCTTCAGCGTGCTGTCAATAACACGGATGTTGCAGCACAAAAGAAAGCGCACGGGTTTAGCGAAACGGCGCAACAGCACCAACAACGGCGCCCAGAGCATAATCACGCATTACACGATTATCAAACACAGCTGGCTATACTGAAACAAAAAGAAAAAGAACGTCAGGCCGGGACCCAAAAGCAACTACTATAGGGCCAGGGCCATTTTTTCGTGATAAGCGGCACAGACTCGAACCCGACCAGGTAAGGGCTATACAGAAGCTGATGACAATGGAACAACAACAAAAGCAATGCCTCATGATGGCTCGAGCCGAGTCGCAATACATTACTGGGCCGGATCAATCTTCCACTGATGTGCAGCATGCAGGCCAACCGGAGCAAATATCCGTACCGTCAACGCAAAGGTTTAGCAAGCAGCCGCATCGTAATGAGCTTGATCAGCAGCAACAATGTAAGCATTGTTCTAGGGGAACATGTCCGCCATGATATGGCAGACTAACGCGGCGGTGATCTGATCGGTACCAAGTCTATCAATGTCGCCAACATGCAAGCTTTGATGGCCTGGGAAAAGCAGCGGCTGTAACAGCAGCAGCAGTTGCAGCAATACAAGTATCCCACCGGTATAGATGTCTGTCATTGACTACGTAGGCAGACTAACAGGGCGGCAATCCAGTTGGGATGAACAACACGAGCTTAGCAGCTGCCATGCGCCAGCAGCAAATGCTTCATCAACAAGAACAGCGGCGAAGAATGGAGGGGCAGTCCCCAGGCCCGAACCCTGGTGCAAAAACTGTTCTTGCCTGGTAGAGACTATATGAATGCAAGCATGGAGGCCCCCGAAGTGCAGGAATATGTAAGGAACTGCAATTTCTCGAAGACATTATACATGATAATTCGCGTTGCGTCAGCGAAAAAGCTTTGCATCAAAGAAGACGCGTCAAAACAGGGCTCTGCAGGGGTGGGTGTTACTGCCTCATACATATACCCGGGAGGGACTGACTTGGGGACTGCAGGGCGGTGCCATAAGAGCACGCAGGCAGTTGTTTCGGAGATGAATACCGAGCAAGAGTGTGATTTCGCTTATCGAATTCGAGAGTCTACATATTGGATGTATAGGGGAGAAAAGGTTAGAATGAAGGCTGATCGGAGTGCGGGAGCACTGTTTGGAACTGAAAATACCGATGATGATTAAGATGGCTATGATGATAGCGATAGCGAAAACAAAGCTTACGAGAGTGTTGCTCTATTCAAATGAGTTGAAGGAGATGGATGTTGCTCGAAGCAATGATACGGTTTTCTTTTTCGAAGCCTAAAGTTATTAAAAGAAGTATATCAGAAGAAAGAACCTATTATCGGCGTTGTAGTGTATAAGAATACTTAACATTTCATGTTGTGCAGATTCAAAGGCACTTGCGTATGTTCGTGAGCCACATAGATGTTTAATCAGCATGAAACATGTTTTAATGTACAATAGGACCGCATGTTTCATATTCTCGTGCCTAGATTACCGCCAATCTCATTATCTTCATTATTACAATCGTGTATATCAGATTCTATAAAATTCCAGGAGGAGCCAGTATCCCTCTCTCATTAGCACCCATCGCTTGAATCGTGTTAAACTGAACATCAGAACCAAATAATAGTACAAGTACCAAACGCCCACTGTCAGCAATCATCCTTCTGCTTAGGCATTCTCATTCTGCGCCTTTGCGATTGCCGCTTGGCTAAGTCGACCCAGCTCCTCAACAAAAGCGTCCATTTTGCGTAAATATTCGACCTCGTGAGTTGTAACTCTAAGAATAGGCATACTTCTGATGACATTTGTTGCCAGGGTAAGTAGCTCCATATCGTGAGCTGCGTATTCGTGCCGAGGATTTCGTAGGATATTAAAAAAGAGACTAAGAAGCGCGGAAACAGGATAGAAGATGAAGACCCTAGTGCATAGACTATTAGTATTTAATCACTCAATAGATTCTATTTGCAAAATTGTATGTTCTCACCAGAATGCTTCGCCAGCCAACCGAGGCGCAGCCTCACTAAGATAAATGAGAGTCGATCGACTAGCTTCAACGGATATATCGAGACTGGATTCCAGCCCAAAGATCATTTCCTGGCCAGACTCATTCCAATCTGCCACGCATCGACCACTAGCGCAGTGAATAATATTCAAGAGATAATGGTAGTCTAAATGCAGTTCGATATGAAGCATGCTCGTCAACTGGCTGATATCCTTGGCAAGTTTGACATCTTTGCGAATACTGAGCGACGGTGCGTACTCTGCCGGTATCGAAGTACGCCAATTCTCCAATTCTTCATCGAGTTCTCGAATGGTGTGAAGAAGTTCGGCGTCGGATTTACGCAAAGAGCCCACAGAGTAAAGAGCCCTGACAGCCTTCGATTTGAGTATGCTTAACCGAAGGTCGTTGGGCAAGAACGGCTTTCGAATGTTTTGTGGAATGGAAAGATCATTCGCGAAGCGATTCTTCAAGTAATCTTTGGGAAGCGTGAGATCACAAAACTCGTCGCTCATGATAGGAGGCTGGCCGCTTCTTAGGGCTATGTCTTTATCAAAGAGATAGCATAGCCAGAATAGAAGTCGAATCTGACGCTCTTCGAGCTCCTTGACCGTAAGATCACGATCCTCTGGTGGATCACTTATTAGAGTATGTCCTCCCAGGGCATAGACTGTACGGCATGCAATGGCGTGGTACATGGATGATGCTTCTAAGCGGCCACAGAGCGCTTCATTCATGAGCTGCAAGACGTTAGAAACAGCTATAAAATGTGACATATTCTGAATCATGACATACCAATAGTACCATCACTTGTAACGTCGTGACACTGGCATCTTCAATAAAGTCGGCTATCAAGATTTGCGCTTGCTTAGCACAGCCATCGCTGTCAACATGATTTGAGACGCTCAAGGCAGCAAAATGATGGCTGCTGAGGGACAAGAAAGCGAAAACGCATGCTTTGCTGCTAATCTCCTCAATTGTCGGATTCGTTTCCGGCGAGTCATAGGCTATTCGTATTGTCTCTTTAAATAGCTCACGATCGACAAGGGGAAAGGCAAGGCGGAATTCCGATTGCAAAAAAAGATCGAACAATGTGTTGGTGATCCATTTCTCTGGGAGTTGATCGGCTGGTGTTCGGTTTAATTGTCCCCTGGGGGAATGTTGAGTTAAAGCACCGGAAGAGGCCTGAAAAGGGCATTCAAAGGCAAAGGTGCTCTGGTTGTGGAAGTGAGGCCACTGCCCCGTCTGAGCGTATATGTACTTCTCACCAAGGGGAGTAAATCGGGGAATGCCGTTCTGGTCGCATATAGCAGCAAACTTCTGCCCTGACATCCATATTTGTCCGAGCGGAGAAGCACCTAGCTGTCTAGAGCAAACTTGCGAATTCTCGCTGGAGCGACTAAGAGTGCGTGTTATGGATGTATTGGTGGGTATGCTGCTGGGTGTACTAGTAGCTTTCCCTTGTTGGGCATTGGAGCCATCAGGCGAATCCGCTGAAACAGGTGAGGCTGTCTGGGTGCTCTGTTTCAGAGCTTTAGCCCTAGCAATGCCCTCCTCTATACGCTCCAGGCGTTTAACAATGCTCTCTCTGGAGCTCCTTTCCCACCGTCTTTGTCAGCGGACATGGTAAAACACACCACCACCACCACACAAAGGCGGCAGGTTGGTAGGGTACTTGTACTTACTTTGTCTTCTTCTTCCGGCCTCTGATCCGGTTAATAGTACAGTGGAGACCATGGTGTAGACACCAGTTGCATTGTTCATCCGGATCAGATCGATCACATTGAATCTATACGAGCATCCATTGCCACGTGTAAGTGTATGTATCTCGGTAGATGCCCATATCATGATGTGTGCTTGTAGGGTAGATAAGACAAGAAGGATATCAGATGAAAGTTCCGCTTATGAAGAAACATGGCATTGAAGTTATGCAAGAGGCAGCTGGCTAATACCCAGACAATGGAGTCAATGTACGGGGATTATCAAAATACCTTACGCTTATAGCAGGCGTCGCAAGCACGTCGTTGCGCGGCCATCTTGTGCTGGGCCCCGTCTGTGATGGGCGAATTCCTGGCTCTATCCATGGAGAGAAAATATTTCTCGGAAGTTTCCAAGTAGATACCCAGGTAGATAGCTGTCAGGCTCGGGCTTTGGCCTCGTCACGAATAGGCTTTCGCCTCTCGTCGATATCCGAAGCAGCCTAAGCCCAAGCCCGCAAGCGATGAGTAAGCGGAAGTTTCGCTCAAGCAGCCCTGTCCGAACGGGCGTTTTTAGTACTGCTGAGAAATAAAAGCGGGCTGGAACAACGGTTTGGCCGCAGGGAGTAAAGCCGAGCTGGCGAGTTGACGCATGGCGTCAGACGCGCTGTGGCCAGGCTGGTATCAGAAGCTGGGATGCCGATGGGGGCTTGCTCCTGAAGTATTGGACGACAGCCGTTTGCTGAGGAATAATCCGCTAAGGCTATGTAATCCTCATCGGAGTTGATTTGCAATACGGAGCACGGTGGGAGCACTTACCGTTGTCCCGATAGACGACGCAATTTTGTCATGTGCCGCAACTACTGGCGACAAAGTTCACGGCAAGATTAAAAAGGAGACCTGGGGAAGATTGGAGTGAGATTTTGTTCCGCTTAGTCAACGGAGCTTTGGTAGAATGTGGAGTATTCGTGTACTCATTAGGGAAGTGACTTGTTCTATATTCTACTCCTCGTGGATAGAGTTTGATAGCACGGGCACTGCTGCAAACAGGCATCAATAACATCATCATGCAACTGCATATCGAACACCAGAAAACACAATGTCAAAGGGTGGGTGGTGATATCGCCATGCTTGGGCGTCTAGTCGACTCATGCCATCGGTAGTTGTGTAGCCGTTGCATTACACCCCTGAGGATGTGCCAGACAGCAAACACATCTGCATCGTTAATCGTTCACCAAGGTAATGTCCGATGCTCCCAAATAAGGAAAAGCGAAAACAGCGAAATTCCCGGGTCCCATGTCACAAGCAAATTCCAGATTCACCGGGAAGATAGCCGCAGACCAACGTTGGGGTGGATCCTCCTCCGACCTTTGTTTGGAGCTCCAGACTGCCTGACTAAGCGGAACAGCGAGCAAGTTCTTTGCTTCTGACAAGGTTCCCGCCGTGGAGCCGCGCCCAGGGGAAATTTTAAGCTCGTGGAGCCGCTATCCGAGTGCGAGGTGGTTACACGGAGGAGGCGGTCCATCTTCCAGCTTCCTGGCCACGCAAACACAGACGTTTGCCTTGCGCTTCAGACGTTATCTAGAATCCTGCAGCCCCATGAGCTGAGTCACAATGGGGTTTTCAATCCTGCTCTTGTGCCCCATTATGGCTATGGATTTAAGATAGAAATCAGCCCGGGGGTCCGTCTCGGCCTTCTTCCAGCACCGAGTATCCACCGATTTGACATATTGCGGTATCTAGATAATCAATTGTGGGCTGAAGCCGAGGGCCTCCCAGCTGTTAAAAATGGCGGACTTTCGCTATCAAGAAAATCTCCTTCTTTCTTTTTTTCCTCTGTAGAGTCTCTATAAGCTCCTTTCGCCACATCCTGTTTCAGTTCTGCAGTACGTGGTGTCTTAGCCACTAACACGGACCTGACAACATGATGGAGTCCACATACGGCGAGACGCTCACAGACCTCAACGCTTCAGTGGGTGAAAAAGAAGCTGTCGATAGCAGCTGGTTTATGAAGCCAGAAATCACCGCCATCAATGACCGCGATCAAGCTTCCGGTTTCCAAGCCCGCGAGCTCGGAGTCACATTCCAGAATCTCACTGTCGAGGCTATCAGTGCTGATGCAGCCATCCACGAAAATGTCGTCTCCCAGTTCAACATCCCCAAACTGATAAAGGAATCTCGCCAAAAGCCGCCTTTGAAGAAAATCCTCGACAATGCTCATGGATGTGTCAAGCCCGGGGAGATGCTCCTCGTGCTGGGTCGACCAGGGTCCGGATGTACCACACTACTCAACATGTTGGCCAACCGACGACATGGATATGCTCAGATTTCCGGCGACGTTTCCTTTGGTTCCATGAAGGCCGAAGAGGCAAAACGCTATCGGGGCCAAATTATCATGAACACTGAAGAGGAAATCTTCTTCCCATCTTTGACTGTGGGACAGACTATGGACTTTGCAACACGATTAAAGGTACCATATAATCTACCCAATGGTATCACTAGCCAGGAGGAAATTCGCCAGGAGACCCGAAAGTTTCTACTCAAGTCCATGGGTATTGAGCACACGGAAGATACCAAAGTCGGCGATGCTTTTGTCCGAGGTGTTTCTGGAGGAGAACGAAAGCGAGTATCCATCATCGAGTGTCTCGCATCCAAGGGCAGTGTCTTTTGCTGGGATAACTCAACGCGTGGTCTTGATGCCAGCACGTAAGTGTAATATTCTTACCAAAAAAAAAGGTGTTCATCGTCTAACCTGTTTCATATTATAGTGCTCTCGAGTGGGCAAAGGCCGTTCGAGCCATGACCGATGTCCTCGGCTTAGCTTCCATCGTTACTCTATACCAAGCCGGCAACGGTATCTATAACCTCTTCGACAAAGTTCTTGTTTTGGACGAAGGCAAAGAGATCTACTACGGCCCCATGCGCGAGGCTCGACCATTCATGGAGAACCTGGGCTTCATCTGCGACGATGGAGCCAACGTGGCTGACTTCCTCACCGGTGTGACCGTCCCTACCGAGAGAAAAGTCCGAGACGAGATGAAGCTCAAGTTTCCCCGAACTGCAGGCGCCATCCGCAGCGAATACGAAAACACTGCTGTTTACAACCAAGCGATAGCTGAATACAACTACCCGACAACAGAGGAGGCGCAGACCAAGACCAAGTTGTTCCAAGAGGGCGTTGCCTATGAAAAGGACAAGGGATTGCCGGCATCAAGCTCATTCACAGTGAGCTTTTGGACTCAAGTGCGGACATGTATCAAGCGACAATACCAGATCATCTGGGGTGACAAGGCAACTTTCTTCATCAAGCAGTTCTCTACCATTGTTCAAGCACTCATTGCTGGTTCGCTTTTCTACAACGCTCCCGACACTACCGGAGGATTATTCGTGAAGTCCGGAGCTTGTTTCTTCGCTTTGCTTTTCAATGCGCTGCTGTCCATGTCCGAAGTCACCGAGTCATTCAAAGGCCGCCCTGTCCTGATTAAACACAAGTCATTCGCATACTTCCACCCCGCAGCCTTTTGCATTGCGCAGATTGCTGCTGATATCCCCGTCATCCTGGTGCAAGTCTCTGCCTTCTCTCTGATTCTGTATTTCATGGTTGGTTTGACAATGTCTGCGGGCCACTTCTTCACTTTCTGGATCATTGTTGTGGCTACCACTTTCGTAAGTGTCTACCTGATTCTCGTCTATCATTGACCTTTGAGCTAATTTGTTTGTTAAGTGTATGACTGCCCTTTTCAGAGCCATCGGTGCAGCTTTCAGCACGTTTGATGGCGCATCCAAGGTTTCAGGTCTGATCATTTCTGCTACCATCATGTACAACGGCTACATGATTCAGAAGCCACGCATGCACCCCTGGTTTGTCTGGCTCTTCTGGATCGACCCAATGGCTTATGGATTCGATGCCATTCTCTCAAACGAGTTTCACGGCAAGATCATCCCTTGTGTCGGCCCTAACATTGTTCCCAATGGCCCCGGTTTCACTGATGCAGGCGCTCAAGCTTGTGCTGGTGTAGGTGGTGCCGTTCCGGGACAGACTTTTGTCGATGGCGACTTGTACCTTGCGTCACTCTCTTACAGCCATTCGCACGTATGGAGGAACTTTGGAATCATCTGGGCATGGTGGGCTCTGTTTGTGGCCATTACCATTTTCTTCACCACAAAGTGGAAGTTGTCGTCTGAGAACGGACCCAGCTTGCTTATTCCCCGAGAGCAGTCCAAGCTTGTCAAGGCTGTTCGACAAGTCGACGAAGAGGGCCAGGTGTCGTCAGAATCAGGTCACGTTTCAGAGAAGGATGATGCCACCGTCAATGCCCAGTCCGATAACAACTCGACTGATGATACCGTGGCCGCCCAAGGCAACCTCATTCGCAATTCCTCCGTTTTCACGTGGAAGAACCTCTGTTACACTGTCAAGACACCCTCAGGCGACCGTCTGTTGCTAGATAACGTCCAAGGCTGGGTTAAGCCTGGAAACCTGACTGCTTTGATGGGATCGTCTGGTGCTGGAAAGACTACATTGCTTGATGTCCTTGCTCAGCGAAAGACTGAAGGTACTATTCGTGGCTCCATCCAGGTTGACGGTCGACCACTGCCCGTCTCTTTCCAACGATCTGCCGGTTACTGTGAACAGCTCGATGTGCACGAGGCCTACGCCACTGTCCGAGAAGCTTTGGAATTCTCTGCTCTGCTCCGACAGAGCCGTGATACGCCACGTGAGGAGAAGTTAGCCTATGTAAACACCATTATCGATCTCTTGGAACTTCACGATATTGCCGACACTTTGATTGGCGAAGTAGGCGCGGGATTGAGCGTTGAACAGCGCAAGCGTGTCACAATTGGTGTTGAACTTGTCTCTAAGCCTAGCATTTTGATCTTCCTGGACGAGCCTACTTCTGGTCTGGATGGCCAGTCTGCCTACCACACTGTCCGCTTCTTACGAAAGCTCGCTGCCGTCGGTCAAGCCGTTTTAGTCACGATCCACCAGCCTTCTGCTCAACTGTTTGCTCAATTCGATACGCTTTTGTTGCTCGCAAAGGGTGGCAAGACTGTTTATTTCGGAGAGATTGGTGATCAGGCCAAGGTCGTTAAGGAATACTTTGCCCGTTACGATGCCGCGTGCCCAACAGAGGTGAACCCTGCTGAGCACATGATTGACGTGGTTTCAGGACAGCTTTCCCAGGGCAAGGATTGGAACGAGGTCTGGCTCGCATCTCCCGAGTATTCCAACATGACCACGGAGCTTGATCGAATCATTGACGAGGCTGCATCGAAGCCTCCTGGTACTGTGGATGACGGTAATGAATTCGCTACAACCCTCTGGGAGCAGACCAAGCTTGTCACTCAACGCATGAATGTCAGCTTGTACCGCAACGCCGACTACGTCAACAACAAGTTCGCTCTGCACATCTTCTCGGCTCTGTTCAACGGCTTCTCTTTCTGGATGATCAAGGACTCCATTGGCGATTTGCAGCTGAAGCTCTTCACTATCTTCAACTTCATTTTCGTCGCGCCTGGTGTACTTGCCCAGCTGCAACCTCTCTTCATCCACCGCCGAAACATTTTCGAAACACGCGAGAAGAAGTCCAAGATGTACTCATGGATTGCTTTTGTAACTGCTCTTATTGTTTCGGAGATTCCTTACCTCATCGTCTGCGCCGTGCTCTACTTTGTGTGCTGGTATTACACTGTGGGTTTCCCCGGCGACTCTCATCGCGCCGGAGGAACCTTCTTTGTCATGCTCTGTTATGAGTTCCTCTACACCGGTATGGGTCAGTTCATTGCTGCGTACGCGCCTAACGAAGTCTTTGCTGTCTTGGCGAACCCTGTCGTCATCGGAACCCTCGTGTCCTTTTGTGGTGTCTTGGTGCCTTATGCCCAGATTCAAGAGTTTTGGAGATACTGGATTTACTACCTCAATCCTTTCAACTATCTCATGGGAAGCATGTTGGTTTTCAACCTGTGGGGAGCCGAAATCAAGTGTGCCGAGCACGAATTCGCCACTTTCAATCCTCCCAACGGCACAACCTGCGGAGACTATCTCAAGGACTACTTGGCAGCAGGCCCAGGCGCAGTGGCAGATCTCATTAACCCCAGCGCCACGGCCAACTGCCAAGTGTGCTCATACTCCAAGGGCCAAGATTATCTTCGCACGTTGAACCTGAAAGAATACTACTACGGCTGGCGAGATGCTGGTATCGTGGTGCTGATGGTGTTTAGCTCGTACGCTTTGGTGTACCTGCTGATGAAGCTCCGAACGAAGATGTCCAAGAAGGCTGAGTAGGCGTGAAGAAGATAAAGGAACTGAAAGAGTTATGCATATCTCTACTCTAGCGACTTTTTTAACAACTTTCATTTTGCGATGTCTCAACATTTTTTAATAGATTGGAAAAGCCGGTTAGATGGTTATTAATTATAGGATAGATCCCTAACAAAGCAATTTTAGACGAACTTATTAGGCATGGCGAGGATGGCTATGACGTTTCTTTACGAGTTCACGTTGCAATAGATAGACAATAATATATAGCATAAGCGTCAAGTCTGTCAATTTCCACGATCCTTTCTCTATAAACCCCTCTCGCTCTTGTCTATATCATGACGTTTCGTAAGTGATGAGCAGTAAACTCTACATGTATTTACAGCTTCTTTCATCATTCATGCCTCATAAAAGTGCTTCTTTATTGGCTCGATAAATCATCGAGTGATGCATTACTCCAAACATGTTCAACGGCCGTACAATCTCCCAGCCAAACGCTTCATAGAGCGGTCGTCCCTGTGGCGTTGCCATGAGGTAGCAATCCCTGCCGGCCTTGGTGGCTTGCCGCATGCCCCATGTTAAGAGCGCCTTGCCAATTCCTCTCCGCTGGTGAAGTGGGTCAACCCCAATCATGTCGAGATCTAAAGGGTACTATCGGTTAACTGCGTTGCTTATTATGAAGCAAAATTTGTAGAGATGTAGGAAGGGGAGACAAACGCCACACGTCTTTCAGCTCTCTATCTCCAAAACTGGCTTTATGGTCCTCTTTCAAGATTGACTTGAGCTCCTCAAAGACCTTCATGTCCGTGACATCTGAAGGCAGCTCTGGGTCTGCAGGCGCTGTTGGGGGCTTCTCATCATCAACTGGCTGCTCCCACACAGCGTAGCCAACGATTTGGTTGTTCAGGGCGGTATCGACGGCTACTTTAACGGTGCAATTTGACGTATTGAAGCTCGCTGTCTTTCTTAACTGGCGCCAGGGTAGCGATGAGTCGCCATCGGGAATATTTTTCGGCTGCAGATGCAGAGGGAAGACTTGACGGGTGATCCAATCGGTTGTCGGGTGGAATACGACGCCTGCAAGCCGTGCCAGGGCGGGCATGTCTTTTTCTGTTGCGTCTCTTATCTGAATTGCCATTTTCCCCTCTGTAGCCGTATGCAGGGATAGACTTGGTTGAGGGAGAGATGTGATTCTTCAACTAATTCTAGAAGAACATGGCAGCGGGGAAGATCGATATATGACAATATTCTCTTTATCTATAATTAGCCTCAAGGACGCCTAGCTATTGAAAAGGACTTTCAGTTCCCTGCTACCGAATCCCGTGCAACTTGCCATTTGGCATATTGGAACACGACACGGGCACGGGGCAGGCTAAATTGTTAATAGTTCGCCGACCGCGTATATTAAAGCGGAGTGGGCCAACAGTGAGGGGAATCTAGTTCATCGGCAAACTTCTGAGCGCGCACTTGATTCAAAAATTCGCCCAGCGAAACTCGCCACAGTCACAACTATGCCCGGATTGGTTATTTCCCGCTGTCTTTGACGCTTCTAGTTTCCTTCCACACTACCTACGCCTTAGCTCATGGGAGCTTCTTATGTGTTTCAGTATCAGGGCTTGCGCGATCCTCCAAGATCAAAATTGAGGAAGTCGCATCTTCTCAATCAGCGATCTGTATAACCATCAAGTGGGACAGCGGAATACATGCTTTGAGCCTGGATCCAGGTTCATGCTTTGGGCGTTCCAATTATATTTACCTGCCTTAAAGGCGCTATTATGAGCACATCTTTAGACGAAAGTACATATACTCCTGATCACAATGCAGCTCAAAGGACCAGTCTCACATCATGGAATTGCATACGTGGAAGGAAAGGCTTCAGGCCCACTTGTCGCTAGTAACCTCGAATTGAGCTTCTGGGGAGGCGTCGATCCGCAAACAAGCGAGGTGATAGATCGCCATCACCCGTTAAGTGGCAAACACATCCAAGATGCGATTCTCGCTATTCCCAGCGGTCGCGGGTCTTGCTCTGGGAGTGGAGTATTATTGGAACTCATACTAAATGGCAAGGGCCCAAGAGGCCTGATATTCTCACGAAAGGAAGACATTCTCACCCTTGGAGTCGTGGTTGCGGAAGAGATCTTCAATAAGTCTGTTCCAGTAGTGATTCTGGGGACGGACGAGTTTCAAGACCTACAGAACGCTACTTATGTCACCATAAATGGGAATACGGTCTCAAAAGGAGAACTGAAGAGTGTACCTGAAGTTTTCGAACCGGCTACCGAAAAGCTTCAGGGCACAAGCTTGAACCACCATGTTGAGTTATCTGATGGGGACAAAGAGTTTCTGGAGGGCTTACATGGTCGAGCTGCTCAGGCTGCTATGCGTATCATCTTACGCATGGCTACTATAGAAGGAGCCGATAAGCTAATAAGCATTACGCAAGTTCATATAGATGGCTGTGTTTATACTGGGCCTGGGTCGCTCGAATTCGCAGAAAGATTACGCAACTGGGGCGGCAAGGTCTTGGTTCCCACTTCTCTCAACTCTATATCCGTGGATCAGAAGCGCTGGCGCTCTCAAGGCGTTTCATCTACATTTGGCGAGGCGGCAGAAAAGCTGGCCACAGCATATACCGACATGGGCGGCCGTCCAACCTTTACTTGTGCTCCTTATTTACTTTCGAGTGCACCGAAAGTAGGCGATCAAGTAGCTTGGGCTGAATCAAATGCTGTGGTATACGCCAATAGTGTACTCGGTGCAAGGACCATGAAGTATCCGGATTTTCTGGATATATGCATTGCTTTAACTGGGCGTGCTCCGCACGGAGGCCTTCATTTGAAGCACAACAGGCTTGCTTCACTCCATGTAGAGATGCCTCTTCTTCTGCATGAGGATATTGATGATTCCTTTTATCCTCTACTAGGATATCATGTTGGTGGTCTCTCAGGAAGTCGGATACCTGTCATCACAGGATTTGAGAGGGTGCGTCCATCGACGGACGACTTAAAGGCATTTGGAGCGGCATTTGCCACCATGGCAAGCGCTCCAATGTTTCACATCGTTGGAGTAACTCCAGAAGCCGCCACAATACAAGACGCGATAGGTGAAAGAGATGGTATAGAGTCTATTAGCCTTGATCTGAGGCAACTTGAGACAAGCTGGAGAACACTCAACAGCGCACAAGATGACTCGCCTGTTGACCTCATCTCGCTTGGAAATCCGCACTTTTCTATTACAGAAATGAGAAAGCTAGCAAACATTTGTCGAGGACGGACAAAAGATGAACGAGTAGCTATCATGGTAGCTTGTGGAAGAGCAACACATGGATTAGCAAGTCAAGCAGGCCTGGTCGAAGAACTAGAACGGTTTGGGGTTCAGTTTATTACCGATACGTGTTGGTGCATGATTGATGAGCCTGTGATTCCAATATCTGCGAAAACCATCATGACCAACTCTGCGAAATATGCTCATTACGGGCCAGGGCTTACGGGGAAGAAGTTTTATTTCGCAAGCTTGGAGAGATGCGTCGCTGCTGCGTGTAGCGGCAATTATGATAAAACAATTCCTAGCTATATTGAATAGATCAATATGGTAAGTTGTAGAAGGTTTAGGCGTTGAAGTAAGAGAATACTCATATAATGTTAATAATACCGGGCTCAGAGATGTGCCAACCTGTTAGGACACAAGATAGTAGATATGATACAGTAAGAAGATTTAAAGCAACCATGATATTAAATGACTGCTCTCCATTGCTTTTCGCAAGGCATATGCGTTTAAAGATAGCTTGTTGTTCCCCTTGAGTACCATTTAACATCATACTTCCCGATTCCCGTCCCTTTATCCAAAACACCAGCTGTAGCTTCAAATTGGTCTGAGTCGCTAAATAGTACCAAGGCCTTCTTTGACGCATCTTCCGTGCAATCGCTAAACAGTACCTTGTTTTCCCCCTCGGTAGCTACGTGTCGCTGAAATACGCTCTCCAAGAGTTCTTTGCTGTTGGCAGAAGAAGCTTTCAGTACCTGAGCGTAGTGGCTGTGAAAAGCGGACGGTTGCAAGCCGTCCACCTCGTAATGCTCAACAGAGGGTGGATCACGCATTAAAGGCATCGATGCTTCGAAGAAAGGACCTGCTGCTTTGCCCGTAATAAAACCAATATGCGAGTCCACGTTTTTCCAAATGACCAGTGAAAGTACAGTAGCACCGTCCGCTTGCTTTGTTGAGTCTTGATCATTCTCTGAAGTGACTACACCGGCCATCGTTGCAATCATGCCAGGCTGTGCCATCAAGATAGGGTGCATTTTTTGATTGTATACATCTTTATATTGATCAGGAGAAACACTGATACGCGTTTGCACCAGTTCTGCAACCACCTTGTCGTTTGCGTCCATTTTTAAGAGACAGGCCTTGGCTCGGAAACAAGAGCTAAGAAGTTTCAGTTATTTAGTTACTTCTTTTCTCTTTCAAGTCCGAAAACCTACTTCGCCTCTCTTATATATCCTACTTGGTGGATACCAGTCAGATTTAAAGATCAAGTCCTCAGTTGAAAGACATACTAAAGCCATAGTCTTTAGCTTGGCCGAGAATTCCGAAGAGCCGAATTCGGCTTAAATCTTATTGTTAAACTTAGATCTTATTGAAGCTTGAAGCATTCTCACTTTGACTTCTTTAGAGCCCTGGTATCTCTGTTGGTATTGTTTCGTCTCACATAATCTTAAGCCACCGCTGCACTAAACCACAGTAAAGCTCTGAGCGGAAAACCAACAACATTTGGATCGACCCGAGTCATGAGAGACTCAATTTTAGAGAGAAGCCATAAAAAGGTTCATTTATAACCCAAAAGCGGTCAATTACAAACAATGAAATCAAGTTACAAGCCAGTTCTCTTGTCGATCGATATATTGGCCTTTCGCCAGCACACAATTACACACGGCTAACCAGATATGTTACGTGCTATATCTATACTGCCCGCCAACGGCATAGGTTTAGACACTGTTTAATGTGGAAACACAAACATACGATGGTCATGAAAATGAACAAATCGGAAGCGGAAGGGATTAACGTGAAACAATCGGGATACATCGCGAAATGATCAGTTACACCCGTTGTTCCACTAGATGAGCGCTCGCACATTACATCAACTTGGAATTATTAGCATCTCATACTATTTGCCCGTGCATAGCTCTCTCCACTGCGGAAATAACGAGATATCATCCGCGCAGGTACCAGATATAAGTGGACCGCCAAATCAGCCTCGTCAAGCGCGTGTGCCATGAATGACGAAAATGATGGCATCGCCACACTTGGCCAAATCTGTTCGCGACACAGGCCATTTCAAGTTTCAAGGGCCGTAGCGCTGTGTCTTGGCGGCTGCTACCCCGCAAGCTCCCTGCAGATTGGAACTTTTGGCGTTGCTGTGGCGAGTCTGATAGGCTCGGATTGGCCCGCTCCAGCGCTCGTCGCTGCAACAAGCAGTTCGGGGTAGCGCAGCCGCTTTTAGCTGCTGGGCTCGTTATCTTTCGGCATCCACATCCGTTGTGCAGACGAGAATCAGCTATCGTTGCTCCGGTCGTAGCACAAGACAGGACGGGGATCTCCTATTTCTCTTCTCCATGCTCTCTTGTTTGGCTCTTTTCGTGTAGAGACTACCTTCATTTCGTCTATCGCGATGCGAGGCCTCACGATGGACGAAAAAGCTGGCCTTCCGGCCTACAGCGCCTCTGGCCTCCCATCACCAGCTTCTGGAGCTGCGCCTTTTCGCGGTCGGCGAGCTGGCTTGCGCCGATCCCGTGTCTTGAAGTTCTTCGCTGCGACTGCTTTGACGTTGTTGGTGGCTGGGCAGTGGAAACAGATATGGCGAGAGGATACGAAAGTTCCGCTGCTCTCGCTGAACAAGCTCCACGATGACCTGCAGACTTGCCAAAAGCTCCAACACAAACCCCAGGATCCAATTGGACTTGGACGAGAGAAGAACGCGCGATGGGACGAAGGCAGCAAGCCTACTCTCATCAAAAACGCTGTTATTTGGGTTGGCGAGCCTCTTGAGGGCACAAGCGAGGCTGATGCGAGAGCGGGCAAGGGCTGGGAATGGATCAAAGGCGATTTATTGCTCGAGCATGGACTCATCAAACGAGTCGAACATGAGATATCGTCAAGCTCACTGCCGGATGACACCCTGATCTTTGATGCTGCTGGACGTCAACTCACCACCGGCATCATCGACATGCACAGCCATGCTGGCGTCGATTCTATTCCCAATCTTCTGGGCAACGACGATACCAATGAACTCTCGGATAACACGACTCCGTGGGCGCGATCCATTGATGCTCTTAACCCGTTGGACCACCAAATTGAAGTCATCAAATCAGGCGGAGTCACCACGTCTCTCATCCTCCCCGGCTCCGGCAACAACATGGGCGGCGAGGCTTACACTATCAAGCACGCTGTTGGCCCCAGAAACGGCCGCAAAGAGATCAGCGCGCAAGACATGCTTGCAGACCCGGATCGTAACTGGCGATTCATGAAGATGGCATGCGGAGAGAATGCCAAGAGGGTCCATGGAGGCATCGACAAAAGGCCATTCAGCCGCATGGGCGAAAGCTTCGACTTTCGACACGCTTTTGAGCAAGCTACAGCATTAATACAGCGCCAGGATGACTGGTGCAACAAGGCTGATGCTATTGGTGTGGAAAATATGGACGGGTATTTGCCGCAAGAGCTGTTCTGGGAGTCTCTTGCTGCGGCCCTTCGCGGCCAGGTCCATATCAACACTCACTGTTACACCATCACGGATCTTGAGGCCATGGTGGATCATACCAACGAGTTCAAGTTCCCAATTCGGGCTTTCCATCACGCTCATCAAACGTATCTAGCTACTGAGGTAGGTTCTTTCAATCGTTCTGCCATAGCTGTGGCTCATCTAACCCTGTTACTTCTTTTAGATCCTCAAGCGCACATATGGAGGCCGACCACCCGCGTCAGCTCTGTTCGCTGATAACATGTTTTACAAAGCCGAGGCCTACATAGGGTCCGAGTATGCTGGCAAATATCTCTACGATGCCAACCTCACGACTGTATATGTCAGCGACAACCCGGTTATCAATGCTCAGCACGTCCTCTTTGAAGCCGCAAAAGGCTATCACTATGGTCTTCCCTACCACGCTGCTCTCTCCGCCGTTACCAGCATCCCTGCAGAGCTGCTTGGTTTTGGGAAACGACTAGGGAAAGTCAAGCCAGGATTTGATGCCGATATTGTGGTTTGGGACAGCGATCCCTTGAGCGTTGGAGCTGCTCCCGTCCAAGTCTGGATTGACGGCACTGCACAGTTCGAAGACCCGGTTGAGCTCTCAAAGCCCAAGTCAAGCCCCCTCGTACCCGATACTGGGTTATCTTACATCGTCGAAGAGCCAACCGAGATGCAAGATGTTCTTTTCTATGGCATTAAAAAGGTTCTCCTGTCTGATGATGAGGTTTTCGAGTCTGATGGCAAGCCTGTGGCTGTCTTTATCTCCAATGGGAAGATTGCTTGCATTGGTCCCTGCAGTCCCGAATATGAAGCAGCTGCCCAAAAAGTGAGGCGGCGAATCATCCTAAAGAATGGTTATCTCACCAATTCTTTCACTGGCGTCGGTCGAACCATTGGATTGAACGATATCGACGCTGAGGATGTAACCGACAATGGGCCGAATCCAAAAGCCTTTACTCGTGCTGTCGATGGACTTCGGCTGGACAGCAAGAAGCTACATATTGCTGCTAAGTATGGTGTTACCAAGGGTATCTCTGCTCCAAAGTTTGTAAGTGGCAGCTCCCATCATGGTACCAGTGTTGGCTTCCTCACCGCAGCCAAGACTGTCGCCGAGAAAGGTGCGGTATTTGATGACGATGTCGCCGTTCATTACACGCTTGACCTTAGCGCTCGCAGCACTGGCAGTTATTCCGAACTATTTGGCAAGCTGCGAAGCAAGCTTCTTGCCGCTGCTTCTAAGAATAAGACAGTTGAGGATCCTTTTTCAGAAGATGCCTATTTGCAAAAGGTGATTGCTGGAAATAAGACCTTGGCTCTCACTATCGATAATGCAGACGGCATTGCCATCGCATTGAGGATCAAGTCAGAAGTCGAAGAGGCCACCAAGTCCAAGATAAGACTGGCCATCCTCGGCGGCGCAGAGTCTCATCTCGTTGCAGCAGAGCTAGGCGCCGCGAATGTTGGCGTCATCTTGCTTCCTCTTCAGGTGCATCCGAATAACTGGGACCAACGCCGTTCTCTTCCCGGCGCACCACTGACAAATGGTACAACGATTGATTACCTGCTCGATGCCAACGTCACGGTCGCCATTGGCCTGTATGAGGACTGGTATGTGCGCGACTTGGGACTTGAAGCCGGCAAAGCGTACCACAATGGCAACGGACGTCTGGGAGAGAAAGCTGCCCTGGATCTTGTAAGTGGAAACGCACACAAGATCCTTGGAGCCAAGCTGCCAGAGGATCAAGCAAAGGGCCACTTCATCATCAGCGAGGGAAGTCCGTTGGATATTGGATCTCGAATCAAAGCCGTAGGTAGTGGCAGAGACAGAGTGGCAGTCTTTATCAACGGCTCAACGGGTCCATCTTTGTTGGAAAGGCTGGCAGAAGCAGAAAGTCGTCGCCCTGCCCAACGAGAGGCGGCAGATGGGCAATTGTAGTCGATGTATTGATGCTTAGCAAGCAAGTCTTAGTTATCTAGTTATTCTCAGAGTTGCTGTACCTTTGCCTTTTGCAAAATTTAAATGGCCCTGATTAGTCCCATCTCAGCCTCCTATTCGTTTTTAGTTCCTGGTCTGAGTCGCCATCATCAGCATAGTCCATTCTAGCCTTTTCTTTCCGCCAAATCTAGCGCGCACTACGGCATCTAAGTGGGAGCCGCCCTAGCCAGCTCTCCCACTGGCGCCCAGCTCCTTATTTACCGCTCGGAGTCAGGCGGCTGCAGGCGGCTATGCCTTCAATGATTGGCCACTTGGAGTACAACGCTGTTAATAAGCAGAGCTTGTTCGTCATCGTGGAAATCCTTTTGCTCGTGAAGAGTCAATTCATGCCTGCTGACAACTCAACCATCAAAGAGCGGCTAAACCCATTGAGGCAATTAGAGTACGAAGTACATTGAGATGGCGAGCGCCTATTTCGTAATTCCGACTTGCCAGTGAGACGGGTCTGAAGGCCCAATCCTGTCTCTGCGGTTAGTAAGAAACAAGATAAAAAGAGAGAGATCCCGGCCCGACGTTATCAGATTGAACTTTGCGTATATCCTAAGGACTTTTGATGAGATTGATACTGAAACGACTTATTGCCTTGGTTACCAGGGTAGTTGTCTTGGTCACGCTGTTTCGCTTCGCTTCAACGTATTTTTTCAGCAAGAAGGCCGCAATGACTGTTGCTCCTGTGGTTGCGCTTTCACATGGCGGAGGTGAGATTGTTTTACCGCCCATTGCTCACTCACCCATATGCTCTGTTGTCAATTACAAACAACTAACAATGACGCTTTAGGCCCTCTCCCCATCCTTGGCGATCCTGCCCACAAGGAAGTCATCAACTCCATGAAAACCCGAGTGCCTAAAATTCTCAAGCTCGGCACCCCAGAGCAGCCTCGCGCCATTGTCCTCGTCACAGCGCACTGGTCGACAGATAGGCCAGTCATCTCATCCGGGGCAACGCACGAGCTCTTCTTTGACTACTACAACTTCCCTGCGGAAGCTTACGCGCTGAAGTACCCTGCGCCTGGCCACCCGGAGGTTGCGCAGGAGGTAAAAGCCGCGCTGGAGGCAGAGGGCCTCCAATCTGAGCTGGATGGCAAGAGAGGATGGGATCACGGCGTTTTTATCCCAATGTTGTTGGTGAATCCCGCGGCCAATGTGCCGATTGTGCAGCTTTCTGTGCTGGAGTCTGAGGATCCTACTCAGCATCTGAAAATGGGAGCTGCGCTGGCAAAACTCCGCCAGAACAACATTGCCGTCGTGGGCTCGGGTTTCGCATCAGTCCACAACTTCCAGGTTTATCATGATCTGCGTAACGGAGGGCCTGCGAAAGTTAAGCAGTGGTCAGAGAGGATTGGTCGATGGAATGGCGCGTTGGAGCAGGCTGTGGGTGCGGAGAGCAAGGAGGAGAGATGGAGGAAGGTGGCAGGCTGGAGGGAGTTTCCACATGCGAACGAGATGCATCCGCCGAGGAGGGGAGAGCATTTCATGCCGCTGATTGTGTGTGCTGGTGCGGCGTTGGAGGGGGAGAAGGCGGGATTGTATCAGGATAAGTATCTCGGAGCGGAGATTTCGACGTTTTATTGGGGAGCGGAGACTGTTGCATGAGGTGGGAGATGTTGGAGTTTGATCTCTGTTTATGATGTTTTGAGAAAAAGTGGCCTTTGTTTCAAGAGGAAAAGGAAGAGAAAATAAAATAGAAGAACTTTATGTTATTAATTGGTACTCATAGTATGTCCTGCTTGATTCATATCCGATGATATAGGATGCATGTGGGCTCACGCAAGTGAAACAAATTATTTATTTCTCCATGTATCTTTTATTGAGGTGTTACCAATAAGAACCTATGCATTTCTTGATCGCCTAGTGCATGGCATATGTGTTTGTTAGCAAGCCTAACGATGAAGGTAAAGAATTATGTGAATCGAAACTAAGCGCTTAGCTGAACAGTAGGTATGGTTTGACTAGGCCTTTTCATGCGGCCATTGGAGGTGACTAGAAATGCTGTGAAGAAAACCTTGGAGACGCTGAGTGTTTGACAAGAGGCTTTGGAGAGATTAAAAACGCTGTGAAAGGCCCGGCGCACCGGTATGACGCCATAGTGGAAAATATATAAACACATGTATATCTAGTGGTTTTGGGTATCTTTATGAGGCTCTTGGGGCAGATTAAAAATGCTGTGAAGCACAAAGACCATCCGCACGGCGACTTGTTCGCAAGGGGGTGATAAAACTACCGCCGCCAAACACATACAACGATAGTGGTAGATGGGCAGATTTTTCTGTCACCTTGTTGACTGGGAATTTTATAAGACACGCAAGAAAGATCAAAAATGCTGCAAAGCAGCATCGTTTTCGACCACATACATGTACACAGACATTCAGACGCAATGAATCAAAAGATTGGGTGAAAGCAGCAGTTTTATAAGAAAACAAACAGCTATATAGCACTCATTCGATATGCTTTCATCTACTGGCGTATTATTCAATTCAATTGAGATTTCCCGCAGCTCAATAAATTCCTTCGATGAATCTCAAATCATGTAATACGAATACGAGGAAAGTTGAATTCTCTAGCTTGGTTTGTAGCCCGCCTTGACTTTGTTTGCCGTACGTATGAGGCGTGAAATAATGTCATACGTAGGACCATCTCCTTTCAATTGCTTCTCACTGGCTACTAAACATAGCGAATAATATGCTTAATAGCTGACTGTAAGCACCCACGTTGCCCCGTAACCGTGGTGTGGAAGAGCGAGAAGGTCTGGAAAAAAATCCGGGGGGGCACCGTCTACCAGGACAAATCAACCCGCACGCTGGAGCCTTGGCTTAGCGGCCCCGTAAATACACGTACAGCGGCTTTAGCCCGCGGAGCCCGAAAGTCGCGGAGCCCGAGGACAGGCATTGTCCGATACGAAATACGGCGGCGAAGCTCTGAACAGGAATTCGATAGAGCTTGACAATGATAAAGCAGGCGTTGAATGAGAGATCTCGGGTAGCTTAACCGGCATCCCTCCTTATGGGGTTAAGACATTAATAAGGACATTCCTACCATACCAATCAGGCTGTTAAAAGAGGCTAGTCGTTCTGCCTCGTCAATCCTGCACTTTGCCACGACAACTTCAGCAAGTTGTTGGTTTTGGCGAGACAGACCAGCAGCCTGAATATGACCGTCTCAGAGAAGGGCCATGACGGCCCTCTGAACCAAGCCTCAGATGTTGTTGAACAGGTGGATGGCAGTACAGAGGTATCCATCGGAGATGAAACCCCAGCGAGCGAGAACAAATCCAACAGCCCGTATCTGGTAAGTGGGCAGCCTGTCCATATTTGTGTGCTCCGATTGGATGTGACTGATTGTGTTTGTGTTATCAACTATATAGAGAATCTTCACTTACACCGGACGACGTGAACGGATTATCCTAGCCATCTCGATTGTAGCTGCAATTGCGTCTGGAGCTGGCATAGCCCTCCAGAATCTGATCTTTGGCCAGTTCGTCACGACCATCACCAATTTTATCAACGATCCATCAGCAAGCGGTGCAAAGTTTCGCCATGATGCCGGTCGATTATCGTAAGTGATTTCTTCGCCTCATGCATTATACTCGCCCAGTTGTTGAATCATTGACACTCACTCTTCAAAGGCTCTATTTCGTCTATCTAGGCATTGGGAGGTTTATCCTGGCATACGCATACAATGTGCTCCTGACCTACAACGCGTATCGAATCGTTCGAAATATTCGACATGCATACTTGAAAGCTGCTTTGAGCCAGGAGGTTGCGTATTACGATCTCGGCACCAGTGGATCAATTGCCACTCAAGCGACTTCAAATGGAAAACTGATCCAGGGCGGTATTGCAGAGAAGCTTGGGCTTTCGTTCCAAGGAGTCTCGGCTTTTGTCACCGCCTTTATTGTGGCATTCGTTACCCAGTGGAAGCTGACCCTGATTTGTCTCTGCATCGCCCCGACTACGATGGCCGTAATGGCCTTTGTTGGTATCAACGAGGCGGCAGTCGAGACTAAAATCTTCGATGTTCACGCTCAGGCCAATGGCTATGCGGAAGGGATTATTGGCAGTACTAGGACTGTGCATGCGTTTGAGATGCGATCTAGACTTGTCAGAAAATTCAACGAATACCTCGAAGAGGCTCACAAATACGGTCGCCAGCTCTCGCCTTGGTTTGCAGCTCTCTTTTCGGCCGAGTATACAATCATGTACCTGGGCTTTGGGCTTGCTTTCTGGCAGGGTATCCATCTATATGCAAACGGGGAGATCAAGTCGTCTGGCGAAATCTTTACAGTCTTGTTTTCTGTCACAATCGCAACTATCAGCATTACTTCGCTGGCGCCGTATTCCATCGACTTTTCGAGAGCTGCTTCGGGAGCTGCTCAACTGTTTGAGCTGATCGACCGAGATTCTGATATTAATCCATTCGACGAATCGGGAGAGAAGCCTACAGAAGTTGTCGGACACCTTGAGTTGGAGAATGTCAATTTTGCGTATCCTTCGCGGCCGAGTATCACTGTACTAGACGGCTTTTCGTTATCTGTTCCCGCTGGAAAGGTCACGGCCTTGGTGGTAAGTCACGTTCATCCTTTTCTCGTTCTCGTTTTTTCCTTCCCACAACTGACATTTACATATAGGGCCAAAGCGGTTCTGGAAAGAGCACCATCGTCGGTCTCGTTGAGCGATGGTACAACCCCGTGTCTGGAGCCATCAAGTTGGACGGCAAACCGCTTAACG
Organism: Trichoderma gamsii; assembly: GCF_001481775.2. Lineage (NCBI taxonomy): Eukaryota > Fungi > Ascomycota > Sordariomycetes > Hypocreales > Hypocreaceae > Trichoderma > Trichoderma gamsii. Next base: position 337,720 of record NW_020171364.1, read on the forward strand.
AGTTAAATCTCAATTGGCTCCGGAAGAACGTCCGGCTTGTTCAACAAGAGCCTGTGCTGTTTCAAGGTTCAGCATTCGATAACATCGCTCACGGTCTTGTTGGTACAAAATGGGAACATGCTTCAAGAGAAGAAAAGATGGCTCAAGTCCAGGAAGCTGCCAAAGTTGCTTTTGCTCATGACTTCATTTCAGAATTGCCGGATGGCTACGATACTGAGATTGGTCAGCGAGGTGGATTGTTATCTGGCGGCCAGAAGCAGCGCGTTGCCATCGCTCGGAGCATCGTTTCTCAACCCAAAGTTCTCTTGCTCGATGAAGCGACCAGCGCTCTCGATCCGCATGCTGAGGGCATTGTCCAGCGCGCCCTAGACAGAGCTTCTGAGGGCCGTACCACCATTGTTATTGCTCACAAGCTCGCAACAATCCGCAGAGCAGATAATATTGTTGTCATGAAGAAGGGGAAAATTCTCGAACAGGGCACACATGAAGGTCTGATGAAGCAAGACGGAGCTTATGCTCAGCTCGTCCACGTCCAAGATTTATCTGTATCGAAGAACCAGTCTGATACCGAATCAGAGGAGCAAGATGACGAGGAAGCAAAAGATCCAGCTGATCTTGTCAAGAGCTTGACCCGATACGCCACTGCAGACCGAATCCGCCTTGAGCAACAGAAAGAAAGAGACAATTTCGAAAATTACAAGAAACAGGGGCTCCTGACGGTGATATGGCGACTCGTGGTTGAGCATCCAGAGCTGTATTGGGCATATTTCTTTGTTGTTATCTCCTGTCTTGCAGGTGGTGAGTACATGATCAAACTTAAGCCACCATAAGTACAAACTTCTAACTATTAACAGCTGCTGGCTATCCCGGTCAGGCCATTTTACTTTCCAGCACTGTTGACGTCTTTACAATATCTCCGTCGGAAATGATAAAGAAGGGCGACTTTTTTGCTTCCATGTTTATTGTTCTTGCGGCTGGTAACTTGATCGTCTATGGTATAGCTGGTTATGCGACCAACATGATCGCTCAGGTATGGCACTCGCTTTTGCAGCCATTGATGTCTAATATTAATTGCAACAACAGACTTTATCACACAAACTGCGTCGCCAAAGTCTAAACGATATGCTACGCCAAGACCTTCAGTTCTTCGATCGTCTCGAAAATAATATCGGAGCGCTAGCCAGCCGTGTTGATGCAAACCCACAGGCCATCTTGGAGCTCATGGGCTTTAATATTGCTCTAATCCTAGTAGCAGTATTCAACATTGCCGCATGCAGCGTCTTGGCTATCGTATATAGTTGGAAACTGGGACTTGTGGTTGTCTTCGCTGGACTGCCCCCCATGGTTGGCTCTGGGTGGTTCAAGATTCGATTGGACGTCAGGCTTGATCATCATATCTCGGCACGTCAATCCAAAAGTGCGGCGATTGCTTCAGAAGCCGTCACTGCGATACGTACCGTGTCGTCTTTGGCCATCGAGGAATCGGTTCTTAAGAGCTACACCGATGAATTGGACCACGCGGTCAATGGATCGGTGAAGCCGATGTCGATCATGATGGTTTGCTTTGCTTTTACTCAGTGCATTGAATACTGGTTTATGGCTTTGGGTTTTTGGTAGGTGATCGTGTGGCTCATAATGGGCGAGCTTGAGGCTAACTGTCGCTTCTAGGTATGGATGTCGTCTGGTCTCTTTTGGGGAGACATCAATGCATAGCTTTTACGTGGCGTTCTTGGCAGTCTTCTTTTCAGGTCAAGCGGCTTCTCAACTCTTTCAATTTTCAACAAGTATGTTCCAGGCGCACGTCTAAAGATACATGTATGAAACTAACGTGCTTGCACAGGTATTACCAAAGGCAAAAACGCAGCGAATTACATCTTCTGGCTTCACGGGCTCAAGCCCACGATTCACGAAACACCAGAAAACAAGGATAAAGGTCCTGAATCTGGAGGTCCAATTGCTGTTGACAGCGTTCACTTCTCATATCCTCTGCGACCAGAGGCTCCTGTGTTGAGGGGAATCAATCTAGAGGTATGTAAAAGCCTGTTTGGACTTGTTGTTGCAATTTTCTTACAGCGTTGTAGATTCAAAAAGGCCAGTTCTTTGCTTTGGTCGGTGCGTCTGGTTGTGGGAAATCCACCATGATTGCTATGCTCGAGCGCTTCTATGACCCTTCGACTGGAAAGATTAGCATTGCTGGTGATAAGCTGACGGAGCTGAACCCACGTCTATACCGCCGAGTTGTCTCTCTAGTGCAACAAGAGCCAACCCTTTTCCAAGGCTCAATCCGCGAGAATATCGCTCTTGGTATCGACGATCCAACGACATCTTCCGCAACAACTGCAGAGGTAACTGTTTCCGACGCTCAAATCGAAGCGGCTTTACGCGCAGCCAATGCCTGGGACTTTGTATCTTCTTTGCCTGACGGCTTCGCCACGGCTGCTGGACCAAACGGCACACAACTTTCTGGCGGACAGCGACAGCGTATCGCTATTGCTCGCTCACTGATTCGCAATCCCAAAGTCCTACTACTTGACGAGGCAACCAGTGCTTTGGATACAGAGAGTGAAAAGATCGTCCAAAGCGCATTAGCCGAGGCAGCAAAAGAGGGTGATCGGATTACGATCGCAGTAGCGCATAGACTGTCCACAATTAGAGACGCGGACATGATATGCGTCTTTTATGGGGGCAAGATTGTGGAGATGGGAAAGCATGCTGAACTGATAGCGCAAGGAGGGATGTATAGAAAGATGTGTGAAGCACAAAACATAGAGTGATGGAACTTTCTTCGTATATACAGGGTGTATAATTGTTAAGGGCACGCATAATACTTGGGTGGTTGGCGTTTGTGGCCACATAATGTATATAGAACAATGCTACGTCTATGGGACTTGCATTTGAGGAATATTCTAGTAGTCGGAGGACTCTCTACTATTATACATACCATCACCACTTTATCACCAACACTTTGCCAATGGAGCGATAGCATGTCAAAGATTTTGTTGAACGTATTATATCCAATTGCGTCTTGACACAAGCAGCACAAAACTATTTTCACCATTGAGAAAAAGACTGACACGCAATCAGACGGTGATGGAGTATTTCGTCCCCGAAGTCGTCTTAATAGGTCCCGTATAAGTAGCCCCGTTGACCTTGAAGCTCTGTCCACTAGCCACTCTCAATGTTAACGATCCTCCACGCGTCGATGTTACAGTTGCACTTGTCAAGCTTCCACTCGACCAGTTGATGTCTACTTCGAAGCCACCCCTGGCCATCAATCCCTGGGCACTTCCAGTGGGAATGTTAGATCCAGGCAGAGCCGGCAGAAGATGAACTGTACCAGTCTGACTCTGCAGTAACATCTCCGTCAAGCCGCTCGTGAAGCCAAAGTTGCCGTCGATTTGGAAAGTAGACCCATCGTTAGTGTTCCAGAGATTAGGCGTGGGGTACTCGGCAAACCAGGCGACAAGATGCTTCCACACATCAGCTCCAGAAAAGAGACGAGCATATTGGTTCATCAGCCATGTGCGACTCCAGCCTGTGCTGCCGGAACCGCTAGCGACGCGATGATCGAGAAGAGCCTTGGCAGCTGCACTGAGCGTAGTGTTGACGAGAGGTGAGAATTGGTTCGATGGATGAAGGCCGTACATAGGAGACAGATGGCGGTGGCCTGGGTCAGTCTCGCCGTATTCATATCTCCACTCCAGGATCTGGCCATAGGATCCAATGCGAGGAGTTCGAATCTGTGGGATGAAGTTGGTGGCGGCCTGTACATTACTGTCGCTGGTGGAGATACCGAGAGCGGCAGCAGCTTCGATGACGCCCTTCATGACATCTCGCATAAGCTGGTTATCCATCTCAGGGGCCAGATCCATGGGCTCCTGTTGGCCAGAGACTGTGGCGTTGCTGGGAACGACGTACGTATTCTCGGGGGAGAGAGACGGACCAGTGACGCGATTCCCTTGCCATGTGAATGTGTAGCACTGAAGAAACTTGGAGATATCCAGGAGATAGGGGTAGGTTGCGCTTCGGAGGAGATTTATGTCACCGCCAAAGCGATACTGCTCCAGCATATGCTGCACCAACCACGTCGCACCCATTGGCCACATCGTGCTCGATGTGAAGTTGTCTGTCGGTGCTGGGTCGCCCCAAACATCCAAGTTGTGGTGGAAGACAGTACCGTTGCAGCCATAAAGATCCTGGGCCATCTGCTGGCCACGGGGCTGAGCAACTTTCATCAGATCAAAGAGTGGCAGCTGCGTTTCAATGAGATTGGTCTGACCAGCAGGCCAGAGATTCATCTCAGTATTAATGTTAATCGTGAATTTCCCACCCCAGGGTGCACTTGTCTGGTTATTCCAGACACCTTGCAAATTAGGAGGCATGTCAATAGCGGCAGAAGTATTGCGAGACGAGGCAACAAGCAAATGACGGCCATAGTTCCACACAAGAACTGCAAGCTGCGGGTCGTTGAAGCTGCTTCGAGCATTCTTGACGCGCTGGTCCGTAGAAAGGCTGGCGAGGCCGTTGGGAGATGTGCCAAGGTTGATGTTGGCGCGGCCCAGGAGAGCGCTGGCGTCGGCGATGGCTCCGTCATGAATCTTCTGGAAGCCCTGCGTTACTGCCGAGCTGAGTTTGCTGTTGACTTGAGCGGCGAGATCCCTGGCTGAAGGATAACGATAGTTTGTCTCGACGTCGATAAAGACATCAATGGTGGTTGCGCCGCTGATAGTGAGCGTGCCTCCAGAAGCGGTGAAAGTAGCTGTTGGTGTTGCTAATTAGTATTGAAATGATTAATGTTATTGTCTTAGGGAGAAACATTACCTCCGCTGGCTACAAACTGAGCTTTGCCAGTATATAGGATGGGGTTGGCCGAAGCAGCTTGCCCACTAGACCCTTGCAAGGTCAAAGTGTTGGCACCGCCTGATGTTGATGCCACATTGCTTAGAATGTTTGAGATTCTTGAGAATGTAGCGCTGACGCTCAGAGCGCCGGCTTTGCTAGCTGTGAATCTAGCTGCGATAACACCAGCTGGGGCACTCGCAACATATTCACGGCTGACCAAGCAAGATATTAGCTTTCAACACTTGACTTTTCTTTTGAAGTACATACGTATACGTCACGCCGTTATATGTATAAGACACGCTAGAGTTGCCCTGTCGCGTGTCAAGCGAACGGATATAATTCGATATCCCACTCGACGAATGCCCAAAGTTGAGATTCAGATTGCCAAAATAGCTAAACTGTCTCTCGCTTGAAATAGCAGGGGTCATCTGACTCAAGACAAGATTGCCAGCAGAAGTCAGGTTGTTAGCTTCCAACATCTGGCGGACCTTTGGCAGGGCAGCAAGCCCATTTGCAGGGATGCGATTCTGTAGCGGGCCGTCCCAAAGTGTATCTTCATTGATGGTGACGACTTCATTGGCGCCTCCAAAAATGGCCGCGCCGAGGCGACTGTTTCCAATGGGAAGAACGCCAGTCTCCCAGTCTGTGGCGGGAGAGGTGTACCACAGATACCGGCTTCCGTCTAGAGCTGCGGAAGCATTTGTGGCTAGGAGCCCAATGAGAAGGGCTTGGAGGTTGAACTTGGCCATTGTTATGGTTGGCACCAGAGGCCTGCCGCTATTCTTGGGAATCATTAGATAAACAAGGAAGTGAGTGGCCTATTTATACCGATCTATATCGTGAATAATGGCTAGCTTTGTTATCCGCACTTTCCATTAGAAGTCATGATCGTCAATCCCTTGAGCTCTCCCGGCGGGAAAATTGTCAGTAACAGGGTTGCCATGTCAAACTGCCCAATTCGTACTGCAGAGCTGCATGTCACAGATAGTCCAGACTGCGTGAATGACATTCAATATCTTATTGAAGAGGGTTTAGCTAGAGTTCTAGAGTCTTTTCTGTTCAATAGCAGCCCTTTCTATGGGGTGCATAATGCAACGCTGCTCAGATTTATTTAGTTCTAATGAAACCAGCCATGACTATTTCGGAGCTTGAAGCGAAAGCGACGGCAGATTGGCCATCAAAGATAAAGGCGAGAGTTTCAGTTCATCTTCATCATAAAGTTTACCGACGGATAATTAATGGTCATCGTCTTTGGGCAACCATCTTGTTGAGATCAATAGTTGAGGTGGGTGAGGTCCAATAATTGCCGTCCTTCCCCGGATTTCCCCCGCAATATGACATGGCGACTAAACCATTATTTGTGCGCTTCTCGCTCAGACCGTCACCAGGAAACCAGAGAAGGTAAAACTTTTAGTCAATGATGCAGAAAGGCCTTTATCCGGAACATTAGGCACATACCGAAAATGTGGGTAGAGGCGCCGCTGGTGCCTTGTTTTTGCCGCTATAATCTCAAGGGTCGGCAGTTTACTCATCCTATCCGTCGGCACACCAGATTGTGGGCAGAGACGTAATCGCGATTCAATGAGGCCCAGGTGTTGCTTTCTTTTAACCCTGTAAGCCAGTATGTAGTGCGATAGGAGGAACATCTACATCTACATGTATACATGTATACTGCAGCGAAAAGATGTGTTTAAAGACAATAGTAGCCTCGCAGCCATAGATAGGTACTTTTGATATAACAGGCAACATTAGTAAATGAAGGTTGCCTTGACGACGAATGAGATACTAGAATTGTTTCTTTTTACGCGGAACTACAACGATTACAAAATTGTATGACTTCAGCCAGCCTTTCAGCACAATTTTTACCAGTCATTTCAGAAATGCATTGTTTATGCTCAACTCAAAGTTATCAAGGCACAGTAGCAACGCGATTAATCTGTATCATGCAAGTTCCCTCGTATATTGTGTAGATCGTCATGTAATATTGGTTGGCAAGCATAGTAGCAAGCATGGTAGACCTACTAGTACCTAGTACCTAGTAGGTTAGGTAGTACCTCTATTATCAATTACAGTACATGTACCCTAGGTACATGACTCATGCTTCTGCTAGTAATAATCTGGAGATGTTAACATTGGCCTTAGCGACTGATTTCCGGCACTGCTCATGTTAAGTTGTTCCTGTTCTCATATACTTCTTGGCGCTTTCGCGTCTCAGTTCATACTACATCCTTGGTTGTGTATCAATAGGTACCCATAACCTATTAACTACTAAGCTAGTGGATCTCGGCGTGTTCCTTGATCCACCGGGGAAAATTACTTGTAAGTTTAAGCGCTTGATCGATTCGTTCAAAAGATCCGCGAAACAACGAAAATATCACAAAGTTCATAATACGTGTTTTTGTAGCAACTTCTCCCTTTTATTTATTGATACAAAATACCCTAGATAGTTAACGCCACTACTAGTTCAACTATAAATCCCCTATATGAGAAAAAGAATAATAAAACCTATATACCTTATTTCCACTGCGGTGGCGGCCTGAGGTCGTCTTGTTCTCAGTACTAATAAACTGGTGCGCTCACACGCGGGTATCATATCAAGGCCCCCTAGCCTTATATATTTTTCTCCTTTACTCTCAATGCTAATAATAAGTTACGGCTCTTGTAGATCTTTAGCTGGCCCCTCGATTTGATGGTTGGCGCAAAGGTGTAGGAGGGGATGTTGCTATAATATGCAGCCTCCTGTATGCGGTCTTTTCGGCCCCGCAAATACGCATCCAGTCGCAGAAATGGGCATCTTCAATTGGATACGGAGATTCAGTGTTTGGATTCAAAACTCGGAAGGTTCCTATCACGCGGGTGCGGGGTATATTACAGCTAGCGAGCCCATTTCGCCCCCTCTTTCGTATACATGGATACAACTGTACTTGATCACCAATTCACTAGCCGTATAGCGAAGTTGAAGAGCAAAAGCATTACAGAAAAACCTCTATCTAGGTAAAGTCTCTTGCAGCCAGCCAGTTTTTAGGAAAGTGTCAAGCATAGTAATAATTATGAGCCGGGTATAGAATGGAACCGCGTAAGGATTCTATCTCCCAGGTATCCCGAAACAGCGACGATGCCGAGACAGCTTCGACGAATGTCCAAACACCAGAGGTACAATCGTCTGCCCGAGATGCTACGACTAAATCTTTGGCCTATAGACTACGAGGTATACCGTCTAATATTGAACAACATGGTGTGGAAGAGCTTGTGAGAAGAGTTCTAGAACTTGGACATGATATTGCAGTTGATGTCAATTCTCTCGCAGATGACCCGTCTCGCCCGGGGAGAAAAATCGCAACACTAGAATTCTCGAAGATCCCAGATCGCTTATCTGAATATACAGATAATTGGGAATGGCAATTTTCGTTATTTGGCAACCAACAGAATGACCGCGAGAGAAGTGCTCTCGTCTTTGATACCCATTTCAAGGGTCTGACCCCTTTACACTCAAGGAGCGACGCAGAATGCGACGTCGAGTCAGTGTGAGCATCAATTCTATAAGAAGACACTAACTGATTGATTTAGTCTAATTGCAGTATCTGGACTTGGGAGTCACGCCTTCGGATCGTTCAAGGAGAGGAAAGGGTCGCACATGTGGTTACGTGATTCTCTTGCGAGGGATATTCCAAATATGAGGATCTTCGTATACGGCTATGATACTCAAATGCATGGTAGTATATCTTCTGTCGGTCTAGATGATCTAGCCAACGAGTTCCAAGAGAGGGTCAAGAGTATACGGAGCTATTCATGGCTTAGGACATCAAAAGTCCAAACTGCAAGCCCGGAAAGACCACTCATACTTATCGGACACAGCTTGGGCGGCATCATCATTAAGGCAGTATGTCTCCTCCTCTGTTATGAAATCATTAGGATTAACGTCATTGTATGCACTGATTCGAATGCACGCTGGCGAGAATTCGGATAAGGCAAACTTCAAATCTATATGTGGAATGCTTTTCTTTGGAGTCCCAAACCAAGGAATGCCAGTCAGCCAATGGGTTCCCATGGTTCAAGATCAGCCAAATCGATTCTTCATAGAGCAACTAGGTGTTTCATCGGACATTCTGAGAGTTTTGAGAGCCAATTTTCGGCGATTTTTTACTTTCCGTGACTCGAAAATCTTTTCTTTCTACGAAACGATGGAATCGCCAACCGCTCAAAGAGGGGTGAGTCGAGTATATCCCTTTGGGAAAGCTACCGCTAAGATCACATATAGAGTACAGGCCAATGGGAAATGACGGGGCCACGTATTAAACTAGTAGATTTTGCTTCCGCAACTCACGGACGAGATTTGGAGGAGGATGGAAGCTACATAAAACCGATGCACCGGGATCATTCGAACCTCGTCAAATTCTCTCACATTGACGATGACTATACGACAGTTCTCAGATGCCTCTCTGAAATTGCAAACACCGCGCGTGCTACCATCATGAAAAGGTTTCTATGTATGTCCAAAATTTCCTATCTACCATTCGCGTTCTTAGGTGAGGAAATTGATTTGCCAATTATTCTCTGTATAATGCATTCTTTATACGAATGAGAACCTTTGTCAGGATATCCAGGCAATGATAGCGTTTTCAGCCATTCTGAACTACCAAGGCTGGCTAGTCTTTGAAAGGATGCAATGGTGATTTCCTCACTCCTTTGCTTCTGATTCTGCCTTTAAAGTATTGATCCAGAACCAGAATATTCCTTTTGGAAAAGCGCTTGCTCAAATACCAGAAATCAGAGAGAAGTTTGAGGCTGATATCGTGAAGCGCCACAGGAGAGACTTGAATTATTCGCAGACTCCGTTTCTGTTGATCAGATGTGCAAGATACTGAAATCAGTTACTCAAGAGCAGCATAAATCTACAATACCACTCTTGAATTGCGACCAGCCAGAATTTTGCTGGATTTTCAAAAATGTAGATTTTCAGCTTTGGGAGGAAACGACCAACCGTCCTCAGACAATTTGGTTATATGGGCCATCCGAATGCAACATACATCAGGTCTCATCACACATTGTGGACCAAAATCTCTTGAAGGCTCAACGTACTGTTCTGTACTATTTCTGCTCATCCGTGGCCAGTGAACAACCGCTGATATCCCATTTTGTTCGCGGACTCCTCTACCAATATATCTGCTACCTACCGACGGACAAACAAAAATTGATTATTGGAAATTTTCTCCGAAATCTTATCAAGTGTATTTGCAAAGAGGAAAGCGCTTACTATCCAGAAATAGAACGTTTCGAAAAGCATTCAGAGAAATGGTTGGAGGAAGCTCCAACTGACGCGCTTTGGGCCTCTTTAATGTCGATTCTAGCTAAAGAGCCCGAGGGAGAGTTACTGATTGTCATTGATGGATTAGGAAAAGTCCAGGATGAAAAAGGCGAATTCATCAAGGGGATTCGTGAATTTATCGACAATCTACAACAGCGAGTCTCAAACACGAAGGCTTTTCTTACAAGTCGACGCCAGACTGATGTCATAAAAGCTCTCGATGGCCTACCATATATTGAATATGATAAAGAGAGAAGAGGTAGTACTTGCACCTCATCCCATGCTGTAAATTGAGCTAACGGAAATAATCAAAGAGTGCCGAGCTAGCCTCTACTTTGATAACTCACGCTATGGCAAGATCACCAAAGAACATGACGGTTCCCTAGAGTGGATTTGGACGCATGACCAGTACCAAGAATGGTCAAATTCAGATGCCTCTCGATTGCTTTATCTCCAAGGGAAACCGGGCAGTGGGAAAAGCACTCTTACCAGATATTTCAGAGAGAAACTCCCAAAACGAGATCCAGATGCAAAGTCTGCGATTGTAGCCAAGTTCTTTTATAGTGACAGAGATGGCGAGCTCCAAAGTAGCCACCACAATATGCTTCGATGCATTCTATACGAAATTCTAGGCCAGAACGAAGCATCTTTTTACCGTTATTTCCAATCCGCGTATCGGCACAAAAAGGCATCGCAAGAAAGAGATTTTGGCGCTCCTGTGGAGTGGGATTATGTATTGCTGAAGAGAATTCTTGCATCAATATCGGATTTTTCTCCAGCAAAGCGACTGTATCTAATCATTGATGCAATGGACGAGTCTAGCCATGACGATAGGCGTGAGATCTTGGAACTAATGTTCCTTCTATGCTCAAAGTCGGACAATTGCGTGATAAAGATATTTCTTGCTAGCCGGCCGATGGGAATACTTCAAAACCCTCGCACCCGCAAACTTTTCGAGAGCAAATTTCTCAGCATAATATTGCAAGACCAGTCAAAAGCTGATATTGCTAGCTTCGCTACTTCTTTCTTAAAGGACCTTGAATTCTCCAATTTTCTCAAACAAGCAACCGAATACATTGTCGATCACGCTCAGGGGGTATTTTTATGGGTGCAGCTGGTAAAGATTGAACTACTTGCTTATGACGAGGCTGGACGTTGTCGTGAGAAAGATATCTTCGACTTCCTCAAAAGCCTCCCAATAGAACTAGACAAATTCTACCGAAGAATGCTCAATAAGATGTCGCGGAACACGGCAGATATCAAGGATGGGATAAGGATGTTCCAGCTCGTTCTCTTCGCACGCCGCCCTCTTGCAGCCACCGAACTTCTCCATGCTCTTGCTATTCCAGGTGAGAGTGGTTCAGAACTCAAGTTGTCCAATGATTCTTTTCGAAATAATATTCCATCTGAGCGACTTATCACTCATTGCGGCGGCAACTTCTTGGAGATCAGACAGTACTCTGGCAATAACGCCTATGAAGACCCTACCACTTCAAAGGCCAGCACAGCCGTAGGACGCGGTAGTGTTCAAATCATGCACCAGACAGTTCGCGAGTTTTTCCTCCGCCCAGGTGGTGCTGTTGCAGGCACCGAATTCGAAATGAACGAGAAAGCTGCGCACATTTGCATATCTATAATATGCATCCGATATCTCATACTCTGTGCAACAGATATGGCTGAGAGGCTCCCGGAGGCCAAATCTTGGACTCAACAGCACTTCAGAGATTGTATCCAATATCTCGAAGAAATGCCATTTCTTACCTATGCTCTTTGCTACCTTAGTCACCACATATATGGCTGCCAGAAGGACGCATATATTCTGGACATCACTTCTCAATTTGTCGGCGAAGTAATGAACAGTCCGGCTGCTTATTTACTGGAGAACTGGCTTACCTTGCATCTAAATAATACGATAAGCAGCACATCTTTCAAGAACAAATTGAATGGCGCAGAAACAGACCTTCCAAACAGAACGTTGTATGCTGCAGTAAGAGAAGGATATCTAACAGCAACTGAAGTGTCTTTGATCGTTGGAGTTGATGCCAACGTAAAGGATAAGGAAGCAAGGACTCCATTACACCACGCGGCAGAGACCGGCCATAAAACTGTGGTGAAGCTGCTGCTTGACAAAGGCGCCAACATAGAGTGTAAAGATAAGAACGGTCGGACGCCGCTACACCAAGCAGTAGAGAGTGGGCATGAATCAGTGGTGAGGCTGCTGCTTGACGAAGGCGCCGACTTGAAATCAGAAAACAATACCGGCCAAATACCTCTGATATGGGCTGCGGTGAATGGGCAAGAGACAATGGTGAAATTGCTGCTTAAGAGCGGCTCTAATCTGGAGTCTAAGGATCATTTAGGTCGAACATCACTATCATGGGCCGCAACGAAAGGGCATAAGACGGTGGTGAAGCGGCTGCTTGAAAGCGGCGCCAACCTGAAGTCTAAGGATTATTTAGGTCGAACATCACTATCATGGGCCGCAACGAATGGGCATAAGACGGTGGTGAAGCTGCTGCTGAAAAGCGGTGCCAATATAAAATCTACAGATAAAACACGCCGTACACCACTGTCATGGGCTGCAGTGAATGGGCATAGAGCAGTGGTGAAGCTGCTGCTCGATAATGGCGCCAACCTAAAGTCTGAGGATGACTTAGGTCAGACACCATTATTGCTCGCCGCCGCGAATGGGCACCAGACAGTGGTGACACTGTTGGTTAACACTGCCGCTGACCTAAGGCCCATGGACTATTTGAGCCAGACACCATCATGGATACGTCGTTAGATAAAGATTTAGAACTGATTCCCTCGTATCAAGTTATATTGTCAATATGTGAGCTCTAGGCTCCAGGCGCGGGATTGGTACTTTCCCTAGGGTAATCACATATACGGACAACGTATTTAAGCATATTCCAATTTGGTGAAACCGCTCGTGGTACATGCATAAACTTTTTTGGCAAGCCGAGGTTACAATGACGAGCGAAATAAGCCCTTGGTTCTTCATATACGTACAGTCAATGCGTAAAACTTACATATATCCAGCTAATGACTACCTGAATAAAAAGTACTACTAGGCAGTGCAAAAAATTAGTCCTTCTCTGTAAAAAGTGTCAGAAAATGTAGAGATCTAGAAGTTAACGTCCATATATTAGTACATTACATGTATAGAACGCTCATATTTCTCTTGCTGCCCACTCCATGTAGCCATCCCTGGATCAAAAACATTTTCGGCCTCGCAGGCGCTGCTCAATTAGTGCATTGTTTCGAAAAGAACTTGGACATGAGAATCGGTGGCGTACATACAGGTTGTTGAATAGCTTTCTCACAATTCCTTTATTAGCAGATGCATTGCTATTCTCCAATCCTTGGCGTTGACATTATATTTCAAAGTGTGTTGGTCAATGGCAAGGGCCGCTGATGTCCCAAAACGTTACTTCCTGCGGGACATATTTCATGCTGGTCATTGGTAGGGCGGTTCTTACTTCAGTGGTCTATTACAACCTCAGGTACAATATTCGCTCTGGCATTACATATCTAGCTTCCAAAAACCTTTCTCTTCAAGGCTTGTACCACCTAAAGTTCTAAACAAGTCTTTGCATTTAGAGCTTCTAGGAGAGGCTTCTAGGGGAGTTGAATATGATTTACTGACACAGTTGTTTCAGTGAAGACACCACTTTCGTGGGCTGAAGAGAGTGGACATGAGGCAGTGGTGAAGTTGCTGCTTGAGAGCAACACTGACCTAGATTGTGAGGAGGACGGGGATGGCGATTGCACACCACCATTATTGGAAATTAATGGATCATGAAATAGAGTGATTTGCTAACAGTGAACTATCAATTTGTCAATATAGAAGCTCTTTGTAAGAGGCTTAGTTACAGGCTTGTTATTGACACGGAAACTATACACACGAGTAATGAAAATCTTATGTGATTGAAATGCGTGTATAAATAGTACAGGAGAACCTAATAAAATCCTCCAGCCAAATGTTTTGTGGAGATATTCCTCCTCTCTTGGAAAGAATATAGCCTACAAATACTATTTACTACGACACAATCGACGGGAAGTAGATCTGCGTCACTCACTTAAACCATGAGAAAACAGATGATGTCACATGCTTCCGGAGATACATGAACTTGAAAAGATAAAAATTTTCCAAATACTTTCCGCTCTAGTATCAGCGGCTCTTGGCTGCTTGTGATTGTTGTTTGATGTTGTCAATAACATAGACTGTAAGCCATCTAGTGGGGCTCGGAGTGCTCCGGGATCCACCTGAAGACAGACATCGAAGAGCTCGATCGATGTGATCGTCCGCAAGATCCGATGAACCTTATGGACAAGGTACTATTACAGCTCAAATTTTCTACGGGAAATGGTTAAACACAATCATGAGACATCGTGAGCGCGTGAAACCCTAGGTTTAATTGGGTTTGAGTTCACTTCTAAGCTTACACAAACAAAAGGTTATCGAATTATGTGACAACGCTTTACATGAGAACAAATGACACTGTGGGGTCTCTAGGCTACTCTGGTTCCTTTGAACTCGTCGGTCTTTTATTTCATCTGCGAGTCGCCGACGGGGGAATGGGATCAGCCTCAACTCAGGAGAATCCTCAAGTGAATCCTCTAACTTGGCTGTGTAACAAGAAAGGAGAGAGAGATCGTCCGAACCCGCGTTTTAAACCTCTAAATGCCCCAAAATGGTTCAGCCATTGAATTGTGGCAAGACGCGTGCTGATTTCGGACAATTGTTGTTTTTTAAGTGCTTGATGGCGTTGATGGCTTCGCTCGTCGGCCCTTTTGACTGAAAAGTTAGCAATTTTGGAGAATCTCTCCCGTGAGACATCGCCACCGCTGTCAAAATGCTTCAAACTCAATGCCCTAGCTCCGGGCCTCCTCAGGTCCTTGGAGAAGCACAATGCGACTCCGCCTCCACAAACGGCAAGCAGATGGCGCCCACTAGAATCGGCCAATCATCTCCACACTCCGTCTCACCGACGAAAAAAGGGACTCCTCCAGGATCCGGCACGAATGGGGCCTAGACCTCCGGCCGATCGACCGACAAAGGCCAGCTCAGGTCATGTCATCCCCCTTGCGCTGGCCTGTTGTCGTCCATCAATGCCTGTCTTACACCGCACTTTGGCGATTGAATCACACGACCGGCTTGGCATTATAGGGCTGAGGAGTTGTCGGGCTTCTATGACAACGAGAAACTGAATATCAACCGGCTTTCTATCGTCTCATTGGTGCTAGTGGCAACCGGCTAATGTTGCTTTTTTTAGGCTCCCATGGGGTTCTCCAGCCAGAGGAGCTGCGCTATGGCGTTCAGCCGCACGCTCCTTGCTTGAGCTAAATGAATCTTAGGACGCGAGACAGCTGGCATTTCAATGGACACATCGTACTAAGGAGATGATGGCGCTGGTTAGACCGCTGGCTGTGCTATGGATGCGCGGGAATTGCCACTTTCTAGAGCGGCGCCATCTCGGGTCTAGGGCATTGAATTGAGTGTTGGTGTTTTGCACATCGGATGTCGCTGACGGGTAGCAAAGTTGGCTTTCTTACTGTTTCGCCGATCACTCGTATTGTAGCTTGGCAAATCTCAGAATGCTCATCCTTCAAGTGCTGATAGGACGGTGCAGCAGCTTCAATCTCACTACTCGCTCACTATTCGCGCAAATGAGGCATTCGCCGGAGGTCCGACTTAGCTTTGACAGCTGGCACCGTATAATTGAGACATCGAAGCTATTTCATGTATGTGATATGTAGCTAGCAATGGGCCTTGACTGTAAGTGGTTGAAAAGTAAGCGTCACTTCGTATTCGAGCGTGAGGCTTTTCGTATAGCGTGAAGGATACGAAGGCATTCAGCAGCCACCTACGTCTCCCTTGCCTGAGACATACATGGCATGATCCTTCAAAGCGTTGAGACCTAAGGCTTGACCGTTGTTCTATTCCATCTCGAGAATCAATGGAGGATCTAGACTTGAATTTCGAGTATATAAAGACCTACATATCTGCCTCTCGATACCCTCACTTCTATCTCATCATCAGCACAACAAGCATCCACATCTTTTCTACATCTTCAGCTATAAATCTATAAGACAATCTTTCTTATTAACTTTCATCATGAAGTTCACCACTCTCGCTATTGCTGCCATTGTTACCGTGGTCACTGCCAGCCCCGGTTACAAGCCTCCCCCTCCTCCCCCTCCTCCTCATGGCTGCAAGCCTGCTACCTACGCCTGCCTTCCCAATGATCAGGGATGGCAAGTATGCAGCACTGCCGGTCAATGGGTCGTAAGTTTACCTCTGAAGAATGACTTTCAAATTATGCCTTGACTAAATCCCCCAATAGTTTGCTGGAAATTGTCCTCCCAAGACCGTCTGCAAGTTCGACAACCAGAACGGCAGCCCCTACTGTGTTCCTCCCAACTTCACTATCCCATAAGCCAACCATATTATGACAAATGGGATTTTGAGATGACCAGTCGGATGAAAGACGGATATCAAAGTTTTCGACGCAAAGGATTTGTGGCTTGCATTGCTTGACAGCTCAATCTGAACATAAAGTTTATGACATAAATTATGGACACTCCTTAGGCCATTGGATATATACAAATAAAGTTAAATTTTCAATTTTTCGACGATTGGGATCAACCAGTTATATACTATTCATTACACAGGTGAATTCTCGCTCCCCACCGTGATCACATCTGACAATCACGTCTTTCAACTTTATACTTGCATGGAAACTTTAATCATGTTGTGATTTACAGTAATTTGTAAGAATTCTGAGTTAGAGTTATCCATAATAGTATTACACCTTGCGGAGATTTAAATCGTACTAGCCAAGAAAAGAATGAAGATAAGCATGCTGACTAGGTTCATTACACAATGGTAAGAGCTATCCAATTTGACGGCTGCTAAATATTCATTATCAATGACAGATTAGA
This sequence comes from Trichoderma gamsii, assembly GCF_001481775.2. Taxonomy (NCBI): domain Eukaryota; kingdom Fungi; phylum Ascomycota; class Sordariomycetes; order Hypocreales; family Hypocreaceae; genus Trichoderma; species Trichoderma gamsii. Next base: position 354,815 of record NW_020171364.1, read on the forward strand.
ACACTGGATCTCCAAGAAGTGATGATGCGATTTCCAATATAGTGTTTTGCAACACAGGCAGAATAACACCGACTCTTTATTCGATTTCATACTTGTGTTAACCCTTATATAAGTCGAACTCACGTCCTTGTAGTTTCACTCTAGCTGCGATTGATAAACACGAATCAGATGCGTGTTTCATCGGCATGCTCGTCCTTACATTGTTTCGTATACAGTATTGTTGAATACATAACATAATCGACATTTCTCTATCAATTACAACTAATATTTAAACACATCATGAACACCTTTTATTTCGTGAGCGAATTCGGTCAAATACATGCTTACCTGCACCAGCACCCTTCTCTCTTGAAGCGGCTCCATTATTGCTCTCCCCTCAATCTCGGCTGCCGCAGGTAGTGCATGCATTATAGGCTCGCTTCTTTTGTTGTGGAAGTCTTGTAAGTCCATGACCTCTAGTCTATGTAGTCTCATACGTATGTTGGCATAATCTCACAATCTCCGCTTGTGGCTTCTGATACTGCCTCCATTTTGTTTCGTATCAAATGCCCAGCTGTGCAGCTCTTGCATCATTCTATGTTTGAATCAATTGAATGAAAAAAGATTTGCTCAAGCAGTAGTATTCGAAGCTTCGACTCCTGGCTGCACGAAATGTTATTGGTGCTGTACAAGTGCAGCGGCACGCTCGCATTGGCTTTAATGTGGAAACTAGCCAGCGCCCCCGTTATCTGGTTGCATATGTGGCGTATGACAGCTTCCCGGCTATCGAACGGCCAAGAATAGATCTGAGAACTAAAAAACGTCAATTTATACAAAGAAGATGCTGCGGAATAATTCATCAGTCGTTTCAAAGCTTGGTTTGCTCACTTGCCTCGACGCATGTTTCATTACGGGATATTAGCGAACGTGTCAAGCACGTGTCAATTGAAGCGTCTTGAAGCCCACGCCACTAATACCTACAAGTACGACAGCCAGCCCTCCACGTTTATTTCAATACCACCCAATTGTTGACAAGGCTGCAAAGCGGAGCCAGCCTCTTCAATGACGCGGATCGGCGCCGTGCTGGAGATCTCTAGTGAGCCACAGTAGCTGGGACAAGGATCACGGGCGCGGATATGCATGCACCGTGTTCTTGCCAAGACAACGGCTCATTCCGAGGCCAATAACGGGTAGTTTCCTGATCCAGCCGTGGCGATGCCTTCAAAAGCAGCTAGTTTCAGGCACTGCCACGATGCAGATTCTCTCATGCATTCTCTCATGCATCATAGTCCTTTTTCCAGAGTCTTCTTCATTTGCTCTGAAGCCTCTGCCCAGTGTCAGGCTGTTAGATCCACACGAGGCCTTGCTCGATCGGAAACTCGGCGAGCCTAGCGACGTTCTGGGACACTCAACGGCAATCCGGCAACACTTCCAACCACTAATTTCTGCTAAATCCATTCAACTTCAGACTCCAGGTTGACGGGATGCTGACGGGTTGACAGCAGTATCAAGTTTTAGGGCGCCACGGCCGCTTGATGACGTTTCGATAACCCCACACAAGCACTGAAATGAAACAAACAGCATCGACTATCTCGAACAGCCCATCGTATAGAGCTTCAAATTTTGTCTCTTTCATCTTATCGTCTACATGTGTAAAGCTGCTCTTACAGATTATTCGCTCTCTCAGCCTCAACTCTCTTCTGCGATAACCCCGCACCGCCATAATGGTGTCTGAAAACGTGCTGAGGCTGTGCAGAGCTCCCGACACAGTCAGTTCGCTTCTTGCAGCAAATCCGACAGAGCCGCCTGGAAAATTCGTGGAGCAACTATACGGAAATCTCGACAAAGACCTCCGTCGCAACCCAGACGATGATAGACCGCTGCCAGATCCTGCGACACTGGACTTGGCCCTACAATGTGGCCAGTGGGGTCCTACAACACCGAGCCCTTTGTTCCTCCAGGCATTTGCAGACTCTCTCCGATGTCTCGATGCAGATCCTTTGTCCAACGTGGTGTCTCCTCCGTTGATAGGCTCTCATGGAACGGTGCCGTTGACTGCTATTGCGCCTCTGGTGGACATCATTCGCCATGTTTCTAATGTCATTGTGCGGGCTGAGACCGAGGTCATTTTTATAACTTGCAACTGGGCGCCTTCGGTTGCCCAGAGACTCATTAGAAACTCACTTATTGAGCTGTCCAGACGAGCTGGAGAAAGGAAACAGCGGGTGGTGGTGAAAATGATGTACGACAAAGCAACACCGGCCAGTGCGCTTGATCCGCATCAGCGCGTGAAACCGTCCACTTATACTTCAAAGAATGTTCAACTGCCTGCTCCTGAAGAGGTGCCCAACTTGGATATGGAGGTTGTAAGCCTGCATAAAATGGTTCTAGGTACTCTACATGCCAAATTTTGCGTGGTCGATCGCAAACTCGCGGTAGTTATGAGCAACAACATGGAGGACAACGCCAACGTGGAGATGATGACGCATCTGGAGGGACCTATTGTTGACAGCATATACGACTCGGCTCTCATTACATGGAAGCATCAACTGGATCCTCCTCTCCCGTCAAGTAATTCTCCAGCAGCCGCAGGTGGACTACCAACATCTAGCCAAGAGCCTCTTTACCTAAATCGGGGAAGTGGTATAGATCAACAGCGCATCGCAGCAGCTGGCCAGGCGCAACCGACTCTTCCAGAACATACGCCGGAAGATCCTCACTATGACGATGACTTAATTGGAGAAATCGCGCGAATGCAATCATGCTATTCCACCAAAGAGGGCGAAACCCGACTTCAGGCTGCAAATCGCCAGCTCAATCTTGCCATCAAGAGCCCAATTCCGCCCACAGGCCCTGAAATTCCTGACGGCCACGAAATGACACCCTATATAGCAACTTCAACGGAATATCCAGTCCCTATAGCCCTGGTGTCACGCCCACCTTATGGAAATGTCGACTCTAAAAACGTCTTTGTGCCGCAAAACGAGGCCTGGCTTTCTCTTATACGCAATGCTCAAAAGAACATCTTTATCCAAACACCAGATTTAAATGCTGCGCCACTCATTCCAGCACTAGCTGCGGCGTTGAAACGCGGCGTTGAAGTCACGTATTATGTGTGCTTCGGATACAATGATGCCGGAGAGGTTATTCCAAGCCAAGGAGGAACAAATGAACAAGCTGCGCGAAGCCTGCTTTCTCTCCTTCCAAAAGATGGCCCAGAGCGTGAATTATTACATATATTCGACTATGTTGGCAAAGATCAAGATCATCCAATTCATCAAAGCTTCAGAACTAGAACTTGTCACGTAAAGCTTCTTATTGCGGATGGCAGTGTTGGAGTACAAGGGAGCGGCAACCAGGATACGCAATCTTGGTTCCATAGCCAAGAAATTAACATCATGGTAGACAGTCCTGAAATATGTTTAAAATGGAGAGATGGGATCGAGAGGAACCAAAACACAAGTCTCTTTGGGCGAGTGTCAGGGGATGGAGTGTGGAGAGATCAAAGTGGAAAGCCAGGAGAGGGATATATGGGTGATCCTAATGCGGTAGAGGGGTTGTTCAAAGGCGTATGGGGGATGTATCAGAAGATGCGGCGTGGTGGTTAAATTCGCATGCTCTAAATACCAGTATATGATGTGTATAGTTCTCGTAATTGCATTGTTATAGTAGATTATTTTCTTAGCTTCTACGCTTTGCAACTCTCATAAATCCTTAAAGTTTAAAAAGAATTGAATCATTTTCACATATCATAGGTCTACTCAATCTAACGATTTCAGAAACTAATTAGACTCTTTAAACCAAAACGTTTTACAATAATATAGATCGAGTGATACGATATGTGATTTTCTTGGCGATTAGTCAATATAATACCACTAACCTCAACAAGGCCTCCACAAGCCGACAATATTTCAAGATTCAACTCGAGAAGTCTGTTGTATGCAGAGCTATAACTACACAAATCCATCTTGTGTGAGAGAGGGGATAGCCAACACATCTTGAAGTTCGCGACTGAAATAGGTCGCTTCGGAAAAATCACCTAATAGATTATTCTTCGGCTCGTTCTTCTTGTTTCATGTCTTCCTCGCCGTTCGTGCTCAAGGAAAGTAGCATTTGCTTATAGAAGCCATCCTCCCCGCCAAGCTCTTTGAGGAGGTCTCTAACTCTCTCATCAAGGTCGCTTTTACTGTAGCCGCTTTTTCCAAGAAATTTGTCCATGTCTCTCAAGACCAAGGCCACCCAGAAGAAAACTCCTGAAGATTACTTTACGATATAGTCCCTCATATCTTTTAAGATGCTCCGCCCACAGCAATGCTTAGACTCAATCTGTTTAATCCAGTTATCCACCACTAGCGATATGTCCTTTTGATTTACGTCCTGAAGTCTAATGTGATGCAAGCAAGCCTGTTTCAAGTAAGATTGAATGTCGTTCTCAGGTCTGCTAGCAATCAAAATCTTCACGATACAATTGCTATTGTGAACCACGAGATCAGGCAGAAAGAAAGCGGAGAACATCGTTTCGCCTATCGTTATCTGATTCATCCATTCCATCAACCACAATCATGACTTTCAGGGGGAAGTCAATCTATTGCAGAGATCGTAGCACCGACTTGAGGTCCTCATAGCTCCAGAATGTCTCGGTGGACTAATACATGCGTTACTTGTACAAGTTCCGGTAACGCTCTTTGAGTAGTTCATGAAGCCGGCTGTTGCTATTCCAAATCTGGTAGACAATTGACCGAAGCATAAGTTCGTGGCTAGTCTCTGTATTGCCGCCACGGAATCTACAATTGAATCTCGCAATGATGACATTTTTGTGTTAGTTTGGGGATGTTGAAGGTCCAAATTTTTTTCCTAATTTGCGGATTGTTATCTGGACACTGCTAGAGTCGTAGCAACCCCACGTATTGACGAAAGAAGATCACTTTGGGCCTCTTCATTCGGATTAGTACAAATTTGGAGAGCTTCCTATATTACCAGTCCTCCAAGGCTATGCACCACAAATATGATAGGCCGTCCAACGGTGTCCGTACGAAGAGCGCTGAGATCATTGATGAGAGTCTTTGCATGTTCTCGGATTGTGTTTTGGCCAGCAACACGGGTTAGATGGAGTACATCGGCGTCATAGCCGTAGGTCATAATTCTAGCCGTCGGGAGGTCCTTTGGAAGAAGTGTCTTGAACCATGGCTCAGTTTCGCCCTCAGCAGTCCATGTTTTCTCTCTATGACCAGTAAAACCATGGAGGACTACCACGCTTAGTAAGGTGTCATATTGTATCAACAGCTCATTTTATTATATCAAATACCTACTCGACTTTCGGGTGCTGCACAGATGTCACAACATAAGGCCCCAGTGCCTCAGCCTTAGACGGCGGAGTTGCAGAAACTTTGCTAGAGGAGCCGCCCATCCTGAAGAGTTGAATGATCACAAACTCTTTAAAGGAAAACTGCTAAGTTTGTAGAGAATCAGAATTGGTATATCCTATTTGAACAATAAAAGCCACATATATATTCGTCAAGCTTTCCTGTCGGCATAACGATATGCGGCAACACGTTGCGAAATTCCATCGGATGTAAATCAAAGACAAGCAGTCGCTGCGAACGACGACATTGGCCCAGCCTCGCCCCATCGCAGCTGGTATTGATACATATGCTTAAGGCATCAAGCAAATGCTACCTCAAGACAGATAACATATAGGTACAGTTAACTGATTGTGTTGCATTCTCACTTACGAGCCTTGGATCATGTAATATGTTATACTTTGTCCTGTAAAACGTGCATGGCTCACTGATATGAGTGCTGCTTAATAGTCAAGGAGTATAACAAACTACGTATTATGTAGACTACAGTGGTCAGATGTTGCATGTTTTCGCGTGTACCCATTTATTGCAAGTTTTAAATGAAGAACGTAGGGTCAATTAGGCATATTTATCCCCGCCCTTTGGTGTATTGGGCAGTCTCGCCGCCGTAGCACTCCATAAGTCTAATGACAGAGGTAGTGATGGTTGAGCCTTATGGAAATCGCACAAATGGACTGTATAGATCTTATGCCAAAAAAAAAAAAAAAAAAAAAAAAAAAAAAAAAAAGAGAGAGAGAGAGAAAGAGAAGATACATAAGAAAGAAACGGGCGAGATGCAGCCATTTGAGGGTTCTCGCCGAGCATAGAATCAAGCACATACAATAACGAAGTAAGAGGAGCAAGGCCAAAGTGGTACTCTGCAATATATAAGTAAATACGAGCCAAAACCCACAACGTCGGCAGGTTTTGAGATCGAGATACATCAAGCTTGAGGATTTCCACGTTGTAGGTATGCTTGTTTAGCAGTTCTTGTCTATGCTGCGCATTGTTACACATAAGCACCCGCATATTCACTCCAGCCCCGACACGACACGACAGCATGCCATTCTAGGTGTCGAATTTAGAGAAATCCAGCGTACGAACAACTCTAGATTGTGTAACAAAAATTCGGTACGCATCATGATAATGTACAACAGTAACTTAACTATCGCTTCTGGAATGCCAGTGCGTGAACTACCATACTCGCGTACTGCAGTTTTTACAAGTAATGTGTAAAGGTAGTAGAACGTAGGTGTCAGTGAGTCCTGTAAAATCTTCGATGTAGAATAGCACTTCTCAGCGTCAATAGCTTAGTGTAGCTCATCCAACCGCGATTTTGAGTAAGCAAACCCCTAAAGATCAAGCTTCATGCAGCATACACACTGAAGGGCGGCTTACTAAAGCTACAGCTTAAATAGCAGTACACATTACATGCTGTGTTGCACCAAATGTGCACCTCTATCATCAACCTTGGTCCAGGCGCTTATAAATGAGATTATGCAACCACATCTTATTAATCGCATCTAGCCAAGTAAAGGGCGTAGAGGATGACGGCCTGGCTTCTCCTGCCCCCGCTCCTCGGAGTTCGTCTGGTCTCCCGCATCGACCCCACAGATGCTCCGGTGCCGCTACTCTTGACGCCGATACAAGTTGTGGGGGTGCCGAAGAGTCATAACGATCCCCATGGGGAAGAAGCTTTTTGAGCTGCTTACTGTCTTGTTATCTATTGTATGAAAGCGGCTAATATGAGCGGTAGTCGAAAGGTGGAAAAGTTAGAGATGACTCGTGGACAAACTAGAACCAACAACCTCGGTTCAGTCGAGTTGAGTTGCCGTACATCGTTGCCCATCAGCCCACAGCTCATCAGTCCAAGATTTTAACGATCAGCCGATACAAGATGGACGCTAAAAGAAACTGGGCGACATTTCACAAGATCAATGACATAATTTGGCCTGCATCGTCGTAGACTGCCACTTCTACTACTTTCCTTGATGCCGATTGCCGGCTAAATCTGATTAGGCAGTAAAGGCGCCCTCAACATCGCGCCGTAGCTTTAGCGTCTGAGATATTCGTGTGTAGATGATCCTCGCCCAAAGGCCGACATCGCTTCGGTTGCTGCAGACGGGAGTTCACTATAGCCTACTCGTGGAAAAGATGCCAGCTTTATGGCCGCCTTTCGTAAGTGGCATGTGAAAACACCAGGAAGTAGAACATCATGTAGAGAAAGGCAACTGAAGAAGTAAATGAGCGATGATGGTTTAAATTAAATACTAAGCAATTAATATTTTTGCTAATGTTCTACTATATAGCCTGCCGTTCATTGCCGAACGCGATATGTAGCCAATATCCTTCGCCCAAAATCCAAGACCCAAACATAAAAGAAAAAGAGGCCACTGTTCGGCCGAGTTATAATCTCAGTTCGCCTAATTGTAGTTCATGATGTCGTATAGATTAAAAACAGATCAAGAAAAAAATTAACAAAAGAAAAGAAAGTCCAAATAGACTGTAGTCGCCATGTTTTGTCCTTCGCCGTTAAGGGGGTATATGTTTTTATGCTGAATGCATAGCAATTTGTTGAAAAACCCAGCCGCTCAAAAAGCAAATCAAGCAAAAAGAAGTAGTCTCGTCATGTTCTTTATAATTCTTGGCTGCCCCTTCGGCTGTTGGGTGCCGTTGCCCTGGCAGCAATGATTTCTTCAAGGTCAACGTACTCCATGGGATGCGCGTCCTCAGCATATTCAGGGGGGCTTGGGGGCACATCCTCATAGACAGGAGGAGCCTCGTTGTCCCAGCTGACACTCAGGCCACCGTTGTCAGTCAAGACGACGGCGAAGTGCATTCGCAGAATGCGGCCAGTGCCAGTCTGGTGTGAAATGTGAGCCTTGCCCTCCTGTGCGTACTCCTTTGATACGACCAGCTCCAGCAACAGAGAGTGGGTAACCTCAGTGCCGTCCTGGGTCTTGGTATCGCAAGCGTACTTGAGTTCTCGAGAGTGCTGCTTCAGCTGGTTGACGCAGTATTCAAACTCCATGTCGACGATGCCATCGCTGCCGGTGTAGTCAGACTTCCATCCATCGACGAGGCTCTTCTCGCCGATGACACGGGTCTCGCTTCGGGGCAGGCCCTTGTTCGCTGACTCGGCAAGGCCAGGGTTGTGCTTCTCGCAGGCGGGGGCGACTGTCTTGATGGTCTCCTCGAGCTTCCAGGTGAGCTTCTTCAGCTTCCACAGGTCAACCGTCTTGACTCGTTCGTTGTGGGTCATGAGCCCGTCGAGCTTGAGGGTCATCTTGTTGGCGGCGGTGGGGTGAATGACGGAGATGTAGCTGGCAGCTGCCTTGATGTTTGTGGGGGGAAAGACTCGGACGGAGTTGTGAGGGTAAAGAGGCTCGGGAAGGGTTCGCTTGACGTCGATGATTCGATCAAACTTGGCGGTTGAGATTGAGCTTGGGGTTTCGGAGTCTGTAGGAGCAGTGAGGTATTGGGCCTCGGCGTTGAGGACGTAGGCAATGGAAACCACAGGAGTGTCCATTGAAGCTGGCAGATGGCCCGGCAGCAGAATGGAGAAGGGGAACTGGTGCTTTCCCTTTCGCAGGGGAATGGGATGAGCCAGAAGCTCCAGCTTCTCCAGCTGAGTTGTCTGTGTCTGGCACTCGTTGCAGTTGTTCTGGAATGGCCTCTTGTGTGTAACAATCAGGTTGAGGGCTGCTGTGAAGCTCTCGATATCCACCAATTCCTCCTTAATGTCCAAGAAGATCTGTCCTGACACCAGTGCGCCGGTGCTCTCCTCAGTGTTGCCATGGAAGACTACTGGCGGGCTCTCAACGCTCCACTCAATGACTACAGGAGAGTAGGGAACATGCTGTTGCTGGCGTTCTTTGGAGTTTGATCGGCCAAAGTGCAGTGACAGGCGGTGGGGCTTCTTAATGGCTTCTGCGAGGTCGGGCATCTTGACGGCATGGCGGTCCTCGCTGTCAGAGGCATGAGGGCTGGTGTTGCGCGATGCACTCCTGGAGGTGCTCCGAGATGTGTTGCGAGACCTGGAAACGGCCTTGATGTGAGGAATGGGTCCTGACGAGGACCGCAGGAAGTTGGCAACGAGGTGGGGCATTTTGGCGGTTTATGCAAGAAAAAAAGGTGATGATTGCGTATAGTCGAGGTGTCGTGACGAAAGCGTCGAATTTGGGAGTAGGGCGGCGATGCTTTTTATTGCACCCTCAGCTCTTCTCAGCTCTACTACTCTCCCGCTTTCGCCTATTGCTTATTTCGTTTGGACTTGATTTCCAAAACTCTGTCTCAGCAGCTCTTCAGCCCTAGCGCCGCTCTGACGAATGGTGAACAAAGGGTCCCCTCCAGAATATATGCGGGCGCTGTGCCAAGGAGGGGCTGCGTCTGGGGGGCGTTCTTAGGTCGAGATCTGGTGATCGGTTTGCAAGGGCGCCGATGACTTTGGCTTGGAATGAATCGAATTGAACCCCAGGCTCGGAAGCAAATGCCGAAAACTGCCACTTTGCAATATAATGTGATTCTTGTATGATAATCTTGCTAGTTGTATCTGTATTGTATTGTCTTGCGAGTCAAGAAGCTTTAGATGAGCAACTCCTGTAAATGGCTAGCTGTGTAAGTCGGCCTTGGGAAGGTTTCGATGGCTTGACGGTCCGGCTTGTGTGAGATGTAGTAAGCTGATGGGATATAAACCGAAGTTTAAACTGTTATTGCAGCAACGAGTAAACAAACATCCAAAAAAGGTAACTAGCAGTAGCATTGCCAAAAGCCGAGGGCATCGCCAACATCTTATATACGCCGGCCATTGTCTCGCCCTGGCTCGGCATGCACCGGTCTGGCAAATTATGTGTCATGACACAGCTACTACATACCTAGACTGCCAACTCCCAGGTCAAACAAAAAAAAATCCGGCCTGGTCTTTCCAGGCTCTCGGCCGCCAACCGATGGCCGATGGATCTCCGGTGGGGACGCCGCCGTGACATGAAGAAGCGCCTTTCGATTGATTCTGCGGGTCTCGTCCTCTTTTTCTTTTTCTTCGCCATTCTCCCCCCTTTTCCCGATTAGGCACTTAAGTGTCGAAAAGGGCAAGCGGCCTAGTACTTGGGAAGTACAGCAGCTCCACGTGCAAAATTGAAATTGCACAGTCCATTTGGCCTCGTCTCGCGCACCTGCGCCCCGTGCCGGAGAAGCTTCAGTTGCTCCAGCAAGTACCCGCAAAGTACCTCGTGCTCCCAATGCGGCCCGTTTATTGTACTGCGCCGTCAAGAAAAAATTCTGATTTTTCTTTGTTTGCTCTGCCTTAGAAAAGAACACAGCATTAATATGGATCCTCGTACGGCCTTGGCCGATGGACCACTATGAGCAGTTCGTCTCGTCTCGTCTCCAAGTACCCCGTGGGTTTGGACGTGCACGCAAGTATACATCATCAGCCCATCATTGAAAGTACGAATTCATCACGCAAGAAACGCCCATCTTCCCCTTCTTTCTCCAGATCAACTAGAATCGTTAAGCCGGTCAGACCAAAGCCGCAGATTCACTGTCGGCCATCAATTGAAGCGCCGGTACCGGCTCATACCTCGTAATCGCTTGACATGGAACATTCTGTCTTTGACTCCCTTTGACAAGACGTAGGGCGTAGCAGACAACATTACTAACCCGCCAATTGACATTGTGAGCAGCCAAAGGACAAGCCACAGCAGGCCTGCTGACCAAACGCACATTTTAGGCGAGGCGGGCTCCCGCCTCCGTCAGAGCTGGTACTACAACTCTGAGCTGGATCTATTGCATGCGTGGTGCTTAGTCGAAGCTGGGGTCCCCACTTTCATAGACCCAGTTGAGCAGTTACTTGAGTCATTGTGTAGTCTACAGTGAAAAGTTGGATACTAAAGTACTTCTAGGAGCAAAAAGCGATGGCTAGATACTTAGATTCATGTACAGAGTACCGATGACAACCAGCTCCAGCTCGTACACAGGCACGGCCTCGCGCCAGCGGACCCCTTTCTCGCGCCAGTCAGCAAGCAAAGGCGAGTGGTCGCCTGAAGAGGGCGTTGGAGGGCGCTAGAAGGCGCTGGCAACTCACAAACCCACGCCCTAAACGTCGTGTTGTCAGTGGATGCTTCAGTGGCGTGATGGCCTGTGACGTTGCCCGCAGGCGAGTTAAGCCCTCCAGTCAGCGCAAGTCACAGTTTTCTGCGCCCTACCAGGCAGTAATACTCCATAGGGCGAAGGAGGTGGAAGCCCGTCCCGTCACCGCATCACGATCTCTTCCACATGGGTGGTATATTCCACTTCAGGAGTTATACTCCGTATCTGCCAGGCACGGGGATCATTTATCCTAAAGCAGGCAGGTCGTCTGTATTAACAATTGGCTGCTTTTATTAGAAACCTGGACAAGGCGTGCTTATATCCAATAGACAGCCATCCGAGCGTGTAAGACGAAGTCGACATGCTGGCATTCCACGAGCTTTGCCTCAACGTCGAGTCGAATTACGCAGTATTTACACGTATATTTACACGTATATTGCGCCTTATACACCAATACACTCAGCTCGCAAGTGGCTCATGGACAACCAAAAGAACCAACTTCGGACTTCTCCGTCAACTCAATCAACACCAAGAAACCACACTCGACATAAAAGCACAGCTCCATCCCCACGCAAATACTTCTCGAAACTCAGTCGCGGCATATCGGCACTCATCTCACTCTCATTTCTCCAAGTCATCCACGCGAAATTGTTTACAGCAATACTACTCGATTCGTGAGACTCGCCGCCACCTCCTCCACAACGGGTAAAGTAGTTGCCTGGGTCCAATTTACCTGGTGACCATAAGTTTTTTCCTTCTCCTGGATCTAATCCGTATTTTCATTTTTTTTCTCACGATGGAAACAAAATTTTCAGTTCGATGCAAAGAATAACTTGGCCCCATTGCAAAGTACTACCTCGATCCAGCCTAGGTGCCGCTGCTAAGTCGATGTACGGCAGGGCTACCGAATTTTGTGTGCTCCATAGTGGAACCTCGTAGTGGACGGCATTCAAGTTTTTTTTCTGGGTCGTTGTACTGTGTTTGATTCATCTACTCGAGATTACTGCCACATACGGCTGAGTGTTTGACATTTGCTCGGTGTCATTACATAAAGGCGGATGCTTGTCTGCCCCTATGAGGAAGCAGTCTGGAGTAAATCTGGAGTTTTCACTCCATTTCAGCTGTTGCGTGTCGTGTTCAGGTCCCGTCGTCGTAGGTTACCGGATAGGGCCAACTGCCTAATAGTAGTACAGTAGCCGCTATTGAAAAAAAAAAAAAAAAAAATTTTATGCCCGTGCTCGATCGTGGCTTTGGCGATCGTAGCCTGCAAACACGTGTGCTGCTAAAAAGGTCTCGGGAGCCTCAGCCATGCCACTAACACGGCCTGCTCCCCTGGCAGCCAAGCAGCCTCAAGCGCCCATCAGGGTCCCTGCGAAGCTATTACGTACATGTATATGAGCGATGTTGTTACCTGCATGTAGAGCATGAGAATCAGCCTGTTGGATCATCAAACCGCAGTCCGTGGTGCTTGCATTGTGTGGAGCCTCCTCATTTTTCATGCTCCTGTGAATGAGTAGCAGGACATTGCGGCCCGGGGTCCCGCTCCCGCATGCTGCTTCTTAGAATCTCTTGTCAGTAGGCTACTAGAAGTCGGCTACCAGAAATCCTTGGCGCCGCAAATCCAGCATCTCGGCAGTCGTTCACGGGCTGAAGTCTTGCTTACTTACACACAAGCCGGCTTGCATTGATGGCACATGCAGCTCGAGTAACGTGGAAAGCACTTCATGTAATCTTGGGCCTCTCTGCATCCCCGTGTGAAATTTCCACAGCGTCCACTGGTCATTTCATCCCTCCGAGTCATTCCCACTTGCCAATATCATCAGGTCTCGCTTCAAGTAAGGGAATGGCCAGCCTCAGCTGCTCGCTTATCCCATTGGGCATCGCCCCTTTTCCCGCTGAGGGTCTGAGAAATTCAAAAGTACGAATGACACTGACTTAGCTCTTCCCGTGGCCCATTCAAAATTTCGTGCCTCGTCGTTGAAAGCACGCGCTTCACAGGGCCGGAGACGACCGGTAACTACCGGCTATGTAAGCCGGCGCCCTATGAGTGTAATACTGTAGGGCTCTCGTCTCAGTTCACTAATACATCGTATACAGGGTCACCAGAGCCGCTCACGGTACGTACCTCTTCCCAGTCTTAAGCCGAAGTGCGACTCCATTTTGAGCCGAAATATATCACCACGACACGGATAGGGGGATCGTGCCAGAGCTCGTCAATTGTGCCATTTTGACGATTCTGCTGCCTGCGCAGGAGACTCGGGGTGGAGCGCAGAGGTTCATTGCACCGCGGCTTAAGCATGAGTTTGTTTTGCCTTTGCCGGTGTGCATCCCGTCGTGCGATTCTGTGTCAACGTTTCCACATCTATCAGGCGACGTACTCTCGTCCTTTACGCGGAATCGGCCAATACCGATGCGCAGCTCCATCACGGTAGCCGACCGCTCCTTCAATCCGGAACCCTTTATGCTGCAACATCTGCAAAGTGCCGCGCCTGGAATAGATCGCCAGGGCCATGTTCCAGAAGCTCGGCATGTGTTTCATGACATCAGCTCTGCTACTTATTCATGCAAACTGTGAGCTGTTTCTGTGAAATTGCTTCGTATTAGGACTAGCATTATTTCGTACTACTTCTATAAATAACAAACAGCAAGCATAAGCTCTCCTTAATGAGACTCGCGGGACCCCCGCATCTCCGGAGCGGAAGGAGTGGATGCCAGGATCGGGAGCAGCGGGTTCAAAGGGGTTGTTCCGGCGCACCCGCTGCCGATTCTCCAAGAATACCGGATTGCCGAGTCTTCTCCAATTTCAAGACGTCTCTGTCGAACCCGTGAACATGATGATACGATAACATCTTTGCTGTTGTTCAATTCTAAATAAAATGCAGTATAACTATACCATAACCGTTATTCCACTCCAGGTTCTGAATGCTACGCTATTTATATACCCTGGAGGCGAGAGGTATGCGCCTGTTGTTCACAATGCGGTGTATATGAAACAAATAGCCTCAATTTCACATGTTTGTTAATTTTGCTCTTTACCCATAATGCTATTATAAGAATTGATGTATGAAAAAGGCATTTATAGCATCGTGCAAAAATTGGCTTGTGGTTCGATATGTTCAACGAAAGCCACTAGCGCACAAACAAATGGTGTATGCGCCTCACCTAATTTGCTGCCAATTATAGCGATCAGTCACAGCCAGTTAGTACTGACTTTTGATACTATATCGTACGATCGCAATGTACAGAGCAACTCAGGTTGCGCTCCACTTGGATTTTGCCTTAGAACTGTTCGGATCCTCGCGAAGCTTATTAAAAAAAGAGTTCTCATAATGTGCATCAGCATAGGGAGGAATATACAGAAGAATATGCAACAAAGTAACGTGAAGCCGCACAAAAAGACCATTCTCTCTTTCGTTCAAATTAGAACGAAACTAAAATAACACAGTAATTATATGGTTGCCAGCGAGAGAATTTGGACTCAAAGCCTTACTTATAGTTGTAACTCAGTCTGAGCAGAGAGAGCCACCATCCCTACTTTAATTCCCCCCTTTTTATCCGTAACTGTTCATGTGGAACTTCTTGCTGATGGGATTTTTACACACAATGAGCTGTCATGCCCCAATGTATACGATTCAACTTGGCCACAAAGCGTCACGATAGAACTGGCCTGTGGCAGTTGACCGCTGACGGCGCTGCTGCTTTTGATCTCTTCACGTCAGCTCTTTCAATTATACCAAGGTAGAGGTCATTAAGTACTAAAGTAGTCAATGAACAAGAGAGTTTAAGCTATTTCGTGGCAGAAAACGCTTTGACCGGTTAGTGTTGTCAGAGTGGTCAGAATATGGTCAGAAACATTACAAATGCCTGAACAGCAAAAACCGCACAAAACCAAACAGTAGGTGAGTATGAACATCAATCATTATTACTATTCTTGTGGTAGTAAGGTCGATGAATAGAGTGCTCGTGCGATGAACACTGTGTGTATTTGAAGCCGGTACAGAGGATAGTGGTTGCCCGCAACGCCAAGTCCACAAGTCACCCGCGGTAAAGTACATATGAATAATCAGATTTATAAGATATGGTTCGCAAATAGTCAACTCATCAAGTTTGACATTGTAGTTACTAGCTGTGGAGAGTTGAGAGACTCGATACGACGCCGTCGACCTGCTAGTGCCGTGTATTTCTTCATTGCAAATTCAAGAGCAAGCCAAACTTATGGAGTGTTTTGTCATGATTAGTTACGTATACTAGCTACAATTCATGATAAGGCACACGTATAGGTATATATATGAGAGCCTGCACCATGAAGCCCAGGTCCCCAATACCATCAACACTTCTGCCCGCTCTCTTATTCAGTAACTCGATACACGACTCAAAATGGCTACCGAATCTTGGCCCTTTCCAACAAAGACATGGCACGACGACACATATCCGGCCATCGATCCGACTCGCCCTGAGCTCAGCTTGGCTGGCAAGACGGCAGTAATCACTGGCGGCGGTATTGGCATCGGCGGAGCTATTGCCCAGTCATTCGCCAAAGCAGGCGTCTCTCACCTTGCCTTACTCGGGCGACGACTTCAAGTTTTGGAAGAGAAGAAAGCCCAGATTGCCATCATCAATCCTCAAACAGAGGTTTTGGTGATCCAAGCGGACATTGTCAACGAAGGACAGATCCAAAAGGCTTTTGAAACCGTGAAATCCACGTTTGGAGAGCCACAAATTCTCGTTAACAATGCTGCGTATTTTGATGGAGCAATCTCGGTGCTGAAGGATAGTGTCGATGACTGGTATCAGGCCTTCGACGTCAACGTCAAAGGCAGCCTTCACGTCGCTAGATCCTTCTTATCTGTCGCGGCACCGTCGCCTAGGATTCTAAATATTTCTACCGCAACGGCTCATTTAGATGCCAAGCTATTCCACGGAATGTCAGCATATCTATCATCCAAGATGGCCCAGCTCCGTATGTTTGAGGCCATACAGGCCGAGCGGCCCGACGTGGTGATTGTGAGCTGCCACCCAGGGCGCGTGATGAGCGAAATGTCAGCAAAGGTCGGTAGGACGAAGGGCATTGATACATGTAAGTGAAATCGCTTTTTATATCCCTATACCCTGGACTCAGCTGAAAATGTATAATCTCGATGGGTTATTAATTGCGCGTTAGTGGACCTTTCGGGCGATTTTGGTGTTTGGGCAGTCAGTGACGAGGCAACATTTCTAAAGGGTAGAATGGCGTGGGTCAATTGGGATGTAACTGAGCTCAAGGAGAAGAAGGACAAGATTATCAATGATAACTTACTCATCGTCTCTCTTAGTGGCTGGCCATTTAAGGAGTAAGTCATTATGATTAGATAGCTGGAGAAAGCAGGATTGTAGATAGAGAATGAGGGTTATGTACGAGAAACCATGCAATCATCGAACAAATCAAGAGTCTGTGACAAAAGAATTCGCTCAGTAACGTCAATGACAGGATACAAGGAGAAAAAAATGTGAGACTTTTTCCCGCTGTAGATTCGCAGTTTTCGTCTACTACATGGCGGAGGCTCACCGGGGGCTTATACGGAGACGCTCACTATAACGCCCATACAGCTTATTGATGCTCTATACTAGATACCGGCTGAAGCTCCATATTCACAGGCCTCTCTCACAAAAAAAAAAAAAAAGAAAGAAAACTGATATGAAACAAATGATAAAGCAAAAAATTGTCTTGTACATAATTCCACAATCCAAACATTTTCTCTTCCCAGCCATAAATGTTTTTCATCTCTTTATGCTGAATGCATCCAGTGCGAAAAGTGGGCCCCGCTCGCCATGGCAGATTATATTTCCGCTCCGCCCAGATTTCAGACATCGCTCTCAACGCCAACCTAGCTAAGCTCTTCTGCAGCAACGCGACAGAATTGCACGACGAGCCTGTCGCTGTTTCTCCCGCCAATTACGACCAGCAATTTACGTTTCAAACTTCAACCGAAATCATGACTGGTCGAGGTGGAGGCGGTGGTCGCCGCGTTTTGCTTCCCCCCATGTGAGCTTCTCCCGGATAACTGCCTGCCCCACGGCGGCGGACAACGAAAGCTGACTCTTTGTAGTAACATGATCTTCAAGCTGCTTCAGAGCGTGAGTTTATGAATGCCCATACCTTTTGTCTGATTCGAACACGACAACATCTCGATGCGTTGAATGTCGACCGGGGCCGGGCGCATTGGAAGGGATGCGATGCGATGGGCGATTAAGTCGATGCTCAGAAGATGGACGAGATACTTCTTTGCTCGATCTCAGTGGTTTCAGAATGCAAATTGGGAGTCGTTCACGTTCAATGGACGAGACAATGTGGATTGACAATCGCTTCCGCCTGCCAACTGAAGTGCTGAGCAAAAACAGGGATATCTGGAGGATTATAGTTGCGTTACACGTTGGCTGGTTCAAATGCTAACTTGGAATCCTTATAGAATGCTACCGTCAGCGTCTGGTTATACGAGCAGCTTTCAATCCGCATTGAGGGCAAGATCCGGGTTAGTCAAATCAAGTTGGAATATTACTTGGGGTCCATCAACGCTAACACCGCAGTAGGGATTCGACGAGTTTATGAACCTGGTTATCGACGACGCCGTGGAGGTCAAGCAAATCACAAAAACCAATGACAAGGAGTCAAGGAAACCGCTGGGTAAGCCAAGTGGAATGGTGGACCTGCGATCTGATTGATCAAGCTGACACGACGATAGGCCAAATCTTGCTCAAGGGCGACAACGTCTCTCTAATCCAGAATCTGTCGAGCTAGACTGGTTTTTCTAAATAATACACACTGACATGTGACGATGGGAGTTATATTTTGACAAGATACCATATTCAAATGGCACGCACGGGATATTCTTATTATTTACCATGTATCACACCTGGGTAGCAAACAAACAACGGGATCGGGACAATAGAAATTGATTCATTCAGCAAATACCAGATGACGTGATATCCTGCTGCATACGTGCTTGTCTTTGCTTTACTCTTGACTGCAGACTCTTGACTGCAGAATTGCACATGTAGATCGCTGCCGAGGTTGTGCCGATCGCAGTAGTGGCCGCAGCTAAATCTCCAAACCTCCGAGGTGACGATTCTTGAGCTCACCTCTTCGTAGCAACCAATTCAGCCAGGCATGAGCAACGGGCGCTGAGATGCGCTCGTTCATGGACTATGTCCACAGTGCTTTCTACGAGGCGACCGGGTGGAGGCGCGACAACTCGTATGCTGCGCTGAATTCGACAACCGATGGTGATTCTGCCCCTTCGCATTCTTTTTGTCTCTGCTGACTCCATGCGTAGCTCTCTTGAACTTCAGCACTCCTCGAGGTCTACGCCTCTCCCTCTCAGCTCTCGCCAGCTCGAATTTCGCCACGTCCTACCAATTGGGCTCAGTCGGCGTGGTTGATGGCTCCATCAGCTATTTGTTCTCCTCTGTTCCTCTCCGAGTCCTCTTGACGCCTCAGTCCGAAAACGTCCCGCTCCCAGATCTCCTTCGATCCTACCGCCATCTAACGCCCGTCGCCCGACGAGATAACCCTTCACTGAGACCCCCAGACGACACTGACAAGGTCAACGAATCACTTCTCTACGGCCGGCTCTATCTCCCGCAGTCGCAGCTAGAGGCCCTGCTGGTACGGCGCTTATCACCTGCTTTCCAGGCACAATTCAGCGCTGTGTCGGGCCAACACCTCAGAAATGGGGGCACGGCTCTGGGATTAATCCAGTACGATGTCGGAAGATACGCACTTGAAGGATTGGCTTCTACGGACGGCGGATTGCTTGGCTTTAGAGGAGTTTATAACTTTGGAGGAGACTTGAGCAGCAAGAGACATACTTCGTCCACTGCGGAGAATGGCAATGGCCAGGGGAGTAGCAATGGAGACAAGGAGAGGATATACGGGCGCTTCAGCACCGGAGGGGAAATTTACTACGGCACGCTCAACAAGTCTGGAGGCATCAGCATAGGGGCGAGATTCGCGACGTTACCGGACCACAAGGGAACGCCATTGTCCGCCACGCTCACGATGAACCCTCTCATGGGCAACATTGCAGCTAGCTATGCGGTCATGGCTGGAAGAGACTGCAGTCTTGCAACGCGAATGGAATTTAACATCTTCAGCTATGAGAGCTCATGGGCTGTAGGCATGGAGCTGTGGAGGAAACCATTTGCACGAACCGCTGCAGAAGCAGACAATACTCTTGCAGATACTGCCGCTGCGAAGAAAACAGCTCAAAAGCTACACTTTGCTGCCAAAACAGCCACCATTCAACCTGATGGAAAGGTAATCGATTTGAAAGATTCGACGGAAGCTGCGCCAACGCCAAGTCCTATACCATTACCAGCCGAACGCAGTTTCAACGCAAAACTAGAGTGGAGGCTGGATGAGCCAGAAAAGCCAGCAGAAAAATTGGCGGAAAAGAAGGCAGCACCGAAAGCAAATGGAGGCAGCGCTAGCGTCAAGTTCAAAACGAGGAAGACGACACTCCCGAAAGCAGTGCAACCTGTTAAGAAGGTAGAAACAGAAGTTGTGGAGGAAACTGAGGAGAAAGAGGAGTATGCCGGCGTGGTGAAAGCGAGGCTGGACCAGAACCTCCGACTTGGAGTGCTGTGGGAAGGACGGGTGAAATCGCTGCTGTTTAGCCTCGGCAGTGGCATTGACCTGAGGATGATGAACAAGCCGTTTCGAACTCTGGGTTTGGAGATTCAATTTTCTTCGTGAAGGATTGGTGTGCTGAATTAGACAGCTTTTGTACAAACCCCGGAGACCCAACTCCGCTTGGAAGAAATCCATCTCGAGAAAAATAAATAAATACTTCGTAGATACTTGTCTACCATCTTATTTGGCTTAATAACTATTGCTTCAGTATATTGGCGATTATCTGGGCTGAGCTTCACATATTAATAATCGCGACTCCCGTTCTTAACTCCGCTGTCTCCGTAGCTTGACAAACCAACATTTTCACTGCTTTTCGAATAAATACTCTCCTGTCAAGTAGTTTAACCGCTAATAGTTGCACAGAGAGAAAGAGAGAAGAGAGAGACAACTGAAACTCAACTCCACAGAATCCCTCAACTCGCTAGACTGCATGGGTCACCAGCCCCGGAGGCGGCCACCCGCATGCTCGCTTTGCCGGATCCGAAAGCTGCGCTGCAACCGCCAATCGCCATGTTCCAACTGCTCGATCCGCGGGATTCCTTGTCACCGCGATAGTCCTCGTGGTGGGCCAAGACTGCTCCCCGGCAATGGATCGCAAGAAGCGCTCGATCGGAACCACTTGGCGCCGTCCTCACTGGCCTCGACTCAGCTGCAGCTCATCTCGGCGGATGTACTTGATATCCAGAATAACTGCGCTAACCAGAAATTACTAGTAAGCTCTTCTGACCTTTGGATGCTTTACAGGGATTCGTGAAAGTTGAAGATAGACTTGGGGTTCTGTAGGATTCGTTGGCGCCGAGCCCATTCACTCTCCGCACTCGTTCTATTCGCACCATCACCAAGCCGTCTTATTTTATCCAGCATCCCGATACATCGCCGGAATCTTTGCCTGAAGAAGTGAGAGTCATTAAATGCATATGTCTCCCTTTACGAGAGGATGCTCACGTCCTGTTGGAGAAATTCATCGACGACGTGCTTCACTTTCACCACATCTTTCATACGCCTTCTCTACCATCAACAATTGATCAATTCTATGATGCCGTGGAACAGGATGAGGATGTTGACTTGGGCCAGTTGATGCTTATTCTGGCAATATGCTGCAGCACTACCCACACATGGACTCGTTATGACGACGCCAAAGGCCTATTTGACTGCGCAGAAGACGCAAACTCACAGACTTCGGGGTGGCTCAAGACAGCCTTGGACATTATTCACCATGCTCATGTAGCTGCACATGCATCGTTGACTTGCATACAAGGCATCATGGTGGTATTTTTCATGATATGCAGCTTAGAAGGCATCTCGCCGCGGGCTCGAGTGCTTCACACCCAAGCAGTTGCAATGGCCCAAACGATTGGGCTGCATGTCATTGACTCTCCAAACGCCGCTATTCATATAGATTGGCTCAATGATTCTCATGTCTTAGCGGAAGTTGGACGCAGGACATGGTGGAACCTCACAGACACAGACTGGTAAGCCCACTATGTACATACTATTGAGCTGTGGCTCTTTCTGATGACGTGACTCGGTAACAGGATGATTTCAAGATTGTCAGTCCCTCAGGGGGGTTCATATATAATTCAAGCGAGCCAGATGGCGGTACGACGGCCTTGTAATGCAAACGACGAGGATATTGTCGACGGACAAGAAATTGTTGATCGCCCACTCGAGGAAGCAACATCCGTCTCCTATCTTCTCGAACGCCAACGTCTTGCAGTGCTGTTCTATAATCTCGGAGACTTTGACAAGCCCATCAATTCTACGTCGGAAGAAGCAGAGTACCTAAAAGTCATGGAAGTAGACATGAAGTTGCGGCAGTTTATGAGGGAACTGCCCTCCTTTTTCCGCCTTGAAAACAGCGACTACGTTTCCAAAAAGCCCAACCGGGATACTCGGCAGTCATCTAACATCACTACTCAAAGATATTTACTCAATATGATATTCTACGGCCAAATCTGCAAGCTTCACTTACCGTACATGGCGCGAGGCACAGTTAACCCCGGATTTGCATATTCCCACGACTCGTGCTTAAAAGCAGCCCAGCAAATCATCTACATAGAACACCAGATGAGGGCCGAGCCTTCAACATTCATCTTATTCCGCCAGCGCATGAACATCAAGTTTCGCAGCATCTTCATTGCATGCGTAGTCTTTGTTCTAGATGAATGCCTAGCCAATAGCGCCGAGGGCAGGACAATGGAAGCCGATGCAACAATGGCTGACGCATGGAAGATTCTGCACGAAGCGGAGGGGCAATCGCCGATGGCATCCGAGCTGCTGCAGCTCTCGGTGGAAATTCTGAAAAAGTATAAAGCGACGCATCCTGCTTTGGAGATGATGACGGAGCATCTTAGCGAGAAAACTTCATCGTTGATAGAAGAGAGTTTAATTGATGTGGAAGATGCCGAGAGCAGCAACACACGGGATGAGACGGAGCTCATGGGAGGAATAGAAATGGACGATGCTGGCTTAGAGAAGCTTTGGCTGGCGCTGCAAGGGCGTGGCAGAGAATGGAGCGATCTGTTTTATGGATTCGGTCCTTTCCATGTATAAAAGCAGGCGAAACAACAAGTAGAGCCACGCCGTATATCCCAGGTGTAAACGAGAATGTATATACGAGTACACCTTAATAAATGCATTCTAATAAGTAAACACATGCTAATTCATTACTTCTTACAACTCAGACAACAAAGATGCAACAAAGCATAACCAGGCTGGCACATCAGTTGTCAGCGTCCTCACGGTGTGTAGCTTGATCCAACCAGCCATTTCTCCCTGAGCCAACTCCGGATTGGCAAGGATCCGATCCATGAACCCGAGCACCTACAGAAAATATGAGATATTCAATTTTTTCAAGACAAGGGTTTCAGAACAACTTCACATACCGAATTCCCAAACCCAAAATGAATAAGAGTAAACACCAATCCCGCAATCGCCCAACGCGAGGCTGTCTTGGCCCTGGCCTGACCCTCCGCTGTCCCCGAAACATCTCGAGTGCGAGCTGCTCGGATCCCTGAAGCAATAGTAACTGCGCTGAGCGACGTGATCCCAATAAAACCCGGCTTGAAAAAGTCCTGGAACCATACGGCAATCGCAGGGCCGGGATACGTGACGTTTGTGAATGGGATCACTGTGATCCAGGCACCAAGAGCCATGCCGACATTGAGAGACGTCGATACCACTGGAACCAGGGCTGAGGGGATTCTACGACCCGTGGATGAGGATTTCGCCGTGCTAGATGCCATTTTGACGTGAATGAACAGAGAGAAGCTGCGTATTTCTTGTTAGTGCTGATTATACAGCGAAGAGCGAGCTCATTTATAGTCGTGCTGGACCCAACGTGAAGTGGGACGGCGTATTAGTTTAGCGGCCAACGGCGGATCCCACTCAACGTTAAACCTATCACTGATGCTGCGCATGTTTATTATAGGCCGGAACTATTGACCTGTTCGGATCGTCCCAATATAGGTGCAGCTTGCGATGAAGATGGGAGCGGTTCTCGCACAGTCTACTGTGTGTAAACGAATGACCACAATTGATCGATGGACCCGCATAAGACTATTTTCCAGTCAATCTGCCAGAGATGTGCCTAGAAATAGACGCTGGTGTTTTAGAGTGATAGGCACTAGACCCTTACTTTCTCGTTTAGGCTCTCCATACTAGGCATGTTGAGCATCCAGCTTACAATGCGACCATTCTTATACCATAAGTGCGATTTTAATTAACCAGTTGCATCTAGCTGTGATCTTTTGCCGAGTGAAATGCCAGTTGCTGATATTCTGTCGAACAGTGAGCCTGCATATATTACACAACTTTGCACGTCAATGTCCATGAAGAGGGCCATTCTATAACCAAACACCAAAAGCGACTTATTAGATTTCTCTATATCCTCATTTACGTTCATGCATCTCATTTTACTTCCATCTCCCTACCTTATTCCTGCATTTAGCACACGTGATGTCTTACATGCATGCACTTCATCATGTCACATATGGTGCCCAATCCCTTCACTGAGTTTCTATTGGTGAGCGCAATGCTTTTCAGGCCGCCAGACGTATAGTGAAATAAACCCAACCTTTTTCCTGATCAAGGTCCTTACTCTCAAAAACTATCATCATCAGTGATCATTAGCCATGGAGCAGCTAAGATGGCTCACCGGCATGAGCAGAAACGAGGATTTGCCAGAATGGGACAGCCCATCACCTACAACTCCAACAGCGGGCTCCTCTGAGCACACCAGTTTGACAGCGTATTCCGAAGAAACAGACGTGGCCCTCAATCATAATGCTGGCGCCAATAGACGTACTATCTACGACCCAGTGGCAGACCCTAGCAATCGAAGCTGTCTGAAAGCTCTCCAGACGACAGATCCCCGCGAACACAAGGAGCGCATTGAGAAATCCAGCGGTGGCTTGTTTCGTGACTCTTGCTCATGGATTCTGGATAACGCCGACTTTAAGCAGTGGTACTGTCATCCAAGGAGCAACCTGCTCTGGATAAAAGGCAATCCTGGCAAAGGAAAGACCATGTTGCTATGCAGCATCATTGACGGACTGAACTCCACGGCAGAGTCAGAGAACCAACAGGCTTGCACGCTATCCTACTTTTACTGCCAGGCTTCAGATTTTCGCACCAATAATGCTGCAGCCGTGCTTCGCGGCCTAATGTACATGCTAATTGACCGTCAGCCTATGCTTCTGTCACATGCGCGAAGGACTTACGACCGCGTTGGGGACCAACTCTTCAAGAACTCGAATTGGGGGGCTTTGTCCAAGATATTTTCGGCTATTGTACAAGACAGGCGCCTAATCAATACGTTTATCATCATTGACGCTTTGGATGAATGTACTGCAGACAGAGATTTGCTTATTGACCTGATTGCTCGGGTATCAGCAGCGACTCCAGAGGTCAAATGGCTCGTGTCCAGCCGCAACATGTCGGATATTGAGGAGGGCTTCACCATGGCCCACAAACTAGAAATCTCTCTCGAATTGAACGACAGGTCCATTTTTGCAGCTCTTGGCCTATACGTCCAGCATAAAGTTGTCGAATTAGCAAAAGGGAAAGGGTATAGCAACGAGTTACAGAATTCGATTTACGGGTACATATGTCGGGGCGCAAAGAGTTCATTCCTCTGGGTGGCCTTGGTTTGCCAGGATATTGCCACAATCCCAAAGCATTCATATATTCTCCCAAGGCTCGCTGAGTTTCCGACTGGGACCGACGCTTTGTACACCTACATGCTGGACCAAATCTGCATTTCAAAGAAATCTAAGCTCTGTTTACACATATTGGCTGTCACATCAGCTGTATACCGACCAATCACAATAGACGAGCTGTCGTCTTTGGTCAGTACGCCTGGTGGTTCGTTGGAAGAAGAGACTCTAGTACAGGCTATAGAGATCTGCAGCTCATTTCTAACCATTCATCAACGAACCATCCTTTTCATCCACCCGTCTGCGAAAGACTTCTTGCTTGAGAGAGCGGCCAATACAGTGTTTGCATCCGGGATGGAGCACATACACTATATCGTCTTCTCGCAATCCCTTCAAGTTTTGCAGAAAACACTGCGACGGGACATCTACGGCCTCAATGTCCCTGGATTCCCAATCGATCAGGTAAAACGGCCTGACCCAGACCCACTAGCAGCAGCGAGGTACCCATGCGTATTTTGGGCCAGGCATCTTTTGGACTCTATAAAGTTTGTTAGACAGCATGGCGATCTCAGTGACGGCGGCAAAGTGGACACATTCCTGAGAACCAAGTTTCTATACTGGCTCGAGTCTCTGAGTCTTCTTGGTAGCTTGCCCGAGGGAGCCTTCTCAATATCTCGGCTACACCATGTACTCCGAAAGAAGGCTAAATCGTCCTATTTTTCCGAGGCTTGCTCTGACAATACCTATACAGAGCCAGGTAACAGTCAGCTTGCAGACCTAGTACGACATGCGCACATATTTATTACACATCATATGGTACCGATCCAAAGCAGTCCACTCCAAGTATATGCTTCAGCGCTCGTCTTCACACCGGCTAACACTCCTATTAAGAACCTTTTTAGGTATGAGGAGCCGGGATGGATTGTCCCGAAACCGAATACCGATGATAAAGAACGCATCCCAGGTGGCGTACAAGCGTTGAAAGGGATCAGCGAACAAATTGACAGCATGGTCTTCTCACCAGATGGCGCTTTACTCGCGTCAGTGTCCATTGACGGCGCTGTCCAGATTTGGAATCTTGAAACCGGCCGTTGCTTGCAAACGCTCCACGTTCACTTAGATTCTGTTTATTCCGTTACTTTTTGTCCAACTAGCAGCACTTTGATCATCTCTGGGAGAGAAGATAACTCCATCCAAGTCTGGGATACACTTACAAACCAGATGCTGCAAACTCTCAAGGGCCATAACGATGCCATTTGCGCCATTAGCTTCTCACCAAATAACAACGACTTACTTGCGTCCGGATCGTGGGATCATACCGTCAGAATCTGGGACCTCGCAGCAAGCAGCTGCCTGCAAACCCTCAAGGGTCACGATGGCGATGTCTGCGCCATTGCCTTCTCGCCAGATGGCGTCCGGCTTGCGTCGGGGTCGTCTGACTGCACTATCAAGATCTGGGACCCAGTCAATAACCTGTGCCTTCAAACGCTCCGTCGATATAATGTAGTCTCTACCGCCATCACCTTTACAGCCGATGGAACCAAGCTCGTATCAGCACTGGACGGTGATGATGTTGCAATCTGGGATGTGGCAACAGGTCAATGCCTACACAAAGCATTCGTTGGCGCTCCACTTCGAAAACTAAATTTCGACGTGACAGGCTCTCTGCTTCATACGGATAGGGGGACGATTAGTGTCGACTTTGTCTCAAGCCTAGCAGCCAGTTCGAAGCCGTATATGAGAGAATACGGGATAAGTGCAGATAATCAGTGGATCAAAAAGAACTCGGAGAACTTGCTGCGGCTATCATCTGATTATCGGACTTGTAGTTCTGCGTTGATACGGGTACCATCGATGTCACTTGTTGCTCTCGGCTCATCGTCAGGACGTATAACGATACTACGACTCCTAGACTTAAATGACACCATATCCTAGTCTAATAATGCCAAGGTATGGAAAGATTATGGTCATTTCTGGAATACTGTTCTCGTAGGTAAGACGAAGCATAGAATTATGTATGCCAATGAACCGCAATATTGCGTCGTCATGTTTTAAAGGAATGAGACAATTGCCATCTAATCGTTGCTTTATTGTGATATCATAACGCCATTCTTTTTCATGCTGATTGGTCGTGTTGCTCAATTGTATCACTTTTGGGAGAGGGAAAGCATGTACAGCGATAGCGGCAATGTATATATATATGTATTACGCACTGTGTTTGAGCCAAGGCGGATGTTCTCTGCGCAGAACAACTGCCCCACCGGTACATGCATCTGCCCGAACCACAGTGCTAGAAGTGCACGGAATCTTCTAGTACTCGCTGGCATCTGGTGCCTCCAGTAGCTTCGCGATGATGCGCGATGATGCACGATTCATCGTGTAGTGTCTCAACCACCTCACACTGACTTCAATCTCACATTTTCCACAATCAAGCGATGGTGGGAACGTCACAATCGGGTGACTTTAACTCAGTGCTATTCTAGAAATGTCCATGCCACGCAAGCTAGCGATGTTTCGCGAACCTTGGAGAGACGTCTCCAGACGCATCTCTCCATGTATAAAGAAGTCCTTCGCCAACCCCTGAGGCTCGACTCTTCTCTCATCATCAATCATAACAATCAGAACAAAAGCATCAGCTACTATATGCAAAACTGCAAAGCACCTCTTCGCAACATACTATCTCGCAACAGCCGCACTCTGAAGCCCTCTTCTCTAAGACCACTCACAACCACACCTCGCAAAATGTCTCTCTTCCAGCGCAACTTTTACCCTCCCGAGGCTTCCTTCACGCCTCTCTTCCGCCTCCTCGAGGACTTTGACAACTACTCCCGACAAGACAATGGCACCACCCCAGGTCGCCCCACTGGCCTCGCTCACTGGCAGCCCAAGTTTGACGTGCGCGAGACCGACTCTGCCTATGAGCTCCACGGCGAACTGCCCGGCATGAGCAAGGAAAACGTCAGCATTGAGTTTACAGACTCCCAGACCCTGCATATCAAGGGCAAAGTCGAGAGGACCTACAGCTCCGGCACTTCTCCCGCTGGTGCTCTAGAAGGCAAATCTAACGCCGGCGCCATCACTGAGGGCAAGGAAGGCCAGTCAAAGTCGACTTCTCACAAGCCCACCGTTGAAGACGCAACCGAAGAGGGCACCCCCAAAGAAGGCGAGGGCCAAGTCGCAACGACCTCTGAGGAAAAGAAGCCCGCCGACTCTGCCAAGTACTGGCTCACCGAGCGCAGCGTTGGCCAGTTTTCGCGCACCTTCAACTTCCCTGCTCGTGTTGATCAGGATAACGTCTCGGCCAATTTCAAGGACGGCATCCTGAGCATCACTGTTCCCAAGGCTGCTAAGCACGAACCACGACGCATTGCTGTCAACTAGATTCATTCATTAAAAAGCAAAGGATTCTATTCAACGACAAAAATTGATGTTACGATGCATGACTGGGAGTTTTGGAGTCGAATTGAAAAGCGACGGAGGTGGTGGAAGATGATGGCCACTCATTTCTGTGATTACATATAGTTTTTTAATCAATAAAAACACATTCATTAAACCATGTTCCTTTCATATTCATGTGACACAAAAGGCGTAGATTCCAGGCAGTTGATCGTGTTGCTCACTTATCGGCAATGTATTGACTAACTGCCCATTTTCTTATAGATCTAGGAGACGGTGAGAGTTATAGCTGCATTACGAACTAGACGGGAAGTTTTCAGTTACTTTTAGATGTCACTTGCCAATTCTGTTGTATCTATTCTGATCTGCATCAAGTTGTCCTTAGACTCTTGGATCAAGAATGCATATTTTCTACGATAAGATATAGTCAGTCTCTCAAAACCAAAGTTTTTTAAAGCTTTAATTACATCAGGCATCCAGGGACAACAGTCACCGATGATAGTGACACGCAAGCTGGATTGTGGATTACCCCTGTATGCTGCTAGCAGTAGCACAGATAACCCTGCATCAATATTCCAAGCCCTAGAGATAAGTCGTGGCTGAGCAGCAAACACCAAGTGCAGGGGAGCAGCGCCAAGCTGAAGGTGGCTGCACAGGCACATGCATATTGACATATTATTTACTCTGCACTACTTTGCTTCATTGCCTTGCAAATGGATATATCACTTCCATAGAGCATCGCAGCAGAGCATCAAGACGAAAGCAGCTGAACCCCCCATGGAGCGTACATCATCGTGAGAACCTTGATGTCCCAGCCAAGCTTGATTTTTCAGCAACGGTCCCTCGGGTCGCATGTGGAGTCGCGCCAGCTCAGCTACAGCGAATCAGCGCGCAGGTAATTTGAGAGCGCCCGTCATCGCTAGCCTCATGGCTCGCCTGAAGCGCCCAAAAAGGACATTCACCCGCCTCTGCGCTCATTGCGCTGCGGCAGCTGGACCGCATGACTCGGATCACGATGCCACGCTCTGCGGCTATTTGGCGCAGACGTGCCATTTGTCTACTGTAGAAGTTGCTGCGCACTGCACTCTACCTCATATTGCGAGATAGTTGGTGAAGAGAAGAGTGTTGATTTCATGACTTGATGCTGCCCCTTTCCTGCCATCTCCCACAGCATCGGGCCAAATGCGTTGAGTCGGCCTCACCATGCGCAATACCATAGTTCCAATGACAGTAGTAGTGAGCGTATCAGTCGTATAAACACCGCTATGGAAACAATCGCATAATCATCGTGGCCCCGGAAGAAGCCGCAGTGCTAGACGAGCAAGAGATTTGGTGGAGTTCGCCGGGCGTAGAGCCCAGGACGGCGGCCATCAAGGTTCTCATCACGTCTTGACGTATGCGGGGCCGAAAATTGAGCAGCCTTTTCTGCCTCCCACAGCCCCCAGAGCCGAATCACTCCTCATTTTTGCACCAAATCCACGTAACAAAGCTCAAAACCCATTCTTTTACACGCCGTTTACATAGCCTGCATTGCATTTTGTACGACACTGTCTTGAGGCTCAGATTACGCTTGTTTGATCCACACAACACCGGTTTTCCCCTGATTGCGACTCCTCCGGCAACTGGTCAACTGTTTTCTCCGACTTGGTGTGACTCGAACTCGGCCTCCAATTATTGAAAAGAGAAAAGAACAAACACAGAATCTTGTGACAGCTAGAACAGGATTTAGCAGAAGCTTCACCGCAAGAATCAGCCAGTGTTGTCCGGTTACCGAGGCCTGTTTGTCTCCTGAGAGCTGCGGCATCGTCGTTCTTGCCTCCTCTGTTAAGCCAAGACTGTCGTAACTCTGCTATATTTGCGCAGCTTTGAAGCATAACTGAACAACTCATTCGTTTCTCAAGCTACTTGTTATTCTACCTCCAAGCCACAAAGAAAAATATCGCCTATACCGCCCTCAACGCCCGACATCCGCTGGCGAACTGACGTTGAAGCACGTGTCTTCTTGAGAGAGGCCTTCATTGTCTCTTCTCTCCCACATCTGGCATATTTTTGACACAGCCCTGTCTTAATAATTTATGCTGTGAGAGAGTGCAGTCATCAGGGGGGCATTTTTGGCTCACTCGGCGTCTCCGGCCTACCTAGTAGCACATCGAGGAAGGCTACACCTTCAATATTGCGGCAGCCGTGCCAACACATACTCACATCATGGCAGACACATTGGATAGCTGCAATGGAGACGTTGTCGATCTCAAAAACCGTGGGCTGCGCATCGGCGCCATCTTCATCGTCATGGCAGCCGCAACGTTTGGCGCATTCGCACCAATCCTCCTTGCGCGGCAGACAAAAATGCACGTCCCCAAATTCACATTCTTCATCTGCAAATACGTCGGTACCGGCGTGATTATCGCAACCGCATGGATGCACCTGTTGGATCCGGCAATAGACAATCTGTCAGATCCCTGCCTTGCTCCTCGGTTAGGAGATTACCCTTGGGCTCTGTGCATCAGTTTGATGACGGTCATGGTGATGTTCTTCGTTGAGCTCATGGCTGCAAGAATTGGAGGAGACGAAGATGAACACAGCCACTCGATTGGCTCCGACAGCGACTCCGGGCCGACTATCAAAGCACTGGCTCACAAGAAATCAACCGAAAAGGAAGCCATCGCTGAAGCCTGCCCGCACGATCTTGAGAGGGGTGTCCTGCGTGGACCGGATTCAACGACGATTCCCGGCCTTCCCGACGACGTGAGCTATCCTCCTGGAGGAGAGGATCATCTCGCCCATGGTCATGAGCATGAAGACGGCGACTCACATGGCGGCCTGGCGGGTCAGCTCACAGCCATCTTCATTCTTGAATTTGGTGTCGTTTTCCACAGCGTATTCATCGGACTCACGCTCGGTACTACAAACGATCTCGTCGTTCTTCTTGTCGTACTAGTGTTCCATCAGATGTTCGAGGGCCTCGGTCTGGGATCTCGACTGGCAACAGCTCCCTGGCCTAAAGACAAATGGTGGCTGCCATACGTGCTGGGCTTCGCATTTGCCATTGCAACCCCAATTGGAACGGCGGCCGGAATAGGCGCGAGACCCAACAACGCCAACACTCAGAAGCTTGTTAATGGCATCTTCGACTCCATCAGCGCTGGCATCCTCATGTACACGGGCCTGGTTGAGCTCTTGGCGCACGAATTCATGTTCAACCCTCACATGCGAAAGGCGCCCTTGAAGATTCAGTTGTTTGCATTTGGCTGCGTAGCATTTGGAGTGGCCATCATGTCTCTATTAGCGAAATGGGCGTAGTGAGAAAATTGCTGTTTTGATTACTGCGATTTGGCTTTTCGTTATGATCTGTATGATATTTTAACTCGGCGAAATGGCATTTGGATAGTTGGGTTTACAAAAAGGCGCGTTGGCCACTGCATTTTGGGCTGGGCAAACTAAAAGAAGGCATTGTATTATAGACTATTTCAATTATGATATGCATTTGGACTGCCATGGAGACGTGATTCTCTGCGACGCTTGGCTCAGCTTCATGCTCGAATAATGTAGCTCCCCCATCTTGGCGCCATCCCTCGTATCCACATACAGCTCAAAATGCAACACATTTAGCCGATATATCTCCGCGAGCACTAGACCCCTCCATTCTTAGTCATCACAGCCCCAAGCGCTATGCAATTTCACTCATGTGCGCTAGGGCCGCAAGCCCTACTTAGCGCCAAACTGCACAGTTTGATGTCCCGCGTTCCATCTTGACGAACTTTTCTCGACCTCCAAGCCAAGTCAATTGCCCACCAGCTTCACCGTCCTCTCCCCCCAACCAACCATCCAACACCATCAAAATGGCCGGCGGAATCACCGTTCGCGATGTCGATGTAGGTCTACCCTGAAAAAAATGAAAAAAATGAATCTATAGGATTTTTGCCCCCTCAACGAACGACCTCGACGATCTCGCAACTTGCCCCCGAAGAAGAAGAAAAATATCATCGAAGCCTCCGATACTGCGATGTTGTGGTCGGCGCCGTAGAGCCACAGCGGCTTGAGTTGAGAAATACCCAGCTGTCTGAGCCTCGGGACCGACGACATATAACATAGCTGTGAACGAGTGTGGAATCGTAGAGATATATGAAAAAAAGAGAAAACAAAAATTCTTTGAGGGATCTAGGAGCAGGCGCGAGGGAGTCGCAAGACTTCTGACGACGGAATAATTGCTAATGGGATCTTTTTCGTAAATCAGGCGCAGAAGTTCATCGTCGCCTATGCTGCTTTCTTGAAGCGTCAGGGCAAGCTGCCCATCCCCGGTATGTCGACGCTTGGCAATCTTCATCTCACATCTCCAAAACGCCTTTACTAACATTACCCTCAGGTTGGGTTGACACCGTCAAGACTGGTCCCGCCAAGGAGCTCCCTCCCCAGGACATTGACTGGTTCTACGTCCGCGCCGCCTCCGTCGCCCGCCACGTCTACCTCCGCAAGACCGTCGGTGTTGGCCGCCTCCGCAAGGTCCACGGCACCGCCAAGAACCGCGGCAACCGCCCCTCTCACCACGTTGACGCCTCCGGCTCCGTCGACCGCAAGGTCCTCCAGTCCCTCGAGAAGATTGGCGTCGTTGAGCAGGACGAGGACAAGGGTGGCCGCCGCATCACCCAGTCCGGCCAGCGTGATTTGGACCGTATTGCCCAGACCACCGCTGAGGCCGAGGAGGAGGAGGATGAGGAGTAAATTTGCAATAAAAAAAAGTTGAAATTTTTCTAATTCCTTTTTTTCTTCAACTGTCATGGATGGGCGGCATTTAAAATGGGCGTACGGACTTTAGTTTGAGGTGTATGAACAAGATTCCCTCTGGTTTTTGGGCTTTCGGTTATCAAACTGGACGTGTCGCAGCCGTCTCTTCATGATCAATTTGCGTTTCCAAATGAATGTGACTGTCATTGTATGAGTAGATTTCCGCTGCAACTCTTGGTAATGCTTGTAATACGTAGAGATGAGTGTTCAAGGGCAATGCAATTAATCGTTTGCTTCCTGATGTTCGCCGGGAAGGCTCATGTCAAAGAGATTTGCCAACTGAAACCTTTGACTCTTGCTCTGCAGATGTAGATTGAAGATCAGATACAAGGTAGATACACTTGAGTTATTCTGGTTCATACCGGTAATTAAACCACACCAATTTCAGCACTATGAAAGAAAACTACCGAACCATCTCATATTGACAGTAGAACCCCCGAGAGTTCAACATACAAAAGCGAAGACGAAAAAACGCAAATGTCCTTGATGCAGGGTAGCGACTGGATGTAGTAGGTACGAATGAAAAAAAAGGAGTTGAATTATTAAAAAGCTGCAACTACCAAGTAAATACGAAAGGCCGTAGGCGCTCAATAGGACGAAAAAAAGAGCGAGAATAATAATAAGTGTAAAGACCAAACAATATAGAAAAGCGAAGGTTGCAATTACACATGTATGAATATTTGAGCTTCGTTCTTCATGTCCATAGCTCAGACGCAGGCTCTCGCTCGTGGACGCTTACGTAAGCATCTGATTGACTGCGCGGACTACAACACCACGTTCTACCGTGCCAGAGTTGGTGATGTTTCGTTCACTACCTTCATCTTTTGGACATTGCAGCAACCAAATATTCGCCTTTCAACTAGTCCCAAATGGGTTTGTTCAAGATGTACGGCTTCCAGGATGGCATCGTACCATCCAAAGACCGGCCTCTTGGTCACCCAAGTCTCTTCATATCGCCCTTGATATCGCCCTTGATTTGCCCTTGATATCGCTTGTTTTGTGTGAAAAATGGCACATACAACCTCAATCTACGACGTTGTAAGACTGAGGAAGAAGTCAATGCACTATGAGACGTGAAAATCTACAGGGAAGCTATTTGGGAGATGCCGTCGTGGACTTTGACTTTCTCTATGCTCTGGTTCTTACTGGAACATGACCCTCTTCTGCTAGGCGGAGAGAAGAGGTATACCCTTCACCGCCTGCGAGGCCGTATCACCACAAAATACCACACGTGCCGAGTACTTACTAGTCGACGCTGACTTTCCAACGAGTTGGCTTTCAAAAAGATGCCCGCCCAGTCAACCTCTGGAAACACCCAAACTAGGCGAGATATCTCTGGTGAGGACGAGCTCCCCTTCATCACATGCGCGTTTCGCTCGCTAATTACTGCACACAGTAGCCAAAGAATTCAAGCAGCCTTTATCTAGCATTAAAAGCCTGACGGCCAGCCCTATGAATGGCAGGCTGCACTCACCCTCAACATCAACACCTCGCGCCATCACCGGCCGCCATAATGGAGGTCGTTGCCGAGGAAGAGTCTCTCCAACCAAGAAAGCTGCCAGAGTTTGACATATCATTTCGAGATACGCTGCCATCGTTTTATTTCCATCACATCATCGACCCCATCGCCGCAACCCTCCGCGTCGAAGTTCTGGGCCCCAACCTCGCATACACCTTTCGCCACGACCGCGCAAAGGAGAAGCGCATACCAGCCTCCAACCTCTTCAAACGCCTGAGCTGCAAGACCACAGGCTTCCTCGCGCTTCGAACCGACGCCGGCAAGAAGCGCATCGTGCTGGCCTGGGCAGAAAGCGGCCATGGAGTCGGCCCCAACGGTGACTTGCTCGACCCGGAGCCAAGCGTTCTCCCTAATGACGTGTGGGCACAAAGAGTGGTTTCCGTAGGCAAGATGTTCGGCCTACGCATGAACCGCCCGTATGACGGCCAAATCTCCCGGGTCATGGGTCAAGATTTGTCTGGCATATTCCTGGGCGGCCACGTAGAGGTGAAGCTCGCGGTGCACGCCGTCTTTGTCCTGCTCACCAAGTTTGGCATCACACAGGACCTGGACAACGTTTCGCTCAGGCATCTAAAGAGACTGCGCGCCGCACGCTGGGAGGACGGCTCAAGACCTGCCTTTGAGATTTACTTTTCGCGCAAGAATTGCCCCTTTTGCGGCAAATTCGTCAAGACGCTCCAAAAGGCCACCGGAATCCGGCTCAAGCTCATATGGAGAGATCGTCTCGTCAAAATAGTGTACGAAACGAAACAAATGACCAAGACGGGTCCGACGAACCGGCCGCAGCAATCGCAGCAATCGCAGCCACAAGAGGTTATCGACATTGACATGGACGACTGCGTGACAATCATCACCGAGATGACAGAAGAGGTTCGCGCTATTGACCTAGTCGACCTCTCCCGCCTGCGCTCTGCCACTGCTGAGATTATCAACCTTACAGGCGATACCTGCAACGGTGACACCGCCGTCAGTCAAAACAACATTCCCGAAGAACGAGCACCAGATGGACCATTGCCCTCCGCAGCAGACGCCTACATCGACGGCCTGGCATATTGTGTCGGCCAAATCGAGCAGTGCCCTGCAGGCGCCCAAACCGCCATCCTGGAACTCGCCGAGAAACTCCACCAACGCAGTGCAGCAGCAGCAGCAGCAGCAGCAGCAGCCCGTGCCAACATCAGCAAGCCTCTCCCTGCCACGCCTCAGGTAGCTCCGCCAGACTTTGGTGCGGAGGCCACTTTGCCAACTCCGCCATCCAGCGACGAAGATGTGAATGGCGATTCGCTGAGGGCGTTACTGGAGAGCAACTCTCGGAATGAAGAAGATACCTTGAGTCCAGTTCAAACGACAACTCGAATTGAGATTTACGGTGCTGGAGATGCTGGAACAGAATTACCTACAGTTGCTAGTGGAAGTGAGCGTCAAGGCCGCACAAGACCTTCTTTCTACATTGAAATTCCGTCTCGCCGATGGGCCAGCTCTCCCGACCCGTTCTGAACGCTAATTAAAAAACGAGCTCCCGTTTTGAGCAACATGTGAAAGTAATGGCGGCTATTATTTATCTGTTTTATGAGCTTAGACCTCATGTATGAAGGCTACCCAAAGAGCATCTTCTCCATTTTATTTTCATATCTGGGCTTGTTATCATGCCGCATTATTTGCTAGTAACATATCTACATGGCAAGTTTACACAATACACGCAGTATTTATCATCTCTTTCTCCTGTGATGCCATGCTCTAGTTCTCATCTTATTACCCAGCATCAAGCTCTCTCAATCCTCCCTCGCCCTCCCCCTCACAACCCCCCTAAACTTCTCCCCCAACCCCTCCACCACAACCCTCACATCCGGCGCCTTCAGCTCCTCCTCGCCATCCCCCCTCCCCCCAGCCAACTTCCTCCCCCCAAGCCCCAACTTCCCCATCGTCGTAACAAACTTTACATCCTCGCCATGCCGAGGCGGGCCCTCCTTCGAAGATGGCGTAATCACCGTCGTGTCGAGCAGGGACTGCCACTGCGAGAGATAGACGCCCGGCCCAGACGTCATGGATCTGTGCGTAGTAGCAGCAGAAGAAGAAGCAGTAGCGTTAATAACCATCTGCAAGCGTCGCTTAGAAAGCTGCGTAACGGAATCAAGATACCGCGCGTGGGAATCAATCGCCCGAAGCACCTTGTCCCTAGTCTCCTCATCATCAAGAGAAGCAAACAGCCCATTCAACAGCTCCTTCATACTCCTCTTCTTCCCTTCATCACCAGGACCTGGCTGTCTAAACCTCACAGCCACATCCTTCGCCCACCGCCGAAACTCCTCCCACACCTCGGGGCAATTCTTGGCAAAGTCGTGAATCCACCGATACAGCAACCCGCGATTATTCCTCAACAGCACCACGTAATCCTCCACACTCGCCAATCGATCCCCTTCATCCCCGCTCCCCTTCTTCGGCCTACTCGCCCTTATGAAGTCCGTGATAAACCCCTGCGTCGCCTCTAGATAAAACCGCAAATCCACCCGCGAATGCACGCTCCGAATCATCGGCTCGTACGCACCCACCACGTCTTTAACCGCCTGCGTAAACAGATCCGGCGGCGTGCGACACAGCACCGCCGTAATCGCCTCGCGATCATGCACCGACAGCAGCGCAGAGTAGTACTCCAGGCACAGCCTGTGCTGAGCGTCCGTCATGCCCGCCGCAAGCCTTGCATCCTGTGCTTCAAGAATCGTCACGATGATCGACCTCCCGCTCTTGACGCTCTCCTCTCTCGCAGCAACATGCTCACTCCTCGGCAGCGAGACATACATCCGTATCGCCTCGAGCATCTCCTCCGTCGGCGCCGCATCACTCTTGCTCTTCTCAACCTTTTCCGCGCTCTTCTTAAACTCCGACGCGTCCCACGATAAGACAAGCGAAATAATCCGCTGCAGCAGATTCATCCCGTCGTCAGCGTTCGCCGTCAAGCCAACCCAATTCGTCAGACTCGTGACGCTTAGCTTGGCCAGCATCAGACGCATCATGCCGCTAATCATAGTAGCAGCATTGCCAATGCGCAGCGTCTGCTTGATCATCTTGTAGGGGATCAGGCTGTTGATGTTTTCAATGAGCTTGAGGAGATACTGGCCCTCGGGTGAGAGAATAAAGATGTGGTGAGCAAACGTAGCTAGACTACACACTGTCAGCAACCATTCATCACGAAAACCTGCAACAAAACTCACTGTATAATCGTATAATCCAACGCAGCCTTCATCATCGGCGAATGCCCCTCGACATCCTCCGTCCCCTTGACATGATCAAACATGTCGTCCACCAGCCCCCCATACGCCCACTCCCGCCACGCATCCTCAAACGCCCTCGCCAAATCCTCCGCCTTGCCCTCATCATACTTGTCCTCCTCCTTCTTCTCTCCCCCATCAACTCCCCCCAGCAACCCCCTCGCCACCATCTCCATCACGCTACTCGCCCCCGTCGCCAGCGTCTTCCTCGTCCCCATCGCCCCCTTATCAAAACTCTCCGACAGATCCGCCTCCGCAAACCTCGCCAGCAGCCCTTGCATCCGCACATCCCAAAACTCCCTCGGCAGGTCCCTCACGCCGGGGAATGGCAGTACCAACCTCGTCAGCAGCATCTGCAGCACCGGCGATGTCGGTTCCACCTCATCCTTACTACTGCTGCTAGTGTCATCATCATCACTGTCATCACCATTCTCCTCTTCAGCAGCAGCAGCAGCACTCTTCCCCCTCCCCCCAAGCCAAAACGACGACACCGGCGTCCTCGACCTCGTCGGCGTCCCCGGCCCCGACCCGGACTTGGGCGTCCCTCCTCCCACCGACTGCGTCTGCGCCGCGGCCACCTTCATCGTCCTCGCAAAGGGATATCCATAGCCCGTCACCGCATCCGGCGCCTTGAAGCCCTCAATCTCGCCATACGTTTCGTGGTGCGTGAGAATGTCAAACAGCGCCCGCGTCTGAGCCTCGGTGAGTCTGAGCGCTGCTGTCGACGTCGATGATGAAGGCGGCGGTGCCCCTGATGCCGCCTCTTTCGAATCCATCGCGTATGATATCTCGCTTGATTCCTTTTGATATCACACTTCTTCCTCTCCTTCCTCTCACGCTCTCTCCAGGAATTTAAAAGGGCACAGCTAGTAGTATAAAGCCGACCCTACTTATGAAACAAGGTAGCAAGTAAGCTTATCGCATCTTCCCAGGGCTAGCGCAATCTCTAATTAACAGAATATATGTCAAAGCTTCTGGAAAGCGCACAAAGACGTAGTATATAGGTAGATGGCAACGGGTTCAATTAAGACTCGAGTGGCGGTCAATAAAAACGGATGGACATGGAACAAACGGAAGAGGCGGTTTCTACGAATCTTCGCCGAGTAGGTAAGCCGCAGGGAACAGTTTTCGGTTACCTGTTCGGGCGCACCACGGGCGACTTTATTTGATCGGCACAAGCTCAAGCAGCGGCCAAAAGACATTCCAACCTCATGAATACGTAGAGGTGAAGCCAATTGCGGGTTAGCTTCACGCCACCGAGATCATCCTTTTTCGTCTCTATCAAGACCCACTTCAAGCTCAGCGTCTGGAGACGTCATCCTTAATAGCAGTAGACAAGATTATACAGTCAACAGTCTAATTGAACAAAGCAACAAAATGATAACCACATGAAATTCATTTCATCTCAATTGATTCGATTACTAAAACACTAATAGCTATATTACCACCGTGGTATCAGGTAGGCGTACACCAAAAAAGGAGCGATGAGGATATCGTAACAGGATATAATAGGTGCAGCATACAGAAAGAAAAGGAACATGAGCATCGTCGACTAATACACGATAATTGAGGCTCCATTAAGCGGGAAAACCATTAAACAAAGGAAATACGGTATAGGTAAAGAAAGAAGCAGCCTCACGTCTGTCCTTACGGGTATAGAATTTCCACATCTGCGCTCCCAACTGATCGTTCACTGCCTTTTTTCTTCAACATCGAAATTAGCCCACCGCTACATCCCTAGTAAGCAGCGGGAACATGTCCGCCAAGAGGGCCACCGTTTGAGCTTTCGCCAGCCATGGCCAGGCCCTTGCCGTTGGCCAAGCCATTGCCATTGATGTTGCTATGGATGTTGCCATTGAAAGCACCAACATTACCATTTACATTGCCATTGGTGTGTCCACCGGAGACGGCATGGGCCTTTCTCTCGATCCGAGGCACGCTGGGAATGTCGGTGCTCTTCTTGGCGTCGCCAATGGAAAAGACAGGGCTCTCCCACTTGTCGCCCTTGGCAGCGAGCTCCTTGTATTCAGTCGCCTTGGAGCTGATGCCGCCAGGCAAGTGAATGTCGGGGAAGATGCTGTCCTGCTTAGTCACGGCGACGTTGACCTTCTTCTCAGCAACAAAAGCCTCTGCCTTCTCCTTGCCTTGAAGGATTCTCTTCTGCATAGCATTGTAGTATCGCATGTAGATGTTGGCGGCCTCTTCAGGGTTCTCCTTGGCCTCTTCGGCGGCACGATCAGCCTCCTGCTTGACCTGGTAGAGGAACTCGTCGGCCTGGTTGCACTTGTCCTTGATGGCCTTCTCGATTGCCTTTTGCAGCCCAGGGCGGATAGCCTTGAGCGCAAGTGGTTTAAAGAGGCCGAATAGGAGCTTGTGGTTCGACTTCTTAACTTTAAGCTTCAGGCCCTGAACGTTGACGTCTACCTTTTCCACCTTGAACACGTGCTGGGCATCCTTCTTGTCTGGTGTGGCCACCTTCAACCTGAAAGAGAAGCCGTCGCCGGGGAGCACCATGTCGAGCACTCCAGTATCCTTGATGGACGGAAATCCGCTCTTGCGATTAATGTAATAGCTGACATCTCGGAGGTCCATCTGAATACCAGTAACTTTGATATCCACGCTATGCGTGTGCTTGTTTGCAAACTTCTTGCGTCCCCAACGCATATAATTGTCGCTGGCAATCTCGAGGACGTTGGGCATGAAGTTGTCGCTCTCAAGCACCAGATTTTCAATGACGGCATCGACCTGGGGGTCGGAGTACTCGATGCGCGGGATCGGAACATATGCAATGTTCTCAAAGATGGCAGGAACGATGACTTCTGTCAGATCCTTGATGAGATGAGGCTTGAATACAGGCTTTCCGTCCTCGTCGTTGCCCAGATCCTTGAACAGCTTCTGGATGGCATGACCAAATGCCTTGTTTTGAGGATCTTGGTCGAACTGATCGGCGATAAATCTGACCTCGTCAATGACACGGTCGGTGTGGCTACGGTATTTCTCACGGAGCAAGTATCGGCCGTGGTCGTAGAGTCGATTCCAGTCATCGGTAGACTGCTCCTCAAGGACATAGCCCTGCTCCAAGAGGCATTTCCGGATGTAGGTGTCGACCTGCTTGAACCAATCGCTGAGCTCTCGGTCTTGATCGGCATCCTTGTAGATCTGGCTGATTGACTGCCACAAATCTTCCGTCGAAGTGCCATTGGCGAAACGCTCAATCAGCGTACGCAAGTCTTCCTCGGCCGCAGACAGTCCAGTTCGAACGTCCTTGGCAGAGTCGGCAGAGCCTCTTCCATAGTTGCGTCCATGTCGACCGTATTCTTCGGCCAGACGAAGGAGAGTTTGCACGGCCTGCATATAGTCGGGGTGCTGCTGGCATTCGAGCACAATCTTTTTGAGACGGAAAACAACCTGATCTCTGCGCTCTTGAGGCATCTTCTTCTTCAGGTATTCTCGGGTTCTGCGACGGTACTCTTCTTTCCGCGTCTTGGCCTTGTCCTGAAGATCGTCATCGACATTCTTGTCCAGCTTCTCGTTCACTACTGCCTTGGCCGCGTCGGCAGACGTGTTTTGGCTAAGCTGAGTAGTGTTAATGGCACCATTCTGAGGCACCGTTCCCACAGGAGGCAATGCTCCAATCTGAGGGGCCGCATCCGCTGGAGTTGTCACTGGAGGCACGACTCCCGGTGGATGCAAAGATCCCGCCTGGTCCATCCTCGCTTGAGGAACCGTACCAGACTGGTCTCCAAGGGCAGCAGCAGTGACGACATCGTGAGCATCTTGCTTGGGATCGCCCTTGTAGAGCGTTCGCGCCTGGTTCTTGACACCTTCTTTGGAAAGATCAGGCTTCTCGTGCCATGTGTTGTCGGGAGCAGCTTCGTCCATCTGGTTGAGTTGTTCATCAGAGGGGCGAATCTTGTTCGCAGCGTTCATAGCGCCGTCTCCAACCATGTCACGGAGTAAAACAGAGGCATCCTTGACTGTAAACAATGGTCAGTCTCAACGATTCTTCGCCCGGGATAAAAGGTAATGACTGAGGGAGAGTCTACGTACGCAGTTTTCGGAACTGGCCGTTTGTGATGAGCAAAGTGCCCAGAGTTCGCAAACCCTCGAGAGCTTCGTCCTTGTCTCGCGTCGCGGTGTCCTTGGTCAACGGAGCGTTTGGAGACTTGAGGCCCTTAGTATCGTAGTGCGTAGTCTGCCAAATAAAGTCCTGAATCAGGTTGCCGTGATTCTTGGACAGCAGAAGCTGCTTTGCGAGCCTCACAACCTCTCTCGCATCCTCGACCAGCACCTGTCCATCGGCGGAGAGCTTGTTGGAAGGCTTGCTGAGGGCCCTGGATTGCAGAAAGCTGTTCAGGGCAATGTCGATTTGTTCGTTCTAAGCCTGG
This sequence comes from Trichoderma gamsii, assembly GCF_001481775.2. Classification (NCBI taxonomy): domain Eukaryota; kingdom Fungi; phylum Ascomycota; class Sordariomycetes; order Hypocreales; family Hypocreaceae; genus Trichoderma; species Trichoderma gamsii. The sequence continues at coordinate 397,392 of NW_020171364.1, forward strand.
AGTCAGCAAATAGCCACGAGAAACAACTTTCTAAGATACATACAGAAGGGGTTTTGCCATTCTTGAAGGCATTGAAAATGCCGTAGATCTGGAGCTTGCGGTTGATGTCATTCTCCTTCTGCTTGATGTCGACGGGTTTGTTGACATTAGCAGCCATGGTGAAGGTAGTTGCGATTCTTGGTCTTGATCAATTCGAAGGTGAATTCGGCAAAAAAAGAGAAATAAAAATTGAATAAAAACAAAAGAAGTGTGCCTAGTGGTGTGAGAGGCACGCAGAATGTGGTATCGATTGCAGACGAGCGGAAGAACAGGTCAGGAACACACTCAACAAAAAGGTGAGTGTGAGTGGTCGTTTAGAGATTAGTTTGAGGGGCAAAAAGCAGTAGCTTTGGGGGTATTTGGGTATCTCAGAAATTAGGTACGGATTGTAGCTGATAGATGGAAGAGAGAAACAGGAGCACAGGGCAAGAGCTGCATGCGGCAGTCGCAGTTTATAACACCCAGTGGCAGCTGCCGTGAATTGACACGCGCGAGATGGCTGCTCCTTCCACTGACCCTCAATTACATCAATTCCCATGCTAGCTCTGCCGCCTTGCTAGCGGCATCGAGAATCCAGAAATCAACAAACAGCAGTCGCTGAGCTTGATGCTCATGCCCAGGGCAGTGACGTTGACTTCGAGTAAGAAGTACGTCATCGCGTTGGACAATCTCAGGACGGCAGCGAATGGGAGGAGACCGCCCGAACAGCGCTGTACCTTGACCACAGACAGGGCGTGCTGTAAGTTGGAGGTACCTTTTTGGTCCACAGCTGCCAAGGCCTGGAGCTGTTTTACTTTTGTTCTATACAGACTCGGGGATTAATATTGAGAGAGGAAACAAAAAGAGGCGTATGCGCATTGAGGCATCGTCGGGCATCTGGCCAATGAGACGGGAGAAGAGCAGCTGGTAGCGTGCAAGTAGCCAGGACAGGGGCGTGTGCTTTACTCGCCGCGCACAGACGATCTGCAGCCTAAGCAAAAGCCGGAAATTGGCCACGATGGTTAGCATGTGCTGCGACGCATGAGTGAGACAACACCGTCTTCATCATAGCATGTGCTACTTGACCTACTATTCGTTCTGCACGTGTTTCTTCCCCCCAATTAATAACGAAAATAACATCCTTCTCATCGCATCCATCGCACCACGCATTGTTCCTGAAGCCCAACTTATTAAACTTTGCGCCCTACTGTCAAATACGAGTATCGCTCCGCAAAACTTTTATTCTGGCACAGCCCGGGGAAATCCCCACCTTCGTCTACCGCTGACCCGCTGTGGCGACGGCCAAGGGGGCACCCGAAACTGATGCACGGCTACAGAATGTAAGCGTCATCGAAACCGAACGATGCCTGCATCTTAGCCATGACGAATGCATTGCTTGCTGTACAACCGTCTATTTGTCTACACGGCGCAAGGATATGCATCAATGACAATATTTCATCTCCCGCGAGAAAAGGTTTAGAATAACGTGTGGCTACGGGAACAATTGCCGGCATTAATGGCCAGAAGCGGTAATGACAGTAGCTCATCTTTTCTACTATCGAGTATGAAATCAGGTCAAGTTGCTTTCATGTCCCTGACCGGCTAACACGGCCAATATATCACATTGGCATGATTATGGAATGTGCTGGCGTGCTAGAACATCTCGATCCGCTTCCGCATCTGGCCATCTGAGACAAAGCACCAGAGTACTTCCAAAAGCAACCCTCGCAAATCAATTCCGGTTTTAATGAGATGGCACACACGGCTACATGCAGTTAGCACAGGTACCTGGTAGCAGTAAAATGCCCGAAACAAGCCAGTCCACACGATCATTCCAAAGAACAAAAGAACAAGCAATCCATTGTAGTATTTAGCTCAATAACGCCGTTGCAGTGTATCTATCATAAGGTAAAACGTGACCACAGTAGTATGCCCCTAAGCCATCAACTGGCTTCCTCACCAGTCGGTGCTGTTCTTGATGCAGTGCCCAGATCATTAAAGACTTTTGCCTTAATCTGAGCCGCCATCAGCCCAGACATCTCCTTAGTCGCAACCAAGTTCGCATCCTGAGCAAGCTTTTCCACCGCTTTATCCGACGCTCTTGCGCCAGGCATCATCGCAGACGCAACTCTCGAGCGCATAATGCTGGAGGTGGCCTCTTTAATCTTGGAGCTCAAATCCAGCATTTGCTTGTTGCCGTAGTCGCGGTTTGTCAGCAGCGGGTCCTGGCTAAGCGTCTGCACCCAGTATTTGTGCCACATGAGCTCCAGGAGGTGCGAGTCCAGGGAGCTCTTGAAGTGCGAAACTTCGAGGCTGTAGTATCGACTTGAGTGGGCGCCAAACTCGGCAGCCTTGTCAAGAGGGATTGCTTGGAACCCGTCAGACGTCTGCCCCCCGGCGTCGGCCTTGTGATGCGCAGGATAGGTTCGGAATGCTCCAATCTCGACCTTGCCGGCGCTGATGGTGCGATCCGGGTCGATCACCACCGCCAAGAACGGATCCTGGAACTGCTGCTGTAATGCCTCCGTCTCAACGTCAATGCCGCTGAGCCAGCAACCGTATCCCGGGTGGCTGTGATACCATCCAACGACGTTCTCTTCTCTGCCCTGTTTGCGGCACAGGTCCAAGTATTCAATCAGATATTCGTTCGCTTCATTCTGTGCGTTGACTCGCGTCTCGGTTCCTTCGACAGGCAGTCGGAAAGCGTCCGTCACCACAAAGGTCTCTCCATCGATGTGGCCCTGCATCAGGCCCATGACTTCAAGTGATCCTCCAGATCGAGCGTGCATCGTCATCTTAATCAAGGCAACGGCGCTGATCCTCACGTATTTGAAGTAGTTGGGGTCTGCCCTCCACGCTTGAGCAGCTACCACGGCCTTTTGGGCCTCGGCGTTGAAGTTGTATAGCGCATCTCGCTTGGCGTCGACCAGCTGGACATTGTTGTCCAGCTCTATCACGTCACATCCGTCAGCTGGAATTCATAGAATCAAACCGGGAATCGTCATGACTACTTACCCCAAGCTGTACGTGCTGCGGCCTCCATCCTGAACTGCCGGGCTGGTGTTTGGCAGAGCTAAGATGGATGGGCGTGACGAAGCTCAGTGGAGGGAAGCTGTCACGGTTGATCTGCCCCGCCTGGAGACATCGCACCGCTTTATCGATTAGCGATAAGGCTAAAGTGGGGACCTAACATCCAGCTCCAGGCATTCTGTTCCGAATAATCAAGTCTCTGTCTGCTTCAGTCCCATTTCGACTGCCTATTAGTAAGAACTGGCTTCTTACAGTGCAACCAGGGCAGCTAATCGTTTTTTTTTAAACATTTTTGATGTTTAATTTTAGTGTCTTGCCGTTCTATATGTCCTTATGCAACCATGTTTCCTCGTTAATAGCGCAAGCTCACACTGAATATAGCGGGGACTCTCAGCTTACAACAAACTGGACGTTCTACTCTATGAGCCTTTTAAGCTATTATGCAACACTTCAACGAACTTACTTGCGATTGAAAAGTTTTGATCACTTTAACTCCGGTTCTAAGCATGAGAGTCTCCAAGCAAATGGGACACAACCACTGCTTGAGACAGAAACTCGCTACATTTCACCTAACATCACCATAGGACATCACCGAGGCACCACCAAGGCCGACATCTGTCAGTGAGTTATTTTGATCACGGCTGTGACAAGAACCAAATTTCCAATATACCTAAGCCCGTTTTGCACCGGCTCCACTACCCGGTGTGGCGTCTCCTGACCGCTTCGTCGATAATAACGGCATTTACGCATAATCACACAAGACAAGGCGGGCGCAAAGCTGGCTTCAATCACATGCATTCTACACGAATACAATCCAAGCAACAGACAAATGGTGTCAGAAATGATACATGTACATGGTCAATACCGTCAATCAGCCTCATATCCTCAATGGTTACCATCCTGTCCACTTTTGAGAGTTGATCCGTCCATGCATGACACTTCTTCTCGGCATATACTCTGCAGCTTTAGTAGCTGCAATAGAACATTAGCATATCCCTTCCGAAAAATCAACGGGAGGCGAAGAAGAGTTACTTGAACACGAGAACCCCATCCTCATTTCCAATGTAGTCGTCCAAATTGATAACTTGCTCCTCCGCCAAGGAACCATCCAGCCTGTACAAGGAAGTGATGAGCAGCGGTCCCTCTAGTCTCCACGATTCCACGTCAACAGTGTCAAAGATGCCGCTGCCTCCAAACTCAAAGAATCCATCATTGTTGCCGATGTATTCATTAATGTCGAGCACGCTCTCTACCCAGTCACCAGCCTCGGTGGCGACGGTGGCAACGAGCAACGAGCCGTCAAGGCGGAAGTCCTGTGCGGTCTGAGAGAAAGCCATGTTGTAGTGATGAGATATGATGATCCAAGCAAATGATTGTAAATGTTCAGTAGAGTTATCTGAAAGACAGAACGGGTAGAGGCTCCTTAATATAGGCCTCCTTGTTAGAGGCCTCCCTATCTTCCGAAAGACCTCCTTATTACAGACAACATGGTGCTATCCAGGCTTTCACATTTTGGGCTCAGCCGTCCAGGGTCCTGCAGCAGCAGTGTGCTCGAGTTTCACGTTGTGAGTGGAGGCGCATTGCAGACGATTGCCGTGAAGCCGAACTGATGCCCTGACGCTGAGCGAATTTGCTGTGTATGCCACACAGCCCCATAGGGAATCCTGGTTAATGAGGGGTAGCATCATTCCATGAGAGATAAAAACGAAGCAGCGATGAGTCTGCTGAACAGAGCCGCAGAGGCTATGATGATGGAAGCCATGGAAATATATTGTTTTATGCCTTTTGTTCTAGTGGCTTGGCGCCTTCTATCAGACTGCAATAATTGGATAAGAAAGACATGCTAGTGGACAATCTTAGATCGATCGCTTTCTTGGCTCTGCTGGCGGTTTTGCATCCAACCGCGGAATCTTGGCGGTCAGTACGACCCTGAAACCCCCGCTCAGTTGCAGGATTTGGCCCCTCTGTTGGAGTCGAGATTCAATATATCCGAAGCTGCAGTGATGCATAGGGATAAATGGGTGGAGTTCTAAGCTCTGTAACTCGTGGTATTGGCGCAGATGGATCGTTACTAACAAGAGCTCGTAAAAAGAGGACAGCACTACGGATTGTTAAATCTTTCGACTACTGTGATTATATACGCAATGAAACCTCATAGATGATCTATAGTGCTCTGATTATGTATTTGAATTATCAAAGAATTTGCGGCTCAAAATTTGAGTGTGTATTTGGGCTTTTGCTGTAACCGGGTAGCATTCGTGAGACAAGCCTGTTCGGGCTGTGCAAGATGACCGCACTAATAACCGAGCATAATACCAGCAACAATGGTTTTCTTCTTCTTCTGCTTCAGCTTTGCATTTTGTAGCTACGTGCGCTTCCGGAAGAAATTGCACATTCACTTGTAAGCGCATAGCTGCCATCGCTACGGTTCAGGAGACCGCAAAGTCCCCACTGATCGGACCCAACTCTGGTATCATATACGCGGGCCTATTTCCCAATTCTACCTCTGAGCCCGGATCACCACCCCGTTTATTCTCGACCTTCACGGCCATGCTTAATTGAACGCAGAGATTGCCATTTCGATAATCTCGATTGTTCCGGCGCTACCAAGTGCGCGATGAGCCGTACCCGCAGATTCAGCATGTAGATCGTGGAAAAAGATAGATTAACAACAGTAGGAGAGTGGATTCTTCAAGAAGTACTAACATCATGTTGGAGTTTTTTCTCCGAAGCCCACATTAGTTGACGACGTTTCACGGGAGTAAAAAGCGGGAGCGTGAGAATGGTATATAGATAAAGAATAGATGTGGTATAAGTACATGCAAAATAGCGAGGAGATTCCAATGAATCTTCACAAGCTGGCTCCCAGTTTGATATATCCAACGCCGTGCTCAACACACAAAAAGCACATTGTAAAAAGCGTCCCTAGTTATTAAAATTTTCTCTCTCAGAAAGTCGGCTAGAAACAGAATTCGCCGCCTTCCTCGAAACAAGCACCCATCGTTTCCACTGAGCCACACAAAACCTTTTTCAAATTCCTCTCTCTCAATTTTTTGACGTTGAGACGAGCAGACCAGTGTGGACCTCGCCACCGCCAATGTTGGGATCCGTCAGGTTGTGGGTGGATAACGGAGAAGGCTTGAGGTAGCAGTCTCCAGGAGCGTGTCCTTGCAGCGCAGTGGCCAAGACACTCCATTCGGGAATGAAGGAGACGCCCACGCATTTTCCTTTTGTCGTGTTGTAGTGGTTCCATCCGGCGCAGGCATCCATGCAGCCTTGGAAGGTGTTGGCGAAAACAGAGTATACCGGCGAGAGGCTGTGGGTATCCTTGTCGCAGTACATGGTAAAGTTGGCATTGTCGAAAGCTAAGGAGAAATTAGAATCACTGTTTTTTTTTTTCCCCTGAGAGACAAAAGACACTTACATTGAGATGTGTACCTGGTTCCGTTGACATCTCCCGGGTTGTCTGAGCACCCATTGGTGATGCTGTTCCAGTCTGTTGGAGTAGAGGTTCCAGAACTGCTGCTGCTCGAGGAAGTAGGCGTGGCTTTGGCCTGGGCTGCAGACAGTGAAGCCTTCAACTGCCGCACTTGGGACTGTGCATCGTTGTAATTGCTGGCTGCGACTCCGGTACCAGCTGCTAATCCAATAACCGCGGCAGATAGGATGGCGATGACGATTGATAGAAGAAGAACGAGGGAGATTCCGCAGACAGTAGCAGCAGCAGCCGCAGGAGGATGAGTCTTTTCCGGGTCAGCGGATCCTGGAGCTTGGTATGAGGCATCATGAGACATGACACCTCCTACAGGCACTCCAGTTCCAGGTCCAGCCGCTGAGCCAGGCTTCACAACGTCGGTGTATTGCCCATTCTGTCCATAGGCACTGGGTGGGTAGGCACTTTGCGGCTGAGAGACATATGTCGGCGCGATAGATGGCTGAGGCGACCAAACTGGCTCCGGATGCGACTGGTGATAGGCCTCGGGCAAGTCATGACCGGGTGCCACCTCGGGGAAATCGTCGTGCTGAGAAGACATGTTTGTTTAGTCTGGGAGAGAGATCTTCACTGGTCTGTGTTGCTTTGCAAACTTACAGTGGGAGTCATCTTGTAGGCGTACGGATACGTCTTATTCGACATTCGAGCAGAGCCCCAAGACCTAAAAGACCACCCGGGGGCAGTTGGGGGCCTGCAGAGCTTATGAACGATTTCTGATTTATTTTGGGCCTGCCTGACTGGCCTTTCTTCATGGAGCGAGGGTATCGATCAGGAGAATGGGAGGCGAGGATCGGGGGGACCCTCTATCTTGCCCAGTCCACCTGTCTCTCGCAGGGATCTACTGCATACATAACCTATTTGGCATTCAAACAGCAGGTGGAGTCTCTTGCTCAGCCCTACATCTCCAGGCCATGGGAGGCATGTACTGCCACAATATTCAATAGCGGCCATGCAGTGTAAAACATGCATACTTGTACATGTCAGTTTGCAAGTGCCAAGTACCTATCTGTAAAGTGTTCCATCGTCAAAGCAGCATTAAGGATGCGCCCTCATCGCGTGTCATCCCCCTCACTGGAACTGCAAATCCTTGGATCAGCTCGTCTCTGCATGGACAAGATTGCCACGGCAAAGCAGGCAGCACAAGATTCACGCGACTTTGGAATACAAAACAGCCCAAAGGGACCCTCAACACTAGCGCTGACGTTGCCAACATAACCATACGAGGAGGTCCCATGTAAGCCACGCAAAAGTTGGCGGCGGCGCAGATTGTTTCCCCCCGGGATCACCCTTAGCTCAGGTGGACTTTGAACCATCCCGCCGGTTATCCGCGCTTGGCTAAGCTGCTGGCCACTGTATCCGGCAATTGAGTGATTAGTCGAGGCCCTCTCTTCGTCTCATCACCGTCGCTATGTTTAGCCGCCTGCAGAACCGCGCCAACCAGTCAGGACGGCGAACAGCCCAAAACCTGAAATGAACCAGGTCACCGCCCGCGTGGGAAAATATGCTTGGCTCATAAGCTAGCCTGGTGCTACATTAGCTGGGGTCTATTTTCTACAAGGTCCAAAAGCAGGAGTCGCTAGATTCTAGCGCCGAACATTACTCGGCACATCATTCAAGTATTAGCCCGAATCGAGTTGTGAAGCAACGGCCTGATGTAAGCCGAGGATGGCCTTGGATTAAGAAACCATCATTCTCATTCTTGTGTGGTAAACAGTTCAAGGGCCAAAGAACGCCTTGCAGGCCATATCGCTTTTCTTGTTCGAACGGCATAAACTCGTGTAATAGGGGTGTGGAGTCACAGGCCCTGCAATCAACTAGGTATTGGCGCAGGGGAAGAAATAAGTGGATAGTAGTTTGTTGAGCCTCTTTTTGACAAAAAGAGAGCGAGAAGAAAGAGAGAAGAAAAAAAACGGTTGATGGCTTTTGGCGAACACCCAGGGCGAGTAACCCTTGTTTCGGCGACTTCGAAACCTTGCCACTTGGATCCTTCTGAACTAGCTACACGACTACACGACAAAATGGGCCATCTAGGAAATTACTGATACCCGACACTATGCCCATCTGATTACTATTTTGATTAGCTAAACGCAAGGCTTGTGCGTTTATTTTTATACGTACTTGCTTGCTTGGCGTCCGTCTCTGCTCTTTATATAGGTAGCTGCGCCTGTAGAAGCGCGGCTCAGCCTACCAGTGGCCGCCAGCAACCAGACTAATGCACAGGTGTGTATGGATTGGGATATGCAAGATTCCTCTTCATTTTATCAAGCCACAGCACAATTTGTCCAGAGCCAATCAGTTGAGCGTTCCTTGAAAGGCCGTGCAATAACAGAAGGAGCATGAAACAAATCGCAACGCACCTACAGCCATTATGGCTGTTATAGTTAAAACCTCTGAAAGCATGCAGTCGCGCTTAAGTATCCGTGTTAAGACTCGGACTCATTTCGCCGATTTCAATGGATCCAAGGGCGTATAAGGTTAAAAAGGGAAGAGTGCTCGAAACAGTAAGGCTTTGTGAATCCTACGAATGGCTATTCTTGATTTGTCAGAGGCTTTAGAGCTAGACAAATATCGGACGAAAGTCGCGATTGAATCCGTTGAAAACCACCTTTTACCCCGAACTTTCCTATTCAGCTTTTGAAGCTCTGTCCAATTATACAACATGCCACCCATACGTAAGATAGAACCGATTTATTCTCTTCAACATGAGTAAGTATCGACACAGTGAGGTTATGATTTCTCAACGTGAGAGGAATCTGTCGGCTGTTACCTATTCTGTAGCCCCCATCATCGCGACATTGCATAGAAAGTATCAGTCTCATCTAGGTTTATTACCTTCAACTCTTACGGACGGTTCAGGTATACCATCGAATATAGAAATACAAAAAAATCAAAGCGTCTTTGTAATCCGTACTTTCAACCCTTCTAACTTTCTTCAGGCATATGCTGTGATCAAAGAGATGAGTCTGCCCCTAAACATGTAGGGGCAGAGACGCAATTCGGATGAATGTCCGGACAGCCTCTTTACCGTATTAGGTATTACAGGTATTATGAAACACTCAACTGAGATTGAGCAAGACAAAAAGGATCAAGGATGAGTCCAAACAATAGTCAAGTCAAGGATCCGAGAGCTCGGCATAGCCGTCCGGTGATACGGCAGAATCTGCTACACCCGCCAACTCGGCAGTATCCTGGAAGTGCTCTGGTCTGCCATCAGACGCATAATTCGCTGTTAACATACATCATCAATCCCTCAGGTTCATCACCAGGGGTCACAATGGGCTTCTGGAATGCTACCTGTTTAAGGGGTAGCAATCTCTTTGATTGTATATCATCTCTCAGCCAAGGTTACAGCAAGATCTCAAGAGTCGTCAAGCTGAAATATACCTGGGCCTATGACAGTCTCTTGCCATATGAGCTCGAAACATGCCGCCCGAAGTAGCTGGGACCCACAAGAATCCTGTGTATCACCATAAGCTGACACGGCATCGAATGCTGCCCCTTTTCTAACGTTCCGTGGCATATGTGGAGCATCTTAGAGCCGCATCCGTAGAGAAAAGCATACGCTGCAAAGAGCCGGCTGTCTCTCAAGTGCCCAAAAACATTATTGTTAAACAAATCAAGGCGTTCATTGCACAGATCTTAAACTATGAAGAGGGAATAGGTTTTGGCCACAAAACATCAATATAGGTATTAGAGCCAAGTGCTACAGATTGTTGCGGATGAAATAATTACGCCGCATTTTGCAGTGAGATTGGTAAATGTAACCCCAATACCAGTCTTTTTGGTGAATCCTTGGCGTACTTACCATTCCTAGAGATAGCTGCATTCGCTCGGCCCGGCTTTCACATGCCAAGAATCGATAATCAGTGCCGATTGAGATATCAATCGCACACTAGCCCATCCGCACAGCCGAGTTCATCTAGATACAGCCATAGTAGATAATATAATATCTTTTACCAGTCCCCAGCATGTATGTTGGACTATGACCAAGCCTTAATGTTTAAATACTGTTCATTGATACTCGAAGAGAATTAATTATTCCCCTGTGTGACCGTGCCACGCAACATCTGGATTATTAAACCAAGATTTGTATTTCATAACGTAGACCATGATAGGGGGTCTGTTTGAACTACCTGCAGCGAGTTGAAGTAAAAGCAAAAGAAAACAATGAGCGGAAGCTTCAATAGGCTTTCAGTATACTACTTTCTCCAGATAGTTTGTAACGATCCGTTATACCGTCAAGCCAACAGGGCAAAAGATTAGGCCAATAACCACTATAATAGCAGTTACTGTAACGGAACCAGCTGCTTATAAGGGATCTACCTGTTACGGGGGACCAGGTCGTAACATAGTTGTTGTTTGTGTGCTTTGAGATCGAAGCATCCCGTGTCGATTTGATTGGCTCCGAACATACCTAAGCAGACCAAGATATTTTTGAAGCACATCATTGCGGCGAGGGTTTTCATTTTGAAGTTTTGAAGAAAATGGAGAGCGGCAGGAAAAGTTGTTTAGAAACATTGTCACTGAGTCAGCTGAAGCCTACATTTCATCTTCGTCAAAGTCAGTGATCGCCAAGTCTATTTGCAGCAGTATTTGTGTATGACGATGAGTCATATTAAGAGACAAGAGCAGAGGGAGGAAGACAAACGTATAAAAGGAAAACATATTATACCTAGTACTGACCATAAACACACATTATGTGCTCATTGCCTTCATATAAACGAATGATCACCCGAATGCCGTCCCTCTTTCATTGACGGCTTGATCAATCTGAAGTTACCTTGAGAGATCAAACCCATCTGGTGATATAGTTATGATAATGAAATTAGGCTAATAGTCTTAGGGTAGCTGGATTGACCACGGTCCAAATATCAGATAAGATTGATCTTGACGGAAGGATCACCGGGTATGACGATCTGCCCCTCTTCTATGCAGCAGATCAGACGCGTGCATGAGCGGGGGAGATGGCTCGCCTAGTCTGTCTCTTCCATAACCGGTTGCAAAGTTCATGGAACGGCTCTTCATTCTCCGCGGCCCTCTAATATCGACAAGAATTGAAGCTTGAGGCTGTACCAGGGCAGAAAGGCAAGATGAATCACCAAAGCAAATGTATCCCGATGGAGATATTCGGCCTTGTAGGACCCCTCACTTCAAGCTGATCGTTCTCCATTGACGATTTCAAGATTGCGGCCGAGAGCTCAGACGAGGTGCTCAAGAATATTCGCCTCAGCTGCCGCGCTGGTCGAGAAATAGCAACCCCAATGCTGTTCCGATGCTTCAGCGTTCAAACCATCAATCATCATACAATAAAGAGGCTGCAAGAAGTGGCGACGCGTCCGCAAATCGCTTCTTTGGTCAAGAGGTTCGAATATCAACCTCGTATCCGCAAGAGCTCACATAGTAATCAAATCTGCGTCCTAGAATTAAAAATGGTAATTGACATTCCTAGATGAGGCTGAGCGTCGACAGCTGAGGGAACAAAACGACCTCCTCCATCCGCCAAGTCGTCTCGTTGGAGGCCTCGTTACTGCGCTCAAATCCTTCACCCAACTGCGCCATATTGAACTTCAGTATCCTCCTTTTGGAATGCGCACGGGATACAACAACCGTGGTCTCCGCATCTTGATAAGTGTGACTCGGAACATCTACAGCAACATATGCCCTCGATTGGTTTCGTTCCGCGTTGCGGGTCTTTTACTAATTGACATACCTCCAACTCTTCCATCAGATGCGGACGATGGCATGGGAGCTGCTCTCCCGCTTATTGAGCGACTCGATCTGGACTTTCATCCTGGTGACATGCCCAGCGGCGAGATGGTGCGCATTGAACCCAATGGTGGATTACGCCGACTGCTCAGTCTGGTGACAAATCTCACTTCTCTTCGCGTTGGATTCCATTTATTAGAGAGAAGCATGAGATTATTTGACTGGTCAGCGCTACAATGTACAACGTTGAACACATTGGAGTTGGTACAGCTAGAGATGTCAGGAACGTCTCTGGTGACCATCATAAATCAAAATGCCCATTCGATCCGACAAGTCATTCTTGAGAGTGTATATCTCCTTGACGGCACGTGGGCAGCGATTTATGATGAGATTGCCATTACTGAGGGGATCAACGACATATCCGAGATTCATGGCAGGAGATATGTGGATGGCCGTGACTCTATCGACACAGAGCTTGACGCTGCTGGTTATCGCCGGCTGTTCGCGGTGGTGGAAAAACGGAGAGAGAGCCAAGGTTTACCGTCAATGAGGTGGCCAATTTCGCCAGCAGGTTTCGTTTATCATCGCGATTTCTCGTACTTGGAAAGTAGCTGATTCGAGCATGGACGGCTCCTGGGTACAGCTCTATTTCATAATGGCAGCAGTGTTTAAAAGTTGCAACTTTTCTCACGGCCGTCTAGGCACCGGAGAAAAGACGTTTTGAAGCTTTCAGCGACGGCGATACTATTACCAGTATTTGAGAAATGGATGGTTGGGGACAGACTGCACCTCTCAGAAATATTCCGAATATAAGAACGCGAACAATCATTTAATGGATGTTAGAGAGCAACGGTATGCTTGCCAAGTTCTTCTATTGTATCATTGTTCATGTGAAATTGTGATATACAGATTTATGATTCATGACGTCGTGACGTGTGCTGTGAAGCAGTCGTTCCCTTTCTCTAACAGGTTCTCTTACCCCGAAATCATTCGATCAGTAATATTCCTAATCTTGTCCGATAAATATTGTCCACTTCCCAACTCAAAATGAGAGCAGCCGCCTTGCTCCTCGCATTCGCCCAGCATGCTTGACCAGTCTTTGCGAACAATGTTTATCAGACCCTGAGGAGATCCCCGAGCTTCCAAGCGTTGTATCCATTCCTCCTTTAACTCGCGAAGCGGATAAACCAGGGCAAAATCAAGTCTCTCCTCAGCCAGAGCCGACCGTATCTCTTCATGCGTTGATATCAAGACGATGGTATTTGGCGCTATTGACGCCCTCACTTTTGCCATGTACAGCTCCTTGAAGTTGCTTGCGCGCTGCCCATTCTCTTTGGGTATTACTGAGGAATCCAAATCTAAGATACTGAATCCGGATAGATCGAGGTGTTTTGAATTTAGAGTGAGCCATGTTTTCCCGCTGGCGATAAAGGCAGATATGATGATACATCGCTCCGGTAAAGGGCGTCGTGGCGGTGGCTGCATGATTGGATGGCGGGGTATCTTTTGCGTCTAAACAGCGTTCTCCAACTTCTGTGAGTCGAATGCGACAAGATATATCATGTGTTGTTCGTCAAGAGGCCTCTGGACTGTGTTCCAAGATCAAGGCAAGGCCGTTTGGTGGGCGCGACCAATTATTGGGCGTGCAGTGAATGGCTTTTCAAGCCTCGCCATCAATAGAGATTTGCAAGCACAGCCACCCGCTGCCTGATGTCTAGTAAAGGGGGGTTCTAGGCGAATAGCAGGGCTTACTTATTCTCCCAATTGAACCTACTGCGCTTAGCCGTGAGACCCCAACGGCCAGCGATAAAATGCCTCGTGAATTACCTGAGCTCTTGCCCGAGGCTGGCGCAGTTTCCCACTGGAACTGCCGCACCGCTTTGTTCTTACTGGAACAGGAACGTGACTGATGCAAGGCTAGATCCGTAGTTTCGCTGCCTTAGAGGCGGATAGTGTGGAGTGACCGGGCTGTGGCCTTAAAAAGAGTACATGTAGGCAGTGGGTCTGAGTCGTGAGACAACAGCAAAATCTCGGATCCAGCCAAGTATAAGTAAACGGCAATCACAACGCGACAAAAAGGAAAGAGAGTCACATAATAACTTTCACCCGTGACACTATCATACACAGTAGGTACTAAGGTACTATTGCTGGCACAGAAATAAATGACATGCTCAGGCTGATCAAGATACGAGGCATAATTTATAATTGACATTGAGAACGAAAACAAGTGTTTTTATCATGGCAATTTCTCATTATTACATTCTTTTTCCTCAATAGCTAAATACACTTACTACCTCCTACTTAGTGTAGTTCCCCCTTTGGGCGTTTGCAAACTTTGGGCGCCTAATCGTAATATGAGACACGGTGTGTGTGTGTGTGTGTGTGTGTGTGTGTGTGTGTGTGTGTGTGTGTGTGACCATGCCCAACGCGCCACTCTGTGAGGATTGGAGGTACCTGAGCCTTTAGGCACTCATGCCATCTCCTTGCTGGGGAGCTTGGAATTTACTCTCAGGGCTGTCGTTTTCGCTAGTTTTGGCTTTGCGCCCGTTGATCCTATTTCCCTGGCATAATCTCGCCGATTTACCCCCCTGGATGTCACCCCCAAATTCCGATCCCTCTTGCCTGAAGCTTTCGGATGGACTGCCGTCGAATATGTTCCCCTGGTCGAGCGAAGCGTTTTCACCAAGCACTATCGTACTTTTGAACCTGGAGCAGCCTTGAACAATCGTGTAACGCTGGTAGTGGACCTGAGTTGAACAATTTGATGTTGCGCTATGTAATAACATTAGTCTTGCAACGCCTCTTTCATCGTAAGGGAAGGGGTGATTCACAGTGCTGGTGCTTGCGTAGATCCGTCACCCAACAGCTGGCCAGGGCTTTTCATCGGATCCGAGGGCTTGGCTGTGTCAGATATCCATCGATATAATCAAAAACAAATGATCAAAAATGGCGGCATACCATGGCTTTTGATGGGTGCTTTTGTATCGCTCACAGGTCGGTTTGTAGTAGGGATCTGTAATTGTCTTTTTGTCTCGAGCGGAAGTGTGCACATCCAGAAAATGTATCAGCAAAGTGTTCTGGTCAGAAACAAAACACTCCCTTCTCATGCTCGTATCAGATTATTATATAGATTTCCAGCTTTTTGATCACAGTGCCGTGGAAGCATGCAAAGCACTAGGACCGGCGCTTATTCACACACAGAAGCAAAGTTATTGCCACTAACAGCTCGAAATACAAAGCGCTCTACCAATGGATAACATACCTGCTCGAAGCATCTGCCAATAGGAAAGAATGTGCATGCGACGGCTCTTGATAGCGGAGAATTTAATCTAAGATTAATCAGGAAATTGAACTATCATTTTTGGACAGTCGCGGCTAGCCGGTCACTCATGTCCAAGCACCCATGTACATGGATCGCTGCTTGCAGTACACTTATGTGTGTATTACTACAGGTACCTTAGGTAATTAACATACAGGCCAGTCTTGTCTTCACTCTCTAGCGTGCGAATATTCATTCTGTATGAACCATAGATAGAATATACGGGTGTTCTTGGAAGGCGAAATGGATATTCGCATAGGTATATAAGGATGTACGTGTGCAGTGCTACTTTTGCCTAAGGTAAGATAGGTAAGTGCCTAGGTACCCTTAAGCGACTTTGTCCTCGCCACCATGGACGGCGGTCAGGACATATCCCTTCTGGACGGCGAAAAAAGTCAACTGAGGGCGCTCTTGACTTTCCGGATAAGCCTGAGCTGCTCGAGTGCCTTAATGCGCTGCGGGATGCTTAACCTAGTAGTAGGCTTTATGATAGTAAGGCGAGCTAACTGCTGCTGTATGATTTTGCATAGGAAAGCTATACTAAAGGTTAGAGAATATGCTATAGACTAAGTTACATTTATTAGAGTAATATAGTTACTATGGATAAGATTAGAGACTGTTTGAATAGTGTGCGCCTGTGGAGCTCTTGCCCCTAGTGGGCCGTTTGCAATTGTAGTAGCACTGGGGAAGACAGGGGTGGGCAGCGATTTGATGGCACTTATTCTGCACTGTTGCGTCGCCGCGCTGAGTTGCCTCCTTGCTGGCGTGCGCAGCTGCAGCTGCATCGTCATGCTTTTTAGTAGTAGTAGGTACTAGTCTACCTACTAGACTACCTTAGGTACCCTACCTAAGTGAGTACGTAGGCAGGCAGGTGCTGGTAATGTCAGCCTCTCTTGGCTTTATCTTCCCTCTCGTCTCGGCAAGAAGCATTTCGGCAATCACTCAGTGCAAAGACAAACGCAAACAACGTTTCTTTGCTTTTTCTCAGATTCGCTGGCCTGTTTTCCCCCTTTTCTTTCCTTTTTTTCAATGGGCCTCCGCGAGTGTCGTATCGTGCACTTCTGCGTCCCTACCTAATTGCCACAGCTAGCAAGTTCATTGGTAGGTAGTAGTTAGCTCTTTTCTTCTTCCCCCTTCGTGCTTCGCTTCTTTTTTTGTGCATGAGCGTGGGCTGCGTAGCATTTAGCATGTGTCACTCTTTCCTCTCCCCTACTCTAACCTGCTTGATCCATCTATCATTTGTAACAGGCAGCGCCGCCCGCGATCGTATCCAGCTCGCTGGGCAAATCTGACGGGTCGCAAATCTGAACCAGCGTAGCTAGCCGTGGCTCCGGCTGGAAGCGGATGCTCAGCGGATGTTCCCTACATGGCTTCTTTCTTCCAAGGGCTTTTTCCCTCTTTTCACACCCCCAGGGCGGGCACAATCAAATCAGGACAATGAATTTGAGATTGTGGTCCCCGTCGAGAAATCCAGAAGTTGCGAGGCTTAGCCTTCCCAAGGCTGCCTGTTTGCTTCTTGCAATAAAAGCGATCGTCGTCGCCCAGTTTTTTACACTTACATGGCTCATAGCTAATGATCTCAATATCGCCGAAACAACGCGCGCCCCGACCACATGCAAAGGACACCTAGTCCAGTTTTTTGACTTGCTCTTTTCATTGTCGGAACACTGATCACTCAGTGGTGGAATTTTGCGTGGGTGGACCGGAGTTGTGCAGTAGTCTATTTTACCACAAGAGTTTCAATGGCTTCAGCTGTATTCTTCTGCTATCTTGGTACTATCCTTTTGACCGGGAGTTTTGCCTGTGAGCCTAGCAAATCACTCGTCTCAAAAGTTCCCTATTCATTAATTAATAATATTAGATAGAATGCTAGGCTACTATATCGCATATTACAATCGTCTGAAGCTTGTCAACAATTCTAAGCTTATCTCTTTACCTTCTCAATACTCATTCCTGCTCGATCAAGATGGAGAAGATTGTGCTCTCATCAACGCAGCCGAATTTACGTATAAATACTTTCGGCTTCTGATCAAAAGACCGAAAAAAGCGTACAAGGAGTTTTGTAACCTAAAGGTGGCCTACGATGAGTGCCAAATGCGTTGCGCAGAACTGCAAGCCAAGTACACCGCCGATCTAAACCACAAGAATCAGAGAATTGCCGATCTCGAGATGCACATTGAAGAAATAGCGCGTTCTCGTGATCAAGAAACGATCTTTCACGATACAATCGGGTTGACCCAATCGGGGGGTACCTACGGTGGCTCAATTGTTACGTCGAGTGGGCATGTCAGGCAGGGCAACGATCTCGCTGGTAAGCTACCTGTACCTGTATGCGCTGCCTTCGGACAATAAGCTAAAATAAGAAAGATCTAAGAAACCAGCATCCTTTTACCTTTGTAATTTACGGAAGTGCACATGTGGAAATACAACAAATCTGTACCCCAGCCGACTGAGAGAGGTCCGAAATACACGACGAGCGGCCCATAAAAGCCAATGAAGGAAGATTACGTGCACGCATACTCATGAGCAGGAACAAGCATTGAATACCCCTTTTCAGTTGATTACAGCCATAGAAATTCCCTAGCCATAGAATTACCTAGCCCTAGAATTATCTACATTTATAGAATCTGGGCCGAGCGTCCACACGAATAATCGACCACCAAGCATAACCTACAATCGTTACAATAGAATCATTTTACTTTGATTCTCTGCTCAACAGGTCAGATGTCGTTTTGAGTAGCATTAAAATACTATTCGAACAAACACCTAGAACTGATAACAGCTCTTCATAAAAAGAGCGGTGGGATACTTTTGATGACAAGATAATGTCAGACTATATCATCGACAAACCACATGCAGTCATGGGCATCTGTCATATGCTCATCCTATTCCCTTGGACCACAGAACCTGCTACTTTAATGACCCCTCCAAAATATGATCCTTCTTGTACTATACAATGCCGGGACGATTGAGGTGATGAAACTCGAAGCTCATTACCCTGTGTGACATCCTCTCCTCTTACTTCGGAATCATACCAGGACGCACCTTGGGTGATCGAATCTCTCTCCAAAGGATCCAAATCTTCATTTCGATTTTTATCTGTCTGAATGTAGCGTTCCAAAACGGCCTTCAACGTAGACGCGGCCGTTGCAGCAGCGAAATTTTGCCACCTCTTGTTCTTATGACAGTCGGCATAATCGCATATCCCTTTGATCACAATGCAAGGTAGCTCTTCCCAAATACCAGCTCCTTCCATCTCAAATGCAATAACTCCTTCTTTCTTTGCAATCCTGTCCCGGTCTTCTGCAGACTTCATCACTATATCGCCAGATGCAATAGACCCCATATGAATGGTAGGCTCTTGAGCCTTGTCACTTTTATCTTGTTCCAACTGCCGTTTTGCATCAAGTTGTCCTCTATGCTCAAGGTATAAGTTGTCACACCCAAGCTCTTCGCAAGACAAGCTGAGAGCCTCGTCACAGACGGGGTTAGAAATGCTGTTACAATCGCGACAAACGCAAGTACACGGTACATGATGCTTATGGCGATACAATGACTTGAAAAGCTTGTCCTCCGCTGTACCAGGGTAGCTGTATCTGCCTTGACGCTTTCTGCCAGTAGCATTGGCCTGGAGTTGCTTGAGGAAATATGCGGTTCTTCGTTGCAGTCGTTCCAAACCAATGTCAGTCTCAAACGTGATTAGTAAATTGCGGATATCCTTGTTTGCTTTGCCAAGATTGTCCTCCAAAGTATCTTTGCGTATAAATCTGTCAGGGTACAGTCTGCCAAAGTCATATTGTATTACGGTCCTGCTGATAATCACATCACCTAGCAAGATCTCATCCTCTTCGCCATTTGCTGCCTGCGGGGCTCCTCCACAGATACCAACAAGCAAGGCCAGTCGTACACTGCCGTAGCTTGAACGAATACTGGCTGCGGCGCTGGCTGTATGCACTTTGCCAATGTGTGAGAGGAGAGCCAAGACAACGTTGTACCTGCCAATGCGGCCCGTTATATAGTGGTTGACATCTCCGGGGGATCGTCCGAAGTGATCACCGTCCTCGTCCCAGTATTCATCGAGCAGAAGGGAGACGGCGTTGAACTCGAGTGGTAGCCCGCATATTATGACAATCTCGAAGTCCTCGCGCCGAGAAGGTTTCACATAAACCATGATAGTAGTTCACGGGAGGTATTTATAAGGAGTACCTGCTGACATGAACTTTAGAAGCCGAATGGACCATTGCAAGGTAAATGTACAACGTACCTGAGTCTACAGACCTAGCTATAGGTGCTCAATAATTGAATCATGGGCACATTCGTCAGAGCTTTATAATTACACAATACATCTAATACATAGAAGATATCATCGAGCGGGGTTGTATATGCATTATCAGCCGCATGAATATCACGTGATCCTATATAAGTGACGCTACATGTTTCCAATAATATATATCAAATAAAGGATTAAAGTAGAAGAAGCCCGGTTGCGAGTCTGGACAATGATCGTTGCAGGAATGTTGCTGCTGCTATATGAGGGCAACAACCAGCGAATGCTTGTGATTTTACGAGTCTATGCACTAGGCGATTCATGAAATATGCTGATGAGCTCACTAATTGAACAGGTGAATGGATATAAACATCATATTCTTTTGAAAAACATCAAGTGATCAATGCTGTCTCTTTCAAGCAAGGTCAAGCTAATTTATCCTTGCGCTTCTTAATACGCCTAGAAAGAAGTTTAGACTAGAGTCGTTTTGTAACGGTAGATACAATATTGAGCTACTATTAATTGCTACAATCCCTTTTTCTACAAGTCTTTGCGTAATTAGTATTCCTCGTCTATTTGCCCCAATCAATTTATTATAGATTTCAGTCGTCGTTGTGCGATAACAGAGAGAAGCTTTCTTGTTATGTCCGATTTGGATCACACAAGTAGAGCGCATATAAGCACCTTTCTAGTGTTAGGCTTGTGAATGAAGATACCTGACTGTAACTGCGAATGGAGAATATTGTTGTCCAATGATGACGAAAACCCAAGGACGGCTAATGTGCCATTTTAATATAGTGCCACATTGAGCTACAATGTTGGTTGCGGCGGGGAGATAATTAGCCCGATTAGCGAAAGCAAATATCTGTATGATACGAGAAGAGAACATATCTTCTTTCTTTTATGGAGTCATATAAATGAATGGCAGGCTAAAGAGTGTGGATGAGTGGTGATATGGAAGGGAACTGGAATTCGCAGTAAATTGCCTGAGAGAGGAAAAGCACGTGGATGGACGGGTGGATGTAAAGCGCCAAGAGAGAACCAATTCGCCATTATCAATCGGTAGATAGACTTGAGATGATCTGTAAATCGCAGGCCAGATGAAGGGATCGGCCCATGGCACAATCTCAGCGCCATCCAAACACAAGCACAGAACAATATGTGAGCACTGAAAAGTCGTAATGCGAAAAAGACCCTGGCATCATAAAATGTGGGAGAAGCGGAGCATGGATGGAGACCTTTAGCAGCACCCCGCATTCTATGGTACGTACCATCCATGAAACCGTAGCCCAGACCAACCTGCGTTCAGGTTTCTCGTGAAGGGACGCAGGCGTTAAGAGCAGGCAATGTTGGTGGGGGTGAGTGAATGTTAGGGTATGACGGCGACTGCATAATCGCAGTCGTAAAGCTAAAGCGACTCCCAGCGAATAGGACGGCGCTGATAAGACGGCTTGAGAAGGTGAGACAACAGCGAGGTACCCGCGTTAGGACAGAGTAACACGCCACAACTCAAACAGATTGTTGCTCAACAAGCGGATGATAATATGCTTTGCCGTCTGTATTAGGTTTCACAGTAACGGGTGTCGCCCAGGGGCTGGCCGGGCGATGCTGTGCGCGCAACTTTGTGAAGAATGAAAACTTTTTTCTGCTGCCCTCTCGTTTTCCCGATAAAGAGGGTGTGTTGCCGCTGCTGATGCTGCACAGCGCATGTACGTCCGGACCTGGTCTTGCGCTTGAGACTAGCCATGTCGATGCAGGGAAAGATAATAAGGATCCACTAGAAAACTGCGCATGAGACAATCAGCCAGCAAAGCCAGCCATGGCTGAGCACGCGCACTTGCACGAGCGCTCGCACGTGTGCTGCTGGCTGACCCTCTGACTGCGGGTGTGTCTGGCTACTATTGGGCATCGCCGGTGGTCCGCCTGGCTGCTCGGCTGTGGATTTGAAAGCATGCCTGGGGTAGTACAGCGATTCCTTTTGCTGCCTGTAATCGCGATGAGCACGGCCAAGTGCTGGTCAATGGCCATTGGTGCTGAGTATCTGTGACAGTGCCAGCTTTGGAGCTTGAATGGCGAAGGATGAGTCAGAGCCAGAATCAGAATCAGATCCTCGGAGGACGAGATAGGCAGCAAGACGTGTGCAGGTACAGTATGTACATGTTGGTACCTTAGCTATCAAACTTGCAAGGGTTGAATGTAAGAGGAAGACAAAGGCTCAAAGAATTCTTACTTGCTCTCAAAGTACATCGTACGGGATTGAAGACGCCGAAGCGTCCGAGAATGTGGTACAAAGTGAATGTTCATCCCGGCCATCTAACCCAACGCAAGCCATCTGTGGTCAGCTAGCCAGGCAAAATATGACGCCGCACACATTGTCATATGATAATTCTCGTTCAAAGGAATAGAATTGGCATCTCATTTGACCACCATCCTCACGGCCCCGTTTGTTGGCCGACGAGACGCCCTCCAAGCCCCGACTGCTGCTTATAGCTGCCCGACAAAGAGACACATCAACAACGAGACGCAGCGGTGCTAGCTCTATCAACAGCTGCGCTGGGCGATCCCGTTTGTGCCCATCCAGCCATCCCAGGGCCAGCATGCACATGCTAGTACCATTCGACCCTTCGGACTCGAGCTTCGTACATGCCTCAAGCGTCCAGATGGGGCCGGGTACCACGTCGAGGCCAGGATTGGCGGAAGCAGGAACGTCGGGAATGGGGGTCCAGGGAACTTTGTTGAGATGTGCGGCCACTAGATACGTGTTGATGCCTCATATCGCGGCTTTAATCTCTGGTTTGTGCTGGACCCCCGCTTGCAGCTCGCGCATGCTTTCTCGCAAAACGTACAAAGAAGGCCGATCATCTTCTTTCCCCCTTCTCCCTCTTGCTGCTTGATCTCGATCTCTCCTCTGCCTCGCTCAGCTCCAGCCGGTTTTTCTCACCATCCTGGGACGCATCACTCGCCAGTCCTCTCTGACGCACATCGCCTGGCTCTTGTGTGCCACCAAGCTGGTTTTGGTCATAGGCGCAGACGGTCCCGGCTGATCGAGGCACGCCGTCTCGACTCGCATCGTCATTACCCCGTACCCCATCTTTTTAATCGAGGCAGAAATTACGCCAGCTGAGCTCCGTGCTATCTCACCAAGAGACAAAGAGACAAAGAGAGAGACAGAAGAATCGGCGCCGTTTTCGTCTTGAGCGTTATTCATCCGTGTTACTTCAACGTCGTGTTATCTGATAACAATTCTGCCTTGCTTGGGCCCTTCTTTCCTCGCTCTTGACTCTCCTTCCCATCATATCAGCGAATGATACACCGCCGATAAGGACGAGTCAGCTAATCGATCGCACCTGACCGGCGTTCCCGTAACTTTGCTTCACTTTGGCAGAGTAGGTGCCACCGCGGCGAACACTGTGCTCTGGAGCGGACGCTGCCGACCCAAGTCGTGGCTACCGCGCCCCGCTGCTGTCTGATACGCACCTGACGTGTACTCTCGACTCTGCAAGGCACCATTGGCCGACCAGCGGCGCCAATCGCAGTTGCGCCTGACAGTTGGGACGCACTCAAAATCCGCCCCAGCCGTTAGCCCTAATCGCACGCCGCTCATTGGCCAGCTGCCTGCTCTGGCCCTCTCACTTCAAGCCATTTTTTTTCCCAATCGCCCGCCTGGGTTTCGATACCGCCGCGGAAGCGTCTGCCTTAGTACTGCGGAGTACTGCGCGTGCAGCAGCAAGTACCCCTGTGGGCGCCCGTCCGTCCTTATCGCGCACCCTGCACCGCCAAGTACACGCGCGACCGCTCCCGCCACCTCGCAGTACGCAGCGCCGAGTACGGGGTACTCGCGCCAAAGCCTCCCGTATTCCAGAAGGCCTCGCCTTTGGGGCATCACAGCGCTGTCGGTCCCCTGAGGCCCACCCCAACACCGCTGCCGCACTGGCATGTCTCCACTGTGTCGTGCGCTGTCTCGATCCCTGTCCGCTCTAGGAACTAGATTAGGTCATGATGCTATACACTTCTCGTCCGAGGCTCCCACAGCCTCCAACTCCTGCTCTCTTCCCTCCCTCCATCGTCTCGAATCCCATCCGCCCTCCAACACCGAAGCCATCTCTCCCATCAAAGCCAGCCGTAGTCGAAATCGAAACACTCCTCGTCGCCTCCGAATCTGCTAAACCAGCCGTCGCCATCATTGCACCACACGCGAGTGACCCGAAGCATGCACAGAGCAACAAGAGATCATCCGCAATCACAGTTACCGTCACGCCCATCCGACCTGAGACGCCTTGTCCATCCGAAATCGATGCAGACATGGGGAAACACGTCTCTCCGGCTGTGTCTACCGTCCCGGATGGCTTGAGCTTGACCATCAGGCCAGCAACTCCAACCAGCCCAGTCCAGATTCCCACGACCAATGGCCGCAACAAACATTTCGACGCTGCTCGCCCTGTGAGACGACAAACCGCCCCCCGTCGCAAGGTTCCGAATCATGTTCGCGCGCCAGAGTCTGTCTCTCCATCGGTGGCCGCTCTGTTGGCTGTCACTGACATCCCACGACCTCGACGAACGCAGCGGAAACTCCGGGGAACGGACAGGCTGCTAACCGTCGATGCCATCATTGACAATGAGCGTCAACTTTCAGAGAAGGAGATTAGCTGGTCGTTGAGTCGCGGTAGTCCCATGGATGTACTCATGTCTCCCCCGGACAGCCTAGACGACGAATTCTTGGGCAGTGACTACGGCAGCGTCTCAATGGCCAGAACACTCTCTATCGACTCAATGCCGTCTTTAGGTGACTCTTATGGGACCGACGTCTTCTCGTCTATGGAGTCCCCTCGAAGCTTGAGTCCTCAGCCCTTACATCGGAGAAAGGCCAGTCCCATGCGTAAGTCGTTTGGGCCCATCCGCTCTCCTCCCAACAGCATCGATGAGCATCCGCTCTCAGCGCCCCCGCTGGATGAAGATGACCTGGACTCGTTGAGCCTCAATAGCTCAGAGACCGAGCAATCGATTTCTCAAGCGTTTATTCCGTTCAAGCCCCTGAGGGCTGTCTTCAAGTCCAATCTTACGGCATCACTACGTGCACTGCGATCGGCGGCAAAGTCGTTTTCAAGCATCAACTTCCCATCCATCCCGCCAGATGATCTCATTACGCGATCCATCCTCACCATGGACCCCGAGGTGCCGTATGCCGATGAGCGCCGACCACCCGTTACAGAAGAGATCCCATCAGCTGAGCTACGCCGCTATCTTAACCCGACCACAAGGCTGTCGCGTGAGACACAGTCTCGACCTCTGCAGCAGCCAGGCACTTTTGTCGCATCAATTCAGATGCAGACCTACAAGATTCAGCGATCCCGGCCCACAGACGCGCCGGCACGCAAATCATACCCATCCATCTCACCGCTTTCTCCGCCGCCTCCCGTAAACGAGGCCCCTTCTACTTCGACCCGAGACGCGACTCCACCTCTTCCGGCTGTGCGACAGCGAGAGATGCGAGAAAATCCCGACTTTATTCGAATTGCCGTCATGGAGATGATTATGCGCCGACGAGGCAAGCTGGACAACAGCAAGCCTGGCCGTGCTCGATGGGCACTACCACCCAGGAAAACATCGGCCAAGCCGTATGAGATTGGAGCCAGTGGTGTTCCAGAACGATGGGTTCCTCTGTCAATGGCTGACTAGAACCGTCAGTCTGGACTCGGCACAGCCCTATTCTCCGTGCACGGTTGAACAGCTCATGCGACACCGACGCGTTTTGTCGGATTTCTATTGGCTTTCGGCTCGCACTCAGAAATCGGCGAACACTAAATGTCTGAGAAAAAGACCCTTACTTTTTGCTCTCCTCTTACTGAAGCGACGATCGATCCACCGTACACAGTCTGGTGGGACTATGTCAAATTACTGGGAGTAGCGGTTTCTCTTACCAATGGCTTGCCACTTGCTTTTTGCTGAAGTGGCAATGGGGTGCCGGTGACACATGGCAGATTCGGTACTGTGATGGAGCGAACGGAACACGAGCCCACATACCCTTTGCCCCACCTGCTAGAAGGGCTTTGGAAGCCTCCGAGCCCTTGGAAGCCATGCGCCATGAGTCGGGAGCACCCACAGGGGCAACCTGTCACGAACCATACCGAGGACAAGCGTCGATGGGCGTTATTGAGCCGTACCACTTTGTGGGCATTGGGCGACAGGGTCCCATCGCATTGGGAGAACAGCTGGCATGCTTTGAGTGGATGAAGCTGCATTTGCAAAAATTTTACAGCTCCTGCGATACGGCCCAAAGCACGCATGAAAATTTTTTTCCTTTGGCAAATGGGCCTAAAGAGGGACCACTCTGTCGCAGGGCCTTTTGGATTTCCTAACGCGCTTCCATTGTACAATAGTGCCTGCAGCGTCGCGAACTTTTGGGCGAGACAAAAGATCGACTTTTGACAGCACAAGCCATTACCCAATCGGGAAGGCAGAAAGATGAGTTTATCGGACGCAAATTTCCGAAACGGCAGCCAGATGAACTGGTTTGCGACCTGCTCTTTTCTGTTTTCCAGACCCTGGATCTTGGCCTGATTTGGGCCTCAATGATCGTCCTTTGTTGAGTCAATCTTTTTCCTAAAAGTTCGGCGGCATTCGGAGCTATTCAGACCAATGTTAGTCTACTACCTTCGGAGTTGGGCTCACACGAAACCCTGGACTATTTGCGCCATTTTCTCGATTTTTCTTTTTCCCTTTTTCGTTTCACTTTTTTGGAGCATCTAATGCGTTCTATTCTCGGACTAGTTTCTTTGATCCTTGTCCCGCCATGTTTTTCTTATCAATTTTATCACATTGCGATGGTGGAGTGATGCAACAATACTTTTGGATTTATTTTGGCATTGCGAAATGATGGCGCATGAATTGGGATACCCCTTGTATGGTGTACAGGGCTTTTTTTTTTTTTTTTTTTTATTCTTTTCTCTGGTTCTGTATGATTTATCCCTATTAGATTGCAAAGATGGGATTCAGTTCCCGGAAGTGTTTTGTTGAGGACTGCTCAACTACTGAAACAGTCACTACCATTGACCGATCTGAAGATATTATTCTGGACGGTAGAGGTATTTTATGGAAGACATTTATGAGGAACACAAGGGATAAAGAGTTGGATGATATCGTCGCAAGGCGAGCATAGCGATTCTATTTTTGGATATTGCCTATTTTTACGATTTGGATATTCGTTCAGATTCTTGGATATTACACGTACTTTGGAGATATAGAGAGCCCTGGTAAACTTTAGGAAATTTTAACTTTATTTCAACTCTACTTGATCCTGAACCAATCGATTGTTGTGATGTGCCTGGTGGCGAATTTTGTATGCAAGGGCTTGCAGTATGCATGCGATCGAATATTGAAATGGAGCGTCAATGTAATTACAATAACGTTCAAGAATTCTGTCAGAATATGCATACGATAAAGGAATACTGAGACAAAGTAAATATCTTTCCATTGTAGGTTGAGCAGTCTGTTGAGTGAATGAACATTGCCTAGGTAGGTAAAAGAAGGAAGATGGAGAAGAAGAAAAACGCTTGGGGTATATTTGGCGCTCCTGGTCAGTTATTAACCTGCTAACAGAGCAATTCTATATAACACTCTACGCTTGCCGTAGAATGATTGCTGAGAAGAAAAATTGAAGCAAAGGAGATTCTTCTCCTTGTAGATACAAAAAAGCCATCCATACGCCTTTGATGCGCATTCCCAGTATCCCTTATTGTACACACACGCGCGCGTTTGTAAAATAATCCAAGTTTAGCCCACGGGAAATAATCCAACACATCGCTTGCCCAAAATGCCATATTGAAAATAACCACATAAAAAAGAAGCAAAGCAGTGACAAAAAAAAAAAAGCTTCCAAGAAAAAAATCACTTCTGAGCCCACCAGGATATAAAGTTGGTATAACAATGTACCTTTTTATCCCAGAGGGCCCTTCGTGCTCCGGCGAGAAACACTTCCATCTCGGTTTCGCTCCAGTCTAGAGTTTTCAGGGGTTTGGCGGCGAGAGCGCGGATGAGCTCGTGGATGATGTCGCGGAAGAGAATTCCGACTTCTCGCTGCTTGGGATCCTATATTAAGGGATGTCAGTCTACCGTCCATTTTATGCAGGAAGACAGCGCAAACGTACCCTGGGCCAAGGGCCGATTGGCGTTTTGATAACCCGGCATTGGATGTTTTTGAAGCCGGCATTCTTGTACTTTTGTTCCAGCTCGTTGATAGTGTATCCGTTCATGCCGTAGTTCAACAGACACTGGTGCATCATGCGGGCGACTTGCGCCACCGGATGGCCTGGAGGCATCGTGCCGTCGTCGCATCTGATAAAAGTGCAATAGTCTGTGATCTCGAGCCACCCGCCCTCTTTTAGGTGAGAATAGCAGTTGTTGATCAGCTTGTCCATGTCTTGCAGGTACATGCAGGAATGGCGCAAGTTGATAAAGTCGTAGCCGCCGCGATCCATCCACTCGTCTTCGATATCGTCGACTAGGAAGCGCACGTTGGGCGGGACCATGAATGGCTGAATAGGACTGAGATCGAGGCCGACGATTTCTGCGCTGGGGAACATTTTGGCGACTTCATAGCGGTTAGTATCTCCTTGAAGACAGTCTAGAAGCAGAAATAAGAGAGGAGAGTCGCAATTATACCTGCCACTGGCCACAGCCCTGTTCCTGTGCAAAGGTCCAATATTTTCTGCGGATTCGGCGCAATGGGCGCATTGAATAGCCTGCCTCCCGTCTGCTCCATGTGCAGCACGTGTTTCATATACTCTCGTTCCTGCTCTTCATCGTCGTTTGGTAAAGGATAGCGGCCGTGTCGGTAGTGGTGATACTAGTAGACAAAAAAGAATCAGCGTATGTTCCGACCTAAACTCTTGTAAATAAAACCACCATACGCACCCTTCGCCCGCCCTCAAACTCGTGCTCCCATATGCTGCTCCTCACGGTCACCGACGCCGCAGAGTACTCGTCCGTGTCTTCCATATCGTCGTCGTCGTCGTAGACGTCTTCGCTGTCCGTGGCTTCGAGCGGAGGGTCCTGTTCCTCGATATTAGGAGCATCCTCTGTGACTGGTTTTCGAGGCTCTGCAACCTTGGCTTCTGTAGGCTCTGTAGGCTCTGAGTCTATTGCCGGCGCCTTGCTAGCACTCGGCCGATCTGTCTCACTGTCCCTCGCGGGATCTCCCATTGTGTGTTGTATGTGGGTGTCTCTGTGCGCCAACCAGCGTCGATGGCTGTCGATGGTAGTCGATGAATATTTCAGCAGCGCAACCACAGCGAAGCCGACTGACTAAGAGCCGATGGCAAATAAGATGGTGTTTCTCGTCGCGCCGAAAGCGATGGAGATTGGAGACTCGACAACTCGGCAGGGAATAGAGGTGATCGATCCTTTGAGAGAATCTGGGTCATCGCATGCTGTAATTTTCCCGCCTTTTCCGCCAGTTGGTGCTCTGCGCTGCGCAACCGAGGCCGTCGCAATTATGATTCGCCTTTCGGTTGCTGCGGGGAGAAAACCGATCAATCCGACGTTTCGACTGCGCAAAAAAAGAAACGAGAAAAAAAAAATCCAAGGTAAAAAGTAAGAATCGGCTGTGAATGTTTGCGACAGGCATTTGAGCGCTGCCAATTTCAAGATCTGGGAGCTGCAGTCAGCTGATTGGAGCTACGGTACGGGGTACCTTAGCGCAGCGTACCGAGTACCCCACAGCGGCACGGCGGGAACCAGCCACGCACAGGTACTGGCTACGGGCGACGAAGCGTACAATCGACAACCAAATTGGCGCCAAGTTGCCGGCTTCTGGATGGATGCTCTTTTAGTCGCCGATTAGACTAATAGGGGGCCGAAGGAAGCAGATGCCACTCTGTAAATGGATCGGACACGCCATCACCGAGGGGTGCTTGACCTGTTGCTGTTGGTTGAGTGACCTTTGACTACCTAACAACAATATGACACTCAAGAAAGTAGCAGAAACAGGAGTGCCTTGAGCATTTGTCAGCGCTGGGAGAATTATAGTAATCGGTCGTGAGCAAAATGCCTTTGCGCAGGTATCATGTACATACTCGTAATCATCTTTTTCTATAATGGGCAGCCAGCTGTTGGTAGTATCTGTGTGTGGCTTGTTTACGTATTGCCTGCAAGCGTCTGTAAGCTATTCCTATGCCGGTTTATCTCGCATGTTGGGAATAACACCCACGTCTCTATCAATCCTTTAACGAGTCCACCTTGGCATCTAGCCTCTTTCGTTCAAAACGAGATGTTTGTGTTATCATGATCATTTCCATACTTGGAGAATTGACAGGTTATAAAAGGCATGAAGCGACGTGGAACTAGTCATTGCTCTATTTGAGGGTTGAGATTATAACAGTGCCGTATAACATCCGCATCAGCCAATATACTTTGGTTGTCTTCATTAAACAGATCAGAGCTTTTCAATCTTGTCATTGTATTCTAGCATTAACCTATTCCAACTTACGGTGTGCATGCCAAGTTCGTCAAGCGCCGCATCCTGCGTCCGGCACTTGCATCTGGAAGAGGTTCAGCTCTTTCGACCGCATGATCAGAGATCCATGTCAACTTCCAATGGGAAAGGAATGCTCCATTGAAGGAATATGGCAATAGATGCGACTAAATCGGCAACTGGGATACAACGCCATAAATAGAAAGTGATAGCTATCCTACTGCGAAAACCCCATTTTGAAGCTCCCAAAGCTGGGGACGCTTATAAACAGCATACTCAACTGTTGAAGATCAATGTTTATCTAGAATAAATCTACTAATTGGAAAGGCTCTCTTGTATTCATACCGCAGCTACAATTTTGCTTCCAGCTTGGAGTTCCACAAAGCCACCAGCGGTCCTTGCCTTCCGTATACCGGATCAGCCTTTGGCGCAGGAACATCTCGGATCATCGAGGCAAAAGAAGTTGCAGGCTGCTTGCCGTGCTCACTTATCCATTTGGGGCATTCCTATGACACACATCAGTTTACTTATACACGATGGGGAGCATGCGGGTGCAAAGAGAAACACGGCAGACTTGGATAATCGCTCACTTTTGGATAGACACCAATGTAGCGATAGTCATCATAGCTCTCTAGCGAGGAATGAGCCGTTCCAGCTGGAAGGACAATTACATCGCCAGCGCGCACATCGACTTCAACGCCCTCTCCATCTTCAATTTTTCCTAAGAGCAGCGTCGAATTGCCCTGGAAGATGCCTTTTCAAATAAAGTCAGCCCGCAATGTTATGTATCACTGATGATGAATGCACCTACCGTAGCATTCATGCGTATTTGGGTGAAAGTGTCTCATTGAGATATGCCCCCAGGTTCCCTAATACCACGGCCCTCTATTAGCCGTTGCTCGAGATCAATCAATGATAGATTATTCCATACTCTCTTTTCCCAGCCATACGCTGTCAAAAACTGCGTTGTCGTTTCTTCGTTTCGGGGCTC
The DNA here is from genome assembly GCF_001481775.2 of Trichoderma gamsii. Taxonomy (NCBI): domain Eukaryota; kingdom Fungi; phylum Ascomycota; class Sordariomycetes; order Hypocreales; family Hypocreaceae; genus Trichoderma; species Trichoderma gamsii. The sequence goes on from NW_020171364.1 coordinate 428,684, forward strand.
GGGTAAAACATTTCGGTAGAGAATCACCGGCAGCTGACTATTTGGAACATCGTTTGTCGGAGCCAGGAGATAGCACTCAACGGACGAGGGCATTTTGGCGTAAATTATTTTTACAAGTTTAAGCAATGAAGATGAATGATGAACTTTGTGCTTTTCTTTTTTTTGTATTTCTTCACTGAAAGAAACGATTTTGATGCATAATTAACCTGACCAGCGCTCGTAAACCCCAACTGATGAATACAATGACGATTGGAGAAAGAGGGGTTGCGGTTTTACAACCCAGCGCTTATTCATTGACATCATCATAATACATCTAGAGAAATGACCATCTTATCAATGGCGGCAGATGCGCAATTTATCCAAATCATATAATAGTGTTGTGAGTAATTGCATTCAGTTTACACTTTGATTCGCCTTCGCATGCTATTTAGAAACCGATTCATTATTGAACAGCTCTTTTCACTTTGTACATACACTATACTTCTGCCTACAAGTACATGTATCACACGGGCTGTTATCTCAAGCAGGCGCCCTTTTCTAACCAAAATGTACCCAAAATCCAGTGAATACATCCTACCAAGACAGTTTAATTAATTGTCTGAGGGGCCTAACTGGTGAATGCTGCCGCTACACCCAATTACAAGACACTCCTTGGATGTAGCCAATCAATCCTTTGCAGCACTAGCAAGCGGCGCAAATCAAGTCGCCCAACACCATAGAACTGTTGGGTAGTATGATGGATGCCTGCATGTGGGAGGCCTACGATAACAAATGTGTGAATAGTAATTCACTAGAATGAGCTTAATAGAAATACTGCGGCACTTGGGAATTATAAAAACACGTAGTTGCCTATTATCCTCTCGGCTTGATCTTGGAAATATCTACACAATTCACACCACTCTCAACATCACCAGTTCGTCATGGTGCTAACACATCTTAACACCAAAAACCTAGAGGGCCTTTGCTCCAAGGAGCAGCTTGAGCTCCTCAATACGGTCGACTCGCTGCGCTCCCAAGGCATAAGCCATTACATTTCCCTACCACAAATCATCGTCTGCGGTGATCAATCTTCTGGCAAAAGCTCCGTGCTGGAGGCTATATCCGGTGTCTCGTTCCCCGTCAGCAGCGGGCTCTGTACTCGTTTCCCAACAGAGCTCATCCTCAGAACGGCGGCAGACATTTCTGTCAAGGTCTCAATTATCCCCCACGAGCGACCTAGCCAAAGCGATAAAGATCCGCTGTCTGATTACCACGAGAAGCTGGACTCCATTCAAGAGCTTCCAGAACTCATCGAAAATGTCAAAGCAGTCATGGGAGTCAAGACGCTCGGCAAAGCTTTCTCCAATGATCTTCTTCGCATCGAGATCAGTGGACCGGATCGCCCTCATCTTACCATTGTTGATCTCCCCGGGCTGATCCATTCTGAGACAAAGAATCAATCCGCCTCAGATGTTTCTCTCATCTCTAGCGTCGTCAAAAGCTACATGGCCAAGCAACGAAGCGTCATCTTGGCAGTCATATCGGCCAAAAATGACTATGCTAACCAGATTGTGTTGAAGCTTGCCCGCGATGCGGATCCTGGAGGCACGCGCACACTCGGAGTCATAACCAAGCCGGATACTCTTGCCCCTGGTTCCAGCAGCGAGAAGACCTACATCTCTCTCGCTCAAAATAAGGACGTAGAGTTTCGTTTGGGATGGCATGTCTTGAGGAACAGAGACACGGATGCAGACTCTTGGAGGCAGGCACAACGCGATGCGAATGAAAAGGCGTTTTTCTCGAAAGGCGCTTGGTCGTCTTTGCCGGCGACGAATCTGGGCATTGTTTCTCTTAGAAGCCGTCTGAGCAAGCTCCTGCTGCATCAAATTGCTTCTGAACTGCCAAGTTTAGTGGATGAAATCACCCAAGAGATGAATGAAACCAAGGCGCAACTCGATAAACTTGGCCAGCCCCGTATAAGTCCGCAGGAGCAGAGAATTTACTTGGTCAAGATCAGCCAGACTTTTCAATCCCTCATGCAAGCTGCCCTGGATGGCACCTATACCGATCCGTTTTTCAGTGCCCCCAACGATGATGATGAGTCGGCTTACTGCAGGCGCATTCGTGCCGTTATCCAGAATCTAAGTCGGGACTTTGCAGACACAATGGCAAGCGATGGCCAATACTACAAGATCACCGACGCTCCAAAGAAGGACCAGGTGCCTGGGAAAGCAGTTGAAATGACTCGAGATGATTTCGTGAAGAAAGTTGTCAACATGATGTCTTACAGACGTGGACGAGAGCTACCCAATTCGTTTAGCCCAGCAATTGTCACGGATCTCTTCCGGGAGCAGTCAGCGCCTTGGAAGTCAATTGTCCGGAGCCATGTTCAGAAAGCCTGGAAAGAAACCAAAGTTTTTCTAAACGAGTTGGTTGTTCATATTTCCGATCCCACCACTGTGACGACCATCATGGAGACAGTGATAAACCCCAAGCTTGATACCATACTAGCCGATCTCCAGGAGCGGACTGCAACATTGCTGCATCCTTATGAAAACGACCATCCAGTGACTTATAATTCTGAGTTCACGGAAACGCTCCAGAAAATTCGTCTCGAGCGACACTCACCACAGCTGGACGAAATTCTGCGCAAGCACTTTCCGAATGCCAACCTTGACAACACTCAACAGCACTTGTCGACGTACGTGAATTTTGTGAGCTTGAAGCGGGAACTGGTGCAACGTCTTGAGCCAGATTTGGATCGCTGGAGCGCCCTCGAAGCACTCGATAGCGCAAACGCCTATTACCAGGTAAGCCTATAACAATAAACATCGAATTATTTGCACCAATATCTTAATAGACAGACTGCTAAACAACTTTCTTTTTCATCCAATAGATAGCGTCTAGACGCTTCATCGATGAAGTGTCTATCCAGGTGATTGAAACAGGATTGATCAGCCAGATCCGCAACATCCTCAGCCCTCTAGTCGTCGCGCAAATGGACGAAGACGACATGGCAGCCATCGTAGGCGAGAAGGAATCCATCCGCAACGCACGAAAGCGCTTTCAAGCCAAGATCAAGCTTCTCGATGAGGGCGCTCAGACGTGCAAGAAGTTTTCTGGATATCAAATACTGGGTAAGTAATGCAACCAAGAAAAACAAGAAAATGAGAATGCAAAAAAAGCTAAATGAGAAAATAGTAGCAGGCAGCGATGATGATGACAACCATAAATTGGCTGGCTCTCCGCAAAACTCGATTAGAACCGATTGGGCGTCAACAGTGCCCAGTCTTTTGAGGGGAAAGCAGCGGAAGAGAATGCCTCAACAACTGTAATTTCGCCAAGATCTTGATCAACAGGGTCTAGACGTCTCAGAAGATTTTGGAGTCTCAGGCGGCAGATGTTCTCTTTGGAGAAAGATTATTTGAGTTGGTCGACGAAGAGCGCGCGCGCGAGAGAGAGAGAGAGAGAGAGAGAGAGAGAGCGCGAGAGAGAGAGAGAGAGAGAATTTCCTCATATTCACATGGAAGTTAAGAATGTAGCTTCTAATAAATAACCGAGTATAAATCTAGACACAACTCCATGGCCGGCGTCTTTTCTTATAATCCCCAAACAATAATCCTCTAAGGCCGGTATTATTAAATGTAAGTATTATAGACATTTAAAGAAGCTATATTAAAAATCTTTAACTATATATCTAAGAGCTTAGGAGGCAGGAGCTCTTGCATATATGAGATTATGAGATTTATGTGGTAGGATTAGACTATTGTTTCCTTAGAGAGAGAGCGCGAGAGAGAGAGAGAGAGAGAATTTCCTTATATTTACATGGAAGTTAAGAATATAGCTTCTAATAAATAACCGAGTATAAATCTAGACATAACTCCATGGCCGGCGTCTTTTCTTATAATCCCCAAACAATAATCCTCTAAGGCCGGTATTATTAAATGCAAGTGTTATAGACATTTGAAAAAGCTATATTAAAAATCTTTAACTACATATCTAAGAGCTTAGGAGGCAGGAGCTCTTGCATATACGAGATTATAAGATTCATGTGGTAGGATTAGACTATCGTTTCCTTAAAGAGAGAGCGCGAGAGAGAGAGAGAGAGAGAATTTCCTTATATTTACATAGAAGTTAAGAATATAGCTTCTAATAAACAACCGAGTATAAATCTAGACATAACTCCATGGCCGGCGTCTTTTCTTATAATCCCTAAATAATAATCCTCTAAGGCCGGCATTATTGAATGTAAGTGTTATAGACATTTAAAGAAGCTATATTAAAAATCTTTAACTATATATCTAAGAGCTTGGGAGGCAGGAGCTCTTGCATATATAAGATTATGAGATTTATGTGGTAGGATTAGACTATCGTTTCCTTATCTGCTAGATATTAAGAGTCTAACAAATAGGGCTGGACGTATCAGCAACGGTCAGAAGATTCTCAAACAAGCCAGATCTCAAACTCAATCAACACAAGACCAATAGAGTTCTACATCACTTTTATATACATATAAGAAACATACTTATATATATATATATATCTATACCTCCCCACATCCACATACCCAATCACCCTTCTCTTTCTCTTCCACAATCTCACAAAGGAAAAAAGTCATTAACGTAAAAAAAAAATTTGAAAATAAAGTAAAATAAAATCGCTTTAACCTATCCTATCCATTTCATTTCCAGCTCTTCCTCCCCCCTTTTATTTTTCTACCCATATGCGTGTGTATGTATTTCCCTTCCCAGCATAACAGTAACCAAACTCTCCAACACCCTTTTTTTCTTTTATCAAAACAATATGACAGAGAAAAAACGATCGGACATGGGTATGAAATGCATGCCCCCGAAGAATAAATGCCAGCTTCGTCGCTTTTACATCATTAATATTACATCTTTGTTTCCTACCGCTCCACCAAGATAAACCAATTAAACAAGAAAGAAGGTATAGATAGATAAGGGGCACGCTTAATCAGATATTGCCGTCATCATCAAAAGTTCGTTTTCTTCTTCTTCTTCTTCTTCTTCTTCTTCTTCTTCTCCACCTCAACTAGTCGTCTTCGACCGTCCATGCGACCAACTAAGCCTATGACTCCTCTCCGGCCTATCCTCATCGAAACCCCCCATCCCCCCACCACCACCGGTAGGAGAAGCAAGCTCCTCCTCCTCATTCATCTCCTCCGGCTCCTCCGTCTGCTGCCCGGCATTATTATTGTTCTCGCGATGGCTCATCCTCTGCGTAAGAGCAGTAAGCTTATCGCGCAGCCCAAAGCCTCTCCCACCAGTCGGCTTGTTATTGTGCTCATCGCCTGCCTCGGCATGTCCAGCACTAGTAGACGGTCTCGACTCGGCGCTCGTAAAGCTTCTCAGCGGACCGCGGTGGTGATGGTGTGATCCGCCATGGCTAGAAGATGGCCGGAGAAGCTCCATGGCCAAATTGCTGTGGTGGCCCTCGCCTCGGCCAGGATGGTCCACCGGCGTTGGCGGCGTCATGGTCAGGTATGCCGGGACTGGTGGGATGTTTTGCGCAGAACCAGTCGTTAGGTGAGACCTGCTGCTGGCAATGCTGCTGCTGCGACTAGCTGATCGAGGAGCCGGAATTCCGCTGCGGATGCTACTACGAGTAGACCGCGGAGGCGACCGCGAAAAGTCCACCGGGGATGTCCCATACAAGCTCGCAGAATCATCGCTGTCATGTATACTCGGCGTGTAATTCTGCGACATAATGGAAGGCGTGGAAATCAGAACAGAGCTATTTGCCAGCTCCCGCAATCTATTCCGCTGTTCCGCGTTGGGCTTGTGCTTCGAAAACTTGTTTCCAATAATGGCTCCCGTGTGTGAGATGAGAGCCCTCACAACCGCCTTCTTCAATGCCAAAGCAAGATCCAAGTTTGACCAAGTCTTGTTCTGCCACTCAATCATCGGAAGTCGGAATACAAAGTTATGGACATCCTCAAAGTTCCGCTGATCCTTGCCCTTGTAGCTGAGACACAATACCACCGATGGTATCTTGATATGCGCAAACGTAATGTAGTTGTTGGCACGGCTAATCATCTTGGTAAGATCATCAGACATTTGCTTATCATCGGTATTATGTCTGCTGCGTATGCCGAAACGTGACGGTTTCTTCGGATCCGACTCCCTGCTGTCTTTGGACGAAAACCCAGTGGAAGATCGGCCAATGGCGCCAGGTCGTGGAGTGCCCGTCATTGGCCGCATAGATTCGACTGAAGACTTCTTGCCCAGCGTTCGTGAGGTTCCAGAACGGAAAAGTCGGAATGCATGGCCGCCGCCCTCGGAACCGTTAGGTCCAAGGTGCTTCTTCGAACGTTCATCCGCAACACCGGAAGACAAGGTCGGCTTAAGTCGCAGCTCCAGTGAGCCTGGACGTGTCGAAAAGGAAGCATCCAGCCCGTTACGTGTGCTATGTCGACTACCAGTGCTCTTGGGCGACTCATTACCCTCCTCATCCAAGCTGTTCGAGTCGCGTCGAATTACAATCGAAGGATTGGGGGTGCCAGTCTTTCCTGCAGCATCTTCCGCCTGCTCCGCGTCCATACCGGGGAAGATGTACTCAAACAGCCGCTTGCCCACTTCACGCTCCAGTTGAATCTTCATCGGATACAATTCAATCTCGAATCGTTCCATGACTGGAATGCCGGCGATAGCTTCCAACATGTACCAGTATACCCGAATCATGTCAGTGTCTTCCCCATTTCGGGTGCCCGGCCTCTCTCCTTCGTGGTATGGAGCTATTATCTCCGGATACGTCGCGTCAGGCAATAGATTTAGGCCAAGCAATTTGCCAGCACGAACCAGGTTCATGTGGGAGCCATCCGAATGGTCAGTACGGTCGTACTCTAAGTCCTTAAGTTGAAGTTCAACCAGCGGCTCATTCGAATCCTGCATAAGGTGCCACACGATATCTCGAGCAGAAATGCTCCATTTCAACAGCGCGCTAGAGTGGGCGTTCTTCTCCAGTCTCCTCTGTGAAGTCATGATGGCTTTCATCATAAAGAAGAGCTCATCTTCGGAAGCCGCCAAATCACGCTCCAAAGCCAAGCGATCTTCCCATCCTCTCTTGTCCAAGTACGGAGAGTAGATTTGGAAGTGCGACTTGATTTCCTCCATTTGCCTGATCCGATCCTGCAACTTCATCACCATCTCCGGTATACCGCTAAGGTCGCTAAAATCGGACGCGAGGATAATCTTCTCCAAACGCTCATTCCTCGTCTTCTCAAGGGGCTCGCTGTACATGAGCAGATCAAGCACAATGACATACATGGCATAATACTGCGATGAGTTACAGAGAGCGCGCGCTTGCGGGAACTCCACCCAAAGGTTATCCACACGTCTCTCTGTGGGCTCATTGGTGGCTCCGTCGGTATTTTCACCACTAACTTCGTCGTTGTACTTCAAACGGAGAGTGTTGTACTTGTCATATCGAAGCATGGCTGAAGTCTTTTGCACGACACGCTTGAAGCCAAAGGGATCGGTCTTGAAATCAAACATGACTTCCATAGGGACCCATGGTGGCCACGAAGAGCCTGTTGGTGTACCATACTTGCTGCCCGAGTACATAGACACCAGGTTGGTCTGGAACCACTTCTGGTGCGTGACGAAGAACTGTGTGCTGTCCATGTTGACCAAGAAACGGCGCTGGACAAGACCGCTGACATTGTCTGCGATTCTCGACTTATCCATGACCTCCACCACCTTCAGCTCCATTGCCTTTGAAGTAACCAACACAACGTGCTTCTTATTCTTCTCGCTCTGTAGCTGAATCTGCGGAGCAATGAGTCGAACATGATAACTGCTCTGGGGGTTGAACTCGTCGGAGATGCCATCTTCCAAGTCTTCGATGGAGCCTTCAACAACACCATTTGCGTTGCATGCAAAGCCGCGAGTGTCCGAAAATTTCCGACAATCTGACAAAATGCTTTTTATACGATCTCCGAGGTCCTTGGCGGCATCGCTCTCAGGGGGAGCATCCGGAGATGGGGGAGTTCCATTGTGTGTTGATGCAGCTGTAGACTCTGAAGCTCCATTCTTCTCATCCCTAAGCCTGGTTTGCTCCTCTACCATGTCTAGAATAAACTTGACCGCCGGTCTAGACAGGTAGTATATAAATCCACGCCGCTGACTGCTCTGGTGAACATATCGTAGCACAATATTACGCAACAGGTTGTTCCATTTGAGTTGCATATTGTGAACAACGAAACGGTTCTCAAATTCGCTTTCAAATTCGACGTTGGAAGGGATCGAAGGCATGTCCATGTAATCACTTGGGGAGTCCACACTTATATCTGAACGACGTATGCTCGGCACTTCACTGAATACATGACCGTTGATTGATATGCCAGCATTCATCCGCTCGAGCATGGTCTCCAGAAAGGCCCTCTTATCGCGAAGCACATTGGAGTGCTGACGAAGCGTGTCAAAATCTTCGAGCAGTTCTTGATTCTTTGAATCGGTGCGTATCACTTTCAATTCAGCCTCGCCGACATGCCTGATGTGCGCTCTTATCTGCTCGTCAAGCTGATCTAGGCGCTCCTGAATGAGCTGAGATTGTACGCTTTTCGGATCATTTTGTTCGCTCATGGAACAGTAATGAGTATCTTCGTTTCCAAACGGACTTGTCCTCGTCGGGTCGCCAGCTATGGTGCCTCCGATATCAGTCTGACGGAAGTAAGTCAGCCGAGGAATATACGCAAGCGGAAGTATCTTTGTCTCGGGGTGAGCTTCGGTAGGCAAAATCCAATCTAATTCCACAAAATCGTCCATGTCGATCCAGCTATAGTCTCCATCAGGGATGGTGAAGCGAGACAGATCTGGTTTCTCATCCTGGTCAAGAGTCAAATGCGAAATTGACCCCTTCTTGATAGCTTCCGTTGTAGTGCCTGTCAAACTGGCAGACACGGCTCGGATATCTGCGCAAGCTAGATCTAGATGCGCGGCATGAATCTTGATTCCCGTAGTCCGACTCGGCGAGTTCTTGGTCTTGGCAATGGTATCAAATTCCTCTCGGCGTTGATGAAGGTCAAGCATAAAGCTATCAAACCGAACCTTTAGGCCAGTGGCAGAAACTTTATCTTCGGCGTAATCCTCAGCGTCTTTATGTTTGTATATGTGACTCAGAAACAGCGGAGCAAACAGGAGGTTATACTTGACCGAGGCCAAGTGTCTTCCAAATTTCTTGCTATTCTTTTCTCTTCCAGGAAACAGGTTGCCCTGCCGAATGGGGAGCGACATGGGTCCGCTGAAGAGCCCCCACCAAGCAAAGAAGTGCGTGAAGAAACGAGGAGTCAGATGGATGGTGTTGTAGCTACGAGAAGGTTCGAGGTCCTGCGACATCCATTCGCGGTCGGCTGGCGCGCGAACTGCGATCGAGAGGTGGATATGACGACTCCTGAACCCACGCATGGCATCATACGGGAGTCCGTTCTCAGGCTTTGCATAGATGGGGTTTTTGAGAACAACTTCGTAATGGGGCTTGAAGTCAAAGCTCCGTCTGCCATCTTCAATGGCCCGTTCAAATATGAGGCCGGCTAGCCATTGAACTTTGCCAGACAGCTTCATGACAACTTTCTTGAACTGAGCCGGGCCGCATCGCAAATGATCGTCCGCAAGACGGCTATCATCATCAGCTCGGAGCCGCGCAGCTTCTCGCACCTGCATGCTGTAGTCTGGAATAGCAAGAATATATTCGCCGCTGTCCACTGTCATGAACCTCTTCGGATTGTCCTCTGCGTTTATATGCCATTTGATATCGTTGCGCCAGCACATGATGAAGCCCGCACCATGCCCAGTAACCTGGTAGGGATCGCGAGTGCCCTTCATTGCGAAATGCATCTCGCCGTCTTCTTTCCAAGCAACATGAATGCGCGAGTGGAAGTTGAGTCGGAGTTTATCCCAGAATCCAACCCGCTCGGAGGTATCGATTTGTGGCTTAGTGAAAGATTCTATGGCCATCATCATATCTTGAATTGCGGGCTGGTAGCATGGCCCCCAAGTGATCCTTGTTGGGAGAGCAGTGTTGATATCCATAAAAACATCCGAGTACGATTTAACGGGACCAATGGTTCGCCTGACTTCGATTGCGAAGCTTCCCTCCTTCGATACAGAAGGGTTCTTTGGAGGTATAATGTACACCGGAACTTGTCGTGACGACTCGTGTCCTCTAAACTCCTCGGCCAAGACAAAGTTTGTTTTCAAAGAGACTGCTTGCAGCCTGGATGACTGTCCAGTTTTTAGTCCAGGAATGTGTAACAGCGGGAGAGGGTAGTCGCGTAGTGAGCACCGAGCTTCGCCCATCTCGATGGCAATGTGCATGGGAACCAGGAGGCTGTACAGCATATCTTTGGGCACGCCTTTGCCAACATTGTGAATGAAATCAGGGACATCTTTGAGAGGAAAGGTCGGCTTGTCAACGATAATGTGGAGGTTAGACACATAAGTGGCCATCAACGCCGGTCTTGGAGGTACTTCCAAAATGTTCTCTGTCTCCTCAATCTCACTTGGCATCTCGTTCTGGCCCCAGAAGAGACCACGGAGCTCCTTGACACCCTGTCGAGACATTTCATATGCTCGATCGATGCGCTTCTTCCACGACTGAGCATTGAACATGTCCAGGTGAAGGCGCGCCTCTTCAGTCGAAACTTTTGAATTTCCGTTAATGCCCATAGTTTCATTTTCCGGGTCATATCTCGGCAACGCGCCATACCGAGACGCACGAGTCCGTTCGTCTTGCTTCGTCGCGTCTGAGCTTCGACTTCGGAACCATGAGTGCGAGGACGTATCCGATCTTCCTCTTGGGTGGGCAGATCGAGAACGATGCTTGCCATTATGCCCTCTCCTTGATTCCTCTTCTTGCACGCGATTCAGCTTGACGCGGAATGCCTCTTCTCTAGTTAATCTCTGTACCTGCTCCATACGCCCAGCGCGATAGATCATGCCCAATTTCCACTCAAATGCTCCGTCCTCTATTTCAAAAAGGAGATTCCGCGACCGGATGGATACTTTTGGGACATGTTTGGGCTCTTCGGGCCTCTTTTCCAAGATGTACTCATTCGTACCTGTCTTGAAGCGGTGATGTAGCTGCTTCACTGCTTTAATCATGTTGATGATGTTATCGGTAATTCGGTGAACAATGACTTCGTGCGGGACGCCAATCCGAATCGCCTCTGTCGAAATATCGAACAGCTTTTCTTCTGTGTAAGCCCCCTGGTTCGATTTGTGCTTGGATTCTCGGAGATCAAGCCGTCCATTTTTAATGCTCACTGCTCGCGACCATACATGGCGCATGCGCGGAGTTGCAACGTACAGCCGGATCAATTTAGACATTAGATACGGCGTTGACCACCTCTGACGCCCGACATCCAGACCATAGATTTGCAGCATCAGCATAGGATCATGCGGCATCTCCGCCTTTACTTGAAATAGCGCAACTTTGATGTCAACGACTACAGCCTCCGTCATGGTAGACGCTGGATCGGCAGAGAAGCCTGATGCGCCACCAGGAGGAGCGAGGAAATCTGCCTTGGCCGGATCATGCTGTGGCGTTGCTAAGTCATGCTGCGATGGTCTTGGAGCATCACTACTGGTTCTCATAAAGGCTTTTCTGACCGTCTTCATGGCAACGCCCACGCAGTAATGGCGATAGAGAGAGTATTGAATCATGATTGAGCGGACGGCTGACTGAACGTGAAACAGTGAACCATGGTTGTCGCTTGATGCGGCGAGGGAAAATTCAAGGCGAGGCACATTAATGAAGGGCTCCACCTCGAGCTGCTCAGCAGTTTCAAGAATTTGAGCTTCTATGCCTCTGGCATTGAATACTAGTCGACGGCCATCACCAACATTTTGAGTCTTCTTCCTAGCCCTAGTAGGACTCGAAGACGCGAGATCTGAGTCTGACTGAGTAAGAGATCGACTGTGGGTCCGCCGTCTCAGCATTCGTTTTTGCAAACCATCCAATCTCTGAGCACGATATTCGGCGGACATGCCATCGAGATGCAGCGAAATGCCTTTGCTGTCATCCGAGATCTCTTCATCTATGCCGGCAATCTCAATGTTGACATCCTCTGCTGTGATTTGGTAACGGAAAAGCCATTCGGGGAGAGATCTCAGGAAGTTCTGATGTCGTCTAGCCTTGGGAGCAGCTCGTTTGGTAGGTTCAACGTCGGTGCGTAGCTGTCGCACAATCTGGCGGACGCCATCTGTAATTTCCGGCCGTACCATACTAACGGCAAACGACTGGATATTGCTGGTAGCATCGACAGAAACCTCGGGATTAGCAGCCAAGTGAACTTTGAGGTCAAAAGACTCGGTTGTTATCAGGTCGAATCTTTCGCCAGAAACGGCCTGGTAGTATAAGTGATGGGATTGCAGTCGCATTGCTCCATCCAGAGAATAATGTAGATCCTCAAGAGGTGAGTGGGATGATTCGGCATCGAGGGCAACGGATGAGATGGATGATATAATGAGGCCATAATCGTCTGGATCCTCGGTTTTCTCAAGCGGCTTGAGCTTGATTCGAAGTACAGGCTCATGCATGGTAAATTTGATGCTTGCTTTTGGAAGCAATCGAGAAAACAAGTCTTTCTGCTGCTGCCTTTGCTCGGTCTTTGTTGGCTTGGGCTTGGATCGCATCATTGCTATCAGCAGAGGAAGATGTCGCGGGTCGAGATCGATGGACGGCGAGGTGACAACAGAGTTGGCGAATAGGATATTGGCATTCTTCTCTTCGAAGCTGTCTACTGAAGAAAGCTGAATGGTCTTGGAGGGCAAAGTGGTTCTGACGGTGGTAGTGGCCATGGGGATATAAACAATGCGCTGCGGCTTGTCGCAGCCATCGTCCAATCCAACGGATATTGAGAGCGCCGCCACAAGTGCTTCGTGGGCAATATCTTTGGATGGAAAATACATGCGATGTGCAGGCGACTTTGGGTCAAGGCGATGCAAGTCGACACCGACTTCTTTCATGGAAGCAGTGAGGTGCACTGGTTTTGCCGCAGGTTGGACAGAGTCGACCTTTTTGACGAGGCCAACAAAACTAACAGCAAACTGGACTTCTTTGATACCTCGTAAAATGGAGCTGAAGAATTCCTTGGAGTCTGAAACGCTCTTCATCAAGTGATCTGTATTCTGCGCAGTCCCGTTTTGCACCTTGCTAACGAATATGTCCACCGGGTCTTCCAAATCGGCAACTTTGGGCTGCTTTCGAGACCGTTTAAACTTGGCTGCAGAGAGCTGCAGCTCGTCGTAGGGAATTTGGACTCGGCCAAGCTTCAAAGCAACAGTAGCATCTCGGAGACCCTCCTGCGACTGGTATAAGTAGCCGTGGACGTTGAGCAAGGCATGGTCGAGAATTTGGAGGGACTCGCAGCCGTCGGCCGCAAAAAAGACGCTCCGCACCGTCAAAATCCATTCGGCCTCGGCATTCTCCTTTGAAGATTCGGAACGGTGGAAGAAGAATCGAGCTCGATCGGCCATTTTGTGTCTCGTATCCACTGCAAGCGTCAAGCTCCCAACCTGGAGGCTGCCCACATCGACCACGTTGATGACGGAGTTGGTCACAACCACGTCGACCATGCGCAGCCATTTCACCTTGCTGTGTAGCTTCTTCACCTTCTCCTTGAGCTTCTGGAGCCGCGACCACGTCTCAGTCTCAGCCCGAGGCTCAGAATTTTGACGTCGAGGAGAGGGGGGTTTCTCTGGCTTCTCCAGGAGCGGGTCGATCTCCTCCTCTGCTTCCACCACATCCTCCTTCGCGGTATCTACATTTTCGGGTGTTTCGTTTCGGGCAGATTTCTGCTCTTCGAGTTTCTTGACATCGGCGGTAACTGTCAAATCGCTGAGGACGATGCTGAGCCACGTGGGTTGTGCGAACGTTGGGCGGTGGATGTTGAGCCCCAGCCCGCGGATCTCGATGCGAATTCCATCTCTCGGGGTGTACGCAAGTCGGCGGAGGGAAAAATAGCCTATCCGCTGGATCGATACGCCGGTGACGATTCGAAGAACGGCGAAGAGGACAAAGGACGAGAGGTAGAGTAGGACAAAGACACCGAGAGCAAAGGTCGGACTCAGAAGCGCCATGGTTGCTGCTGCAGCGCGCAAGGGGGAGGGCCGCAATTACTACCTGGCTGATAAGGAGCAAAGCAGAGCGTCAGGAGAATCCGCACAAGTCCGCAAGCTTGGAGGGAATTGGACAAGAACTTACATGATGCCGGTAGCAGGCCGACCATTCTCTCGCGCACAAACAAACACTTCAGCGGGAACAAGCACACGAGAGTCGCGACATGGCAGATGGAGAAGGAAAGAAAAAGAAGAAGACGTCTAGAAGACGCGCAAGTCAGCACTCGAGCCTGGACGAGGGGAGGGGTGCCGAACCACCGGGCCAGGGACGATGATCCTGGACAGTCGGGACGCCGGAAAGCTCCCTGAATCGAGGAGGGCCAAGGCGTGCCGGCGCCGGGATGACGATCGGGGCAAGCTGTGCCGCAGGACGTCCGGGAGGGCTGCGGATCGAGGTTGCGACCGAGTTTGCGACCCGCGTCACACGAGAAAAAACGGGGGTTCTGGCGACGAGTAAGCGGCGAGCTGCACGAGCCTTTGACGACGAGAGTTGCGAATCGAATCGCTGGTGAGGTGCGAGTTCAGCGAGAGGCCGGCGGAGCAGCTGCGGCAGATGGGCGGCGGGCTGAGGTACCGGGTACTTGCATGTCCCCGAGAGCCAAGTACTGCTGCTACCTGGAGCAAAACCCGCGAGAGCAGCGGAAAAGGGGGAGGCACAGGAAATAGGGATGCAGATAGGGATGGCCTGTAATTACAAAGAATGTGAGCTCTTCTTTGCTTCTACCCTCTTTAATCCATTGTAGTCGATGAAATGCCACGGTGTTCCATAAAAGGACTGCGCATATGCATATGCACTCAGACACCCCATATTCGACACCATCATCCGCCGTTTTGCTCGATACATCGTGTGCCAACTTATTCTACTAGTATGCAGGCCCCAAGCTGTTATCAAGTGTTATCAAGCATGTGGCTTTTAGCTGGGATTAGGTGGCGTCTGGCGGGGGTACAAGGGAGCTTGTGCCCTGTACTTTCAATTTCGCCCCTAGCTGGACCGTCCGGCAGTGCCGTAGTAGTGGCATCAAATCGACACAGCTAGCTGTGCCAGAGCCGCTAAGAAATCTAAACATGCGCAGCTTTGATACGATGAAGCTCTGTGAATGGTCTACGCAGGAGCTGTGCGAGCAGCATTCCCGAGTACGAGGCGAAGCTGCAGCCGGAGCTATAGCCACGCATATGCAGGCACAGAGCATAATCCGAGCTTCGCAAGCAGCGTTGCGCCGAACATCAAAAGTCAAACGTGCGGAGAGCTATGCCGGGATGGGGTACGGGCCTTGTGTGCTAGCTTGTTAGTGCTTGGAGGAGCACTAACAAGCTGTGCTGCTACCAAAATAGGGAGTGAGTGAGTAGTGAGATCTACCAGCGGGAGATTTGCGGATGGAGCGCAATAGGAGGCCTCGTGCGGGCTTGTTCTTGTTCTTTGGAGAAGCCCTGACTAATGCTGCTCAAAATAGATGCGATGCTTTACCAAGGATGGATGTGTAGAAGTCAGAGGAGTAAAGCTGCGAGATACTACTTAGTGGTCTGTCCAACTGTCCAAGCTAAATAAACACGGCACGCCATCGTCCACGCCTTGCTAGGATCATATATTCTCGGCTCGACCTGTCAAATCTCTGCTGGGACATTCCAGCGGCTGCGCGTCACCCAAGATTTAGCGTTGCATCAATCTCGAGATTGCGGCGGGTGCTAAAATGCCTCACGGACCATCCGATCTGCAAGGAGCCCCTTGGGAGCTTTAGTCCCGTCATTGAGGCTTTAGGCTTACCCTAAATGCGTTGAAAATACACGTATCTTCACGTATCTACCACACAATACGGGTAGCAAAATGCTTGGTCACTTGGCGCCAAGCGTTTTTGTAAAGTAGAGTGCTGATATAATAGTACTTGCTACAGTAGCTAGCAATTTTTCCAGATTGCTGCCAGAGAAAACGCTTCAACCTCAATTGCGGTCACTGGTTGCTTAAATTAGATTCTGATATAAGCCTCAATAACCGCTGCATCGTTTACCACCGCTAACCCTATTCATTGTTGAAGATAAGATAATATTATCCCGAGAAAGCAAATTTGTAATACGAGTTTCAAGATTTTCCCTACTCTGGCGCAATAAATGCAAGGGGAAATTTAAATTTTCGCCTAAATCAATCGTATGATGTTGATTTGGCATTGGAGGCCGCTGACTAACCGCTGAAGCTAGATTGTCCTCAGTGCAACTTCAGATGCCGCCCTACCGGATATCACAATCAAATAAACCTTAATTTTGTCTTACAAGATATGATATTATCATGTTCTATTCTCATCCTTGGTTTTCTGATCAATTGACTTGAGCTCTGTAATCCGGTCATCGATGAGAGCAATATCCGCCTCTACTCTCAGAATCTTCTCCTCCATCATGTCAATGTACTCCTGGTCTGTGAGCTTCTTCAATGGACTCCATTTTGACCTGAACCAGCTGTCATTTTCATCCTTCACTTTAGGTTTCCTGTTGCTCAAGCCGTTGGCAACCATCTGTCCTCCTGCCCCTAGCACTCCCCACATGACCATGGCGGGTAGAATCTTCCCCGGCCCCCCTATCAAAGTTAGTTAGCAAGTGCTGATGCAAAAGCAAAGCCGGTGACGGATACTCACGTATCAACCCGGCCACTGCACCGGCTGCTGATCCTCCTACTGTGCTTGCGATAGTTTTGTCGACTGGCCTTAGCTGCTGGTCACCTCCCATTGCCCTGACGGTCACGGATCTAGTGACTTTGATGGAATTAGCGATGAATCTTGAGTGAAGACTTTACCTGGGATGGAATTCACCTACACCAGAAGCTTCCACCCAGAGCAAACCATTGGAATCCAGTTACGGCACCACTGGCAACAGGACTGGTGTCTCGCGCAATGGCACCGGCAACACCGGCCATTACTCCCACAGCGCCTTGTATATGTTAGAGCTCAGTGTCAAACTTGCGTCGTGAAACGGACAACGCACCGGACCATGCGCCCACTTGGACGGGAGTCACCAGAAGATCTACAAGCTCTGGCGGTATTAAGCCTCGATTCTTGCGCTGCTGTTGCTGAATGGCCCCGGACGAGGGCTCTGGCTTGTTACTCATGATGGAATTTTCCTGCTGGCTGAGGCTAACGATAACGCAGAGATTTGGAATAAGAGAATACGATGAAAGAATATGAAAGTAAAGGCCAATGCTAGTAAGCCAACATGTGTGTGACCTGATATTATTGCGGCATAGAGTGAATATTAAGGCTATTAATAGTATAAAAAGACAATGACGGCGTTGATGGATGTCCATCTCGGAATGAGTACCTCGCGCTTGTACCTTGTCCTAAAACCAATTCAAATTCCTCGCCTGGCATTGGTGGGGCTCTGCAGATATGCACAAAACGAGTCGGCGGCTGGCAGAGACTTGCTAGGTACTGCGCATCACGAGCAGTATTACAAGCACCCGCGAGTACACACCAGGTTCTGTACTTCAGCCCACGTACCGGTATTATCGCGCGCGCTAGCCCTGAAGCGGCCTGGCGCCTCCCACTCTTCGGCGGGCGAAAATTGGAAATGGAAAAGGCAAACCAGCCCTTCTCACGACGCCGCATCGTTTTTTTTCCACGACGAGCAAATTTCACCTCGCCAACCCCAGACCCGGCACCACTTGTCTGGGCCTCGCAACCGCTCTTCTCGCACTCGCTCTTCGTCTCTGTAGCCAGCCTGGGTCCGCCATTGGCTGCTCTCAAAGACGACTCCCGGCCACCGCCTGTCCATTGACGCTGCTCGATTTGCGCATCGGTCCTTGATATCGTTGCGCAGCTCGCCCTTGAACCGCAATCATGCGTATGTCACTGAGTCTGGCACTTGAGAGTCCACTGCTGACGCCGATCTGTAGCTCCCAAGAAGAAGGAACAGCAGAAAATGTCCCTTGGGGACTTTCTGAATGATTCAGGTGGGTGTCGCCGTCCATCATCACCCCTCCCTTGACCCTCGCCGACCGCCTTCGCATGCGGGTCGCATCGACACCCCGCGCCGGCGCTACAAGGGTACTCTTCGAATATGTGTGTTGACTTGTGGCTTAGGTTTTGGTGGAGGCTCTTGGGCTGATGAGGTCGAGGAATCCTATGGTACGTTTTTCTGCGGCTCACCTGTGGCTAGTTGGACAATTGCTAACCTACTCATAGTCCCTGGTAAGTAGCCCGGATGGAAAGATAAACTTCGGAAACAAGAAAAAGACCTAGGCATTGCCCGGGCTGTGGTGGTATATGAAACAGAAGATACTGACCCATGTTGCAGGTACTCAACAGCTTCCCCCGGCTCGAGATAGCGCTCGCTCTGGCGGTGGCATGTCTTCGTGGCAAGATCGTGGTATGTCCGAATCCCATCTTCACTTTTTTTGTTGCTTTGCGTAATTAACGACTATAGGCTACTCTGTCCGCGAATCCGTTCCCACCAAGATTCCCGATAGGCCCCCCTTTACCGCTCACTTGGGTAACCTGTCGTATGACGCAACCAGCGAGTCCGTGACTGAGTTTTTCGAGGGCTGTGACGTTGTCAGCGTTCGTATCATCGAAGACCGAGAGCTACAGCGGCCCAAGGGCTTTGGATATGTTGAGTTTGGCAATGTCGAGGGCCTCAAGAAGGCCTTGAACCTTGACGGAGAGTCCTTTGAGGGCCGTATGATCAAAATCAAGGTTGCTGATCCTCGTATGTGTCTACCGTCTTAATCTTTCAATCCTCTCTGCTAACCTAATCATGTAGCTCGCGGTGGCGATGGCCGAGATGGCCGAGGTGAATCCACCCGCGACCTGAGCGACTGGACTCGCCGAGGCCCTCTGCCCGATCTTGGCCCATCAAGGGGCCCCCGATCCGACTTTGGCGAACGACGCCCTCGTGATCCCGTCTCCGAAGGACGCGCACCCCGTGAGATGAACTGGGAGCGACGAGGACCTCTGTCTCCCACTGCTCCCCAGGAGTCTGGATCCCGTGAGAGCAGCCGTGCGCGTGGACCCCAGGAGGGTCTGGGCGAGCGCAGCGAATCATTCCGTGGAAACCGCCGCGACCCTGCAACCTGGGGAGAGGGCAATGGCCGTCCTCCTCGCCAGTACAACGAGCGCCCTGAGCGTCCTGAGCGCGCCGAGCGCACCGCTACTGCCGCTGAAAAGGACTTCCAGTGGCGCAGCAACATGCGTCCAGATGCTGCCAACGCACCCGCGGCTGAAACTCCGGCCTCCCCTGGAGCCGCCGCCCCAGCTCAGCCTGCCGGCCGCCCTCGCCTGAACCTTCAGAAGCGAACCGTTTCAGAGGCTGCTGACAGCTCTGCCTCTGCGGCCTCGGACTCCAAGGCCAGCCCCTTTGGTGCTGCTCGCCCCATCGACACCGCGGCGAGGGAAAAGGAGATTGAGGAGAAGAGACTGCAGACTATCCAGGAGAAGCGAGAGGCGGACGAGAAGGCCAAGGAAGATAAGCGTCTGGCCAAGGAAGCCGCCGCTGCCAAGGCTGAGGCTGAGGCTGAAGCTGAAGCAGAAGCCAAAGAGGCCGCTGAGGTCGCTGAGGCCGCTGAGGCCAAGCCAGAAGCAAAGGCTGAAGCCGAGACAGAGACCAAGCCAGAGGAAGAGGCAAAGGTTGAGGGAGAAGCGGAAAACGGTGCGGCAGGAGAGAAGATTCCCATCCGAACCCGAGAGCAGCCCAAGGAGGCGCCGAAGTCAAGAGCTACTGAATCTGGCAACTGGAGATCTGAGCCACGAACACCCCGTGGACCTCCCAACCGTGGCGACCGTGGCGATCGTGGTGATCGAGCTGACCGTGGCGGCCGCGGAGGCCCGGCCCGAGGACCTCGCAACGAGAACCGCGCACCTCGATCCAACGGCCAGCAGGCTGCTGCACCTGTAGCAGAGGGCGATGCCCCTGCCCCTGCCCCTACTGCTGATGAGGACGGCTGGACCACCGTTGCGGTCGGCAAAAAGGGACGCACCGGTCGAGTGTAAAAAAACAAAAGCGATTGTAAAAGTTGATCCCCATTTCCTTTCAGTTTCCATGACTAGAGATGCCGTCGCAAGGTTTACGCCAGCAGATCCAGTCCTGACATCCTGTGCACTTGTCTCGGCTTGTTTTTCCCCTCACGCTTGACTGTTTTGCGGAGAAGGCTTATGTAGCCTTCACTCTCGGCTATCTCCAGGCTGAAAACTGCTTGGATATGGCTCATGATTTTCCGGCAAAGCCAGATGATGTCGCCTCGACTAAAGATGGCTTCTCAGGTATCAATTGGTGGAGCCCATTATTGCGTCACTCTCCTTGCCAATGGTTGCTGAATGAGCTTGATAGAGGCTTATTTGCTACTTGGCGAGCGAGTTTCATGAAACATTGCAGCTGCCCGGTATATATCGGCCGTAATGACTTTTTTTTTTACTACAGTTTGGAGGAGAAAGGGATAGGGGACGGTTGAAATACGATACAATTTTCACGACATTCAAGTTATGCGGGGCAGACTAGATTGAAAAAGAGGGAGAGGTGATTTTCTGCGATCTGCTTTCGATTGATGACGATGACGGGCTCACGCTTTACGCAATGTGTGGATGGGGACTAATGAGTTCATCTACGGACAGACATTTGGGAGGGAGCATAAAAGGGGAACAATCTGCACAAGTGTCTATTTCTTCGTCATTTTTCGACTCCTTTCGTTTCTTCGTTTGATTTTTTACGTTATTTTTTACTGATTAGGGGGGGCTGCGACGAGAGACGGGACAAAAAAACAAAAGCTTGGGATTTGGACAGGCTCATGCGGGTAGACAGAAATGGCGGGCATGGAAAAAGAACAAAAAGGGGAGCCTGGGGGGGCTGGCAAACAAAAGATCAGGCAGCCAAGTTGTAGTTCGCTTTGCAGCGAGTCTTTTTCTGATAGAGGTGCGAGGCGAAATTGAGAAAAAATGAATAAAATTACATAAAATGACGGTGTTTGTGTGAAATGTGTTTGCCTGTTTAGTATGATTCATTGTTTGCAAGACTATCTACGAAATACTAGTATCTAGGCAGCGAGATGAATGATGGGCTGAATTGATCGGTGGTTGCTGCCTTGTTATGTGCTGCAGGAGATGATCGGATATAATATATTGCGCGCATATCATTGACCAACTTGCCTCTTGATCGTCTCTCTCTCAGAAGTCACTCACTCACCATAGAATACAGACAACATCAACATCAACAACAACGCCAACAACATCATCACCATGCCCCTCTACAACTTCACCTTCTCTCCCTCCCTCTCCCCCCTCGCCCCCCTCGCCCCCCTCACGCTCTCCTCCAAATCAACCCCCTCCATCGCCCACCTCATGACCAGCGTCTTCATCCTCCGCCAACAATCTCCATCTCCTCCTCAGATCCTCCTCCTCCGCCGCCACCCGCAAGATTCCTACCCTCTCAAATGGGAAGCCCCCGGCGGCTCGGCCGATCCCACCGACACATCAATTTTATCCGCTGCGGCGCGCGAATTATTCGAGGAAACGTCCCTCAAAGAGAGTCATTTCCACGCTGTGCTGGGAATGACGAAGCAGAAAGCCGAGGATCTATTCACGTCTGGAGAGGAGAAGGAGAAGAGGCCGCAGAATTGGGGCATTGACCCAAATGACGAACAAGCACAGGATATAGAAGTGCAAGTGTCTGATGACATGAAGATTATTTTTACGACGTTTCATGAACCGGATGGGATATGGGGAAAAGTGAATTTTCTGGCTACTGCAAAGGGAGAGGATCCGATAGTGAAGGTTGATGCTGAAGAGCATGTTGAATGGGGATGGTTCACGGAGGAGCAAGTCCGGACGGGAAGGGCTGCGAGAGGCAATATATTTACGGAGGCGAGTTTTTCTGATGATGCAATGCTTTTGGATGGGGATAAGAGGGTTATGGAGTTTACGAGCCAGGCTGTTTGGGGGAGTTTGCTAGAGGCGTTTAGAGTCGGGAGGGAGATGGGGATTATTGTGTAAGTGGAGGACTGTCAAACGTCTTGATTTTTTTTCTCTTCCTTTACATTGTTAAAGACGACTACCTAGATGGATAGATGGATAGATGAAAAGCTCAAAGCATGCCTTGCTTCAACATACATGCGCAGCATTGAAGTCATATAAAAGTCCCCTC
Organism: Trichoderma gamsii; assembly: GCF_001481775.2. Lineage (NCBI taxonomy): Eukaryota > Fungi > Ascomycota > Sordariomycetes > Hypocreales > Hypocreaceae > Trichoderma > Trichoderma gamsii. The sequence goes on from NW_020171364.1 coordinate 450,910, forward strand.
AAGGACGCGAATCTCAAAGATATCTCCCAAACATAAAAGTAAAAACGCCAGGCCAACATACGCATTTAATCATCAAACAAAAAGACTCAAGACCTCTTCGCTCCCATCTCCTCCATCCCATAATCATCCCACCCCTCCTCCCCCCCTGCCGCGCCAATCTTCCTCCCAACCCAAATCCCCATGGCCGTCACCACACTGCCCAGCAAAAACCACCCTTCAAACCAGCCATCCACAAACGCCGGCGTCAGCGCTCCCCTCAGTACACCCCCTACAGCACTCCTCGCCTCGCTGGGCAACTGGCTCCGTAACAGCAAACTCGCAGAGATGACATACGTCGCAATGACCTGGCCCACCGCCAGCGCGAGATTGGCCTGCGCGTGACGCAGCAGCCCCGGCGTCCACTTGGCAAACAGGTGAAACGTCTGGATTGCGCTGTTTGCGCTGGCGACGAGGATGACGCCGCTGAGGGCGAAGCTGATGAGGCGCGCCCAGGCCATCTGGTCGAGCTTCGGGTCCCAGTGGCGCGCCAGCAGGCCCAGGAAGCGGTTGATGGGGTCGCTGCTGGCGAAGCTGGCCGATGGAGAAGATGCTCTGCGGAGAGTCGTCAGAGAGGTCGCGAGGATGCGGTACACGCAGTAGGCGCTGAAGATGTACGACGGCACGAGCAGGAGGCGGCCCAGCGTGGTGGATGCCCGGGCCGAGGCTGCGCGCTGGCTCTTCATCAGCAGCAGGTTGGACGAGAGATTCGCCTCCATGGCTTCCAGCCCGGCAATCTCCATCCGCAGCGTCTGCACCTCGAGCTGCTCGCTGGACTGTCCGCGGATCGACCCCATGACGAGCCCAACAAGCCCTCCCGATTTGCCCTCCTTGGCAGCAGCATCCTCGGCAATCTTCCTCTCCAGATAGTGCAGTCTATGCTTCTTCGTGACGAGCATCTCATTCGTCGCATCCAGCCCCGTCTGTTTGCGATTCAAGTCCGCCTCCGTCAGGGGCTTCCGCTTCCTCAGCTCGGCAGTGCTAAACGTATGCCACGGCGACGACACCGACGCAAAGCCCGACAGCAGCGCCATGAGCGAGATGCCCACCACGCCAATCCTCTCCAGACACGCCCTCGTCAGATCCTCGCCCATCGTGCCCTTGACCCTGCCATCGCTCGTCGTCGGAGGCGGCGGCGACCGCAGCATAATCTCTGCCCTCGGCACCACGCTGCCCATTGACCAAAAGACAAACAACCAGCCGCCAAACAGCACCGCCTGAAGCCCCAGCGCCATGCGCGGCATCGTCCCCTTGGCCGTCCTCTGGAAGCTCCAGCCCGCGCTCGACACCAGCGACCGGCACTCCAGCCACGGAATCAGCACCACCAGCATAAACAGCAGCGCCGGCACCGTCACACGCAGCGCCAGGTTGCGCGCCGCCGGATCGACCGCCTCGAGTATCTCGGCCATGATGAGCGCGCCCAGCGTCGCCGCCAGCCCAACCGTCGTGCCAAAGGCCCAGGCCGCGCCGCGCCGTCTCCAGCTCTTGCTGCCGTGCTCGGCGTGGACCTGTCGCAGCGCTGCGGGCGCATGGGCCGGCAGGACGTGGCCCTCGCCGTCGCGAATGTCGTCTTGCGCCGCGGCGCTCAGCTTCGGGAAGACGAGGCGCACGGCGACGGTGTTTGCGGCGAGGAAAACTGCGGCAAAGGGCAGGGCCGAGAGCAGCGCGGCGGTCGAGACGGCGTTGCTGGGAGGAGCGCAGGCATCTTGTCGGTCGCAGGAGGAGAGGAGCGAGAAAGGCCACATCTGTGCTGGCTGTGCTGGTATCGATTCTCTATTGCTTCGGTTTGGTGTTTTATTCCCCCGTCCTTGTTTCTGCCTGTATCAAAGTGCTCAATCGCGGCCTTTCTTCCGCTCAAATCGTCCCCTCTCGCTCTCTCTCGCTCGTATCGTCCGTATATGAATCCAGTCCAATCCAATCCAATCCTCCGCCGTCGCAATCGCCAATCGCAAGCCGCAGCCTTAATCGTTTCCCAAAGCCTTCTCCCCCGCCAAGCCGGATAAAGTGAAGCACGACAGCAGCGCAGGCAGCCACAGGGCACCACAGCGCAACAAGCTCCAGAAAGCTCAAGCCACTGCCTTTGGCGTCGAATAGAAACGTATCAATCGGAGTCTTAGCTTTCTGCGTTGATGAAATGAAGAAAAGTAAAACAAAAAAAAGAGTGTATTGAATTCGTTCTTTTTATCGCAGGGACGCAACCATCCCACCACTCAACAGCCAGCCGTTCACAAGAAGTCCCAGCTTCAATGAATCTGGCCTCTTGTCTCTTGTCTCTTGTCTCTTGTCTCTTGTCTCTTGTCGCTCTCTCACACACGAACCAGCGAGAAAACAGCCGAAAGCGAATGCGATTCAGGCACAAGCGACAATCTGTACTCTTTTGCAGCAGTCGGTGGTTGTACAAATATGCTGCCACTATTACTTCTGTACTCCGTTAAATGTAACCTTGGAAAGAAAGGAAAGAAAAGTGAGTGTGAGAAAATAAAAAGAAATACTAGTAACCGTCGCCGGAAATGACGACGATCCTCATGTACATGTACCGGTACTGCGCCGTGCCTTGTGCCTGTGCTAGCAGAAAAGCGACCAGACCACAGCACAATAGACTCTGACGTCGTCATCAATGGCTGCGGGCTAAAAAAGACGCCCCGCTGCAGCCAATGGCAGGTCAATCTACTTGCCACACGCTCGCAGTCGGATTTCATCTCTCCCCCGCTATTATAGCCCACCAAGCTCCGGGCCAGTCAAGGTGCGCTTCTATTTTCAGCACTCTGCCGTTTAGCAGCCTCTAATTCAACGCCAAAGCTAATACGAAGCCTACAGCACTAAGCACCTGGGTCTAGTAACAACAGATTAACGTATAATGTCTCATGCCTCAATTACAATAATCCTCTCAAGCTCATATACACTCATCCATCCATAGAGTTATCCGATACAACCCCCCCGCTCACTGTTTCGCATCAAGTCGCCCCGTTTCACTGGGCACAGCCAAGAGCCAGAGCCTCAACCCCGCCTCCAGAAGCCGCGTATACCTCCCCCAGAAAATAAAAAGAGACTGGACCCTTGCTTGCATGTGGTTATACGAGATGCGTATCAGATGCAGATGGAAAGCAACATGGGTGTTCAAACTATACATAGCAGATGCAAGTGAGTAACATGTCAATAGTACCTATGTACTAGTAGTTATTTAATCATCGATAGACTGATTATTCATCGCCATTTAATTGGCCCAGAGCTTCCCTGTCCACGGAAGACGGCACAGTCCCAAGAGTTGACTGCTTAATCGCTTTCTTCTTTGGGCTCTTCGGCGCAAAAAGTGAATTCCATCTTACGACGACTCCAGAATTTACAAGTCACGTTCCACCAGTCTTCTTACCGTCTATCGTATTCACACGCTCAATTGTCCAACATGCGTTATTAGTGGGCTTGTGATCATCTAATTCCATCGCTCTATTGCAAGTACCATATAGTCTTGTATCAATCGCTACACTACCTTGGTAGTTTCACAATGCTTCACTCCCAATGTTCCATTTCCAGTGCCACTCCAACTTGCTTTCGTCTTCATATTCATCTCAAGCGTCATCGCCTCTCCTGCTGAACCAGTTTTTCCAGCCCGGAAAGGGGGCTATAACGAAACGGCCGCGTATCGAGCAAAAGGGCTTTGGCCCTTTGTCCTCTTCAGCATCCTCGGCTGCATCTTGGCCGGCTCCTGCTCGACCTTCTTCGGCTTGGCTAAGCATATCCTTGCCCTTGCCCTTGCCCTGGTTAGATCTCTCAGGAAGCTCGTCTAATTCATACGTCGCTGTCACCACTGGACGGTGGACGGAAGGTGCAGACTCCTCTCGAGGAGCCTCTGCCACGTATGATAAGCTATGGGCAGCAAAGCCCTGCAGCTCCTGATTACGTGGCCATGAGTTGGTCCGTTGCTGCTGTCGATGTCGTAGTTGGGACACAGGTGTGTACTGCATCGGCTCCTGTTGAATCCATTGCGGCTGTAATTGAGACTGCTGTGGCTGAGATCGCTGTGACTGAGATTTCTGAGATTGAGACCGCTGAGACTGAGATTGCTGGGACAGAGATCGCTGTGATCCAGGTGGGGGTGACTGAGCTGGTTGCAATCCCGATGGCTGCGATCCAGATGGCTGCGACCCAGATTGAGAGTGGCGTGACCGAGACTGCTGCCACTGCTGCACCTGTGACTGAAATGACGGTGTTTCAGGTTCCTGTGGCCCAGATGTTATTGATCTAGATAACGCTGCTCTAGATCGAGGCTGAGTTGGCTGAGGCTTCTGCAAAATTCTTTGCTCAAAAACTGACTTGAATGACGCTGGTCGAGATGGATACTCTTGTGGCCTATTCGATCGCCGGGAGGGTGCGCTTGATGGCTCCTCAAAGAGGTCTTCTATTTCTCGCTGTAGTGGATCTGATGACCGTAGGTGCTCTTTTTGCCAAGTCTGCGATTGCCCTCGAGCAGGGCCTTTTGGTTCCTGCTTGGAAAAGGGAGAGAAAAAGTCAAGTTCAGGGGCTTCAACTTCACTTTGCATCCATGTCTCCCAAGAATCCTCCGGCTCTCCAGCTGGTTTTACTCCATATTCCCTTTTCAGTTTATCAATCTGTTTAACTAGCGAAATTTGGTCCACTTCAGGTGAGCGTGGCGAACGTTCGGACACTATATTTCTTTCTAAACCAGCGACATTGTTGTCGTTGTACTTTGTCGCAATATACGACGCTCTGGAGGCTTCCGCCGCCATCTCGTTTAGCATTTGCACGGCATTCTTCAAGCCATCTCTGTTGTCTATGTAGGACTCCATCAGCGTCGGGTGAGTTGGGACATTGGGTGATATAGACACAGGCCGCAGAGTTTGCTCCGACTGCGAAGAAGGCCATTTGGATCTGGCTTCTGTGTGCCTAGGTAAACGTGATTTAGCCGGAGGTTGCCATGGTGTAGATGAAGACGCTACCAAAGGCACAGCATTTGAAGGCCCGGGATCGCTTGTCCTGGATAAAGCTCTGGTATCGGCAAGTGCAGCCCTTGGTGGTGCCGTTATAGGAGGCTCCGAGAGCCTATATCTTGAAGAGCCTGACGCATCATGTTTCGCAGAGTCCCGAAACTTATATCTAGAGGAACCTGAACCGGAATTGGCTCTGGTCACCGCCGGAGAGGGGCTAGCAGAGTGTGGCAACGGCTTTGGGGGCGTGTGTGCTAATGGTCTTGGTCCCAAAGGTCTTGTATTTGAAGGCTCTGCTCCAAAAGATGGCGCTCTTGAACGTGATGAAGAAGAGGCCACCCGTGAAGTCTCTACTCTTGCGGCTGCTGCTCTCGATGGCTCGGGTCTCGATGGCTCGGGTCTCGATGGTTCGGGTCTTGATGGTCTGCCCATAGGTGGCCTAGCCTCCAGAACTGACGCTCTCTAACCACGCGCGTTCGGAGTTTGTTGTGCCGAAGCTGATTGTCTCTGTGACGGAGTCACTCTCCCTGCCGCTTCTAAGCTGCTTCCCCTCTGATCGCTTCTTCCTCTCTGATCAGGCCTCATAGAAGATGTGTTGGGCGGCGGTTGCTGCCAGTTAACCATGTGTCGGCGATGATTGCGTGGCCTAGAGTCGCCGCCTCCTCTCATCGTAACAATCGTGCCACTGGTTTCCACATCTTCTGCGTCGCCACCTCTCAATTCTGTAGCCGCTGTGTCAGCGCCCCTTTCCGTGCTCTTCATGCCTTGGGGCCCGGAGGCACTGCCTGGAACGGTGAGCATCTTCTACGATGTACTCTCAGAATTTCGCCCCTGGGCCTCATCCTCTTCGTCGTCCTCCTCCGCCTTTATACCATGCCTTAGGGCAGCTGCCTCACTAGCCTCCATTTTGTGAAGCTGGTCTAGCTTCTGCTGTTGATCCAGTGCCTCGGCTCCCGTCATGACCTCGAACTCGTCTTCTTCGTCATCCTCTTCGTCCTCACTATTGGGAGCGCTGGGAGGAGCACTAGAAGGCATCGGATCAGAGACGACGCGACGCGCAATACTAGTTCGGGGACCGGGCGCAGCGTCGGGGGATTTTGACCTCAACGGCACAGGCTCGTGGTGAGGCTTAATGGTTGGGTCGAATTTAGCAGGCAGTCCCAAAACCTGTGCTACCTGGTGCGCCTCCTCGTCGGGTGATATTTGGACCTCCAGTTCGTAGGTACTACTACTCTCACTATCGGCTTCATGTTTACCGTGAGTGGCGGCTAGCATGCTGACATATGTCTGTCGCGAGTTATCGTTCGTACGTTTTGCCTTTTTCTTGTTTCGTTTCTCGCTGGGCCTTACGACGACGACAGGTACGGGAGAGTACTGCAGACAGTACTTGGAAAATGAGTTGCGATTATTGACGAGTCCTTGGAGGCCACCAAGAGATCGCCCTCGGGTGCCTACAATGAGCATGGCTGGTTGATAGAGCTGGATCTGGATTTTTGTAGATGGTTAGGATATATGGGTATCAAAAAATGGGGGAAAAAAGATAATCATAGTTACTTACTAACGACTGAAAGGTAGAATGTAGTTTGCCCACGGCGTACTCCAGAATGAAAGCAACGGCTCGGTTACTACCGTTCTTTGCCATGATGCTATCCATGACTTGCTGTGCATCGGTGTAATATGATTTCTCGGTGAGTCTCATGTCTTTTTCGATCACGCGTACGCAAATGATCTCGTCGCCGTCATCGACAAGCTCATCCAACAACCATTGGACAGCATACTCCGAGTATGGATTCTCGTCGATGCCAACCATGAATGTTCGTGATCTTCGACGCGGCTGGTATCCATTGTGCTTCACAGTGAGCACAACTGACGAGGGAACTTTTTTGGATGATTCACCGATGGGCACATTGTCGAAGCCAACGTGGCGCTCAAATCTGTGGCGTGGTTGCGAGGTTAGCATTGTCATTACCATTGCATAATCAAGGCTTTGAGGGGAAAACAAGTTGATATCAACAAAGCACATGGACCATATAACCCGAGAAAGAAGAAATCAAGGGGAAAGGGAGAAAAGATACAAGAGACTGGCAGATAAGATGTTATGAGGCATAACGCGCAGTCTTAAGAGCAGCCAGTAAGAGAAACATGTATGTGCCAGGCACGAGGCATGCGAGAGGCTTGAGCTGAGATGGCTCGGATGATTGCATGACACAAATTTAGGGTGCCTCCTAGCGAGGAAAGAGGAAATAGCCATGAAGAGAATCTAGTGGGGCGGACAATTGTTGCCTTTATCCTTGGTGCTAAGGATCACTTGTGCATTGCAGAAGGCTTGTTCGCACTTGAAATGAGCATGGTGGAAGAACTGGTGACGGTATCCAACCATAGCTGACGGGGCCATGGTATAACACAGGAACACGTGAACGGGATTGGTGACACTAAAGCTCTCAACTTGGCCACATCAAGCAAATCGATGCTGCTCTCTCGAGACACCGTACTTGCTGTTCTCTGCCAAGCCCCGCGGCAAGAAAGAGTAGCTTTGAAGTCCCCATGATGGTACCTGAGAGTGCCGCTAGCGTAAAGATCGAAGCCTTTTCGGCCCACATCGATAGTGTCTGGCTCTAAAATGAACGGCAAATGGTCCCAGAAGAGAGTTTTACCGGCAACACTGCACACCAACGGCTGCTTTGGAAGATGATGTTGAGAGAATTGCATTGTCAACCCTTGGCCGGCAATTTGGTGCCGAGAGCAGGAGCCAAGAAGGCCCGGAGAAGCACAAGTGTGTCTCTGAAGCTGGAGACAGTCCATCTCACTGAGCACAATGTCTGAGAGCCGCGCCCTTGAATCACCATGACACCACTCGACATTTGCCGTATTGCCGTTCTAGGGAAGACAAGATCCGAATTGGGAGGTAGAGAAGCACATAAACGAGGATAGATGTGTGTAAAGGAGGACAAAGAGAAAGAGAAGAGAATATAAAAATGCCGTATGGCTTACCTGGTGTGTGGTGGAGGAGACGGAGGACGCGCTTTGGGACCGTCAGAAGACCGTTTCTGCACGCCTAGGGGACGCCGCTTGGTGACTGACGACCCTGATGAGGTCTTATTCAACGGGGCTCCGTCTGGTTTTGGTAGCGCAGTGGCGAAGCTGAGTTTCGATTGTCGTCGCGAAGAAGCGTCGCTAACACTGAAAGTGAGAGGCACCGAATTCTGGCTGCCGCTGGCGTCTGACGGGGGGAAATACTCCTCTTGAGACTGCTTCGACGGCACCATCGACGCTGGGGAGACGTCCGAGTCGGAAGCTGGAAGAGGAGACCTTGGAGACTGCATGATGGAAAAGGTTTACTTGTTTTCCCTGTGGCAATGCCCAATGTTAGTATTTGTGATTTGTATAAGCTGGCTCGGCTCGGTGGCTCACTCGCTGTTCACGGCAACTGAAGAATGGATATAATAAGGACTAAATCGATAACCAAGCGAAAGATTCCGGTAGCTGAAAAACGAAGTCGTAAAAAAACAAATACAATGCAAAAGCAATCAAGGTGCGTGTATATGCGCTTGGCTTGGTTAAAACAAGACCCTTCGTCCCAGGTGGTTGATTTGAAGAACAAAAAAACGCAAAGCACGTAAAGGGTTTATTCGTAAAGAATGAAAAGGAAGAAGAGGAGAGAGAGTCAAAAATGAAATCCGGAGAGGAAAGATGCTGAGCCTTTATGAATATCCTGGTTTGGCCGTTCCGGTTGAGATCTGGATAGAATAATAAAAGAGGACCGCTATCCAGGCGAGACACAATCTCGACGGCCCGGCACTGAGATGCCGAGCTGGCGCAGCACGGCAGACGGGATTTGCGGGAAGGTGCAGGGTGGACTCCGAGATTGGGACACGATGAGCGTCAGAGTGGGAAGCGAGGCAGGTGGATGAGACCCTGGATGAGACTTTCCCACTTCAAACGAGTGAAAAGGGAGAGAGAAAATGTGAAGGACGGAAGTGCGGCAGGAGAAGGGAGTTGGAATGAGAACAAGGGAAGCTGCGGTTGCGAGACAAGCCCTTGCCTGGCGTTGTTGGTCGGCGTGAAACGTGCCGGAAAGAAGAAAGAAAATGAACAGTAAAATAATGTGAGCAGTTTGAAAGTATGGACGGGTGCACTCGCTAGATATCTGGCTCCAAGCTTATCCTTCTCAGATATCTCATATAAACCAGTAGATGAAGATGGGAGGATAGAGGCAAAAGGCAAGTAATAGGCAGCAGCACGCAAAGTCAGTCTGGCCAGAGTGTCTTATCGCCCTGTCAGCAACTGTTGAAACCCGCAGCAGATGTTGCCTCGTTCACTTCAACTTTCTCTCTGCACAGGGGAAAAGAAAAGTAGTAGCCAAAAAGGCACGGATCGTCGATGTTGCAACAGGGCAAGACAAGCATAAAAACAAGCAGCGCCTCTAATTTTTTTTTGTTGCGCCGTCGAATATCTCAGTTCTGTCCCTATTTAGGGCTAGGGTGGTGTGCCTCTTCTGTCTTTGTACCTTGCTTCTTCCTTTTTCCCAAAAAAAAAAAAAAAAGTCGATGATAGCGGTACGTCTCTTCCGCTTCCGACTTAGATGAACCACCCCGCAAACGGTGCCTGGAATTGGAGGGGAAAAGGTAGCTGTTGTAGCTTGTAGCTTGTAGCTTGTAGCAGCAGCGACGATGAAGCCACGAGGGGTCTTGAGTCGAGTCGATTCGCCGGCGGCACTGCTCGGGACGGCGTGGTTCTAGCGATGGCGACAGTGCGGGAGGGAGGGAATCAGCAGCAGCCTCTTCAGCTGATTGATCGCTAAAATATAGTAACAGCGACTTTCTGGCGGTGCAAGAAAAGGAGGTATCAAGAAGCTGCCATGTGATGGTGCCGCCGGAATATTGAGTTGGCGGGCGCAGGACCGAGGGTCTGGTCTGGGTGCCGCGCACTGATCAAGTCAAGAGCTCGAGGCAGAAAAGACTCCTCTTTGCCTCCGCTTTATGGCAGCTTTTGCTCCACTCGTGTCTGGGAGCTTGTCGATAGTAGATCTGACTTGCTGCTCTTCACCGGTATATCTTTTTCTTCTCAATTGGCTATTCAATTGTTTTCTGTGCTTCGTTGGCGGTGATAAATCGGAACAGGCGGATGGTATTTGGTGTTTAGCACCTTTATGCCGGAACGATGATAACGCAGGTCGAGGCCTCCAAAATCGGGCGGAAAGGCGAACACTAATACCCGGAACGGCTCTCCGAAGAAACCGGTGTGAATCGTGGCGATGCAATGGCGGTGAGTAGGAGCGTCAGATAGAGGACAAGACGCCACGGTGTTTTTAATGTGATCAAATGCCCAATATGCTGCCGTATTGTGAGTGCGACTGGTATCGTGCAGCAAGTGGACTGTCTCTGAGACAGAATATATGGTTGGTTGGGCAGCGTCCCAACTGTATTTTGTAGCCACTGCGCAAGATGGCTGCAGTGAAGCCAAGCTAACAACAGCACGAATTATAATCCAGAGACGAGAAATAGGATGAACAAGATAAGAAAATGGCGAAATATTTTGTTAAATTGAAAAACAAGGTGAAAAGCGGCTTAAATGCGGAGTCCGTCGATAGCACCGTAGCATTCAAGGCCACCGGAGAAATAAATAGTGTTGATATTGGCAAGATTATATGACTGCTACCGCCACCGAAATAGATTCCCCAAGAATCGCCCAACTCAGTAAGAAGCAATATCCAGGCCTCCCGTGCCGCTCCATCGGTCGGCAGAGCTTAGATACGGGGGCATCACCACATCGAGTAATGGTAACATGTCCACATGGGGATAGAGCTTGGCACATTCAGCCAATGACACCAATACCGCGCGCACAAGTCTCCGAATCAAAATCAACACTTGTCAATGGGAAATGCCGTTCCGTACAAATCATAGCTTGAGCGCCAAGAAGCTTGGCTTTCGTCCCCCTCATTCTCCCCAACAACAAGGATTCATTATGCCATTACCCTGCTGAAGAAAGAGGTAAACCAATAAGGACATACGGAGAACCTCATTCTTTTTCTCTAACAACGCCACCACCATTTCAAGCTCCGGTGTAACCCTCGTTCTTGATGCAGCTACAGCCTGCAGTCACATACACCAACCTTCTGTTGGTCTAGGCTGGGGATGCCAAGGCCGCAGCTTTTTTAGCATTGACACGTTTGATGATGCGTGTAGGATGTTTTCCGAGCTGATCTATTTGGGGGCCTTTTAGTTGCTCTTTTCTTTCACAGTATATCTCAGCTTGATGACGGAAACTTCCCGAGATATAGGTTTATAAATCACCTGCTGCCGTCCGAGCACTTACCACGGTTGGCTTGGCGTCTATACAGAGTAGTATCGAGGCACATCTCCTCTCACTTCAACCATCACAGCCACCTAGCGCTACCACAAGCAAGGTGTAAAACACAATAGCAACAGCATTAGTTTACGTATTCTATATGCAAGGCAAGCCATATCAAAGCTCGCTCGCTCGTGTCATCTCCCGCCCAGCAAGGGGGCCATTCCTAGCCCCGTGCCACTGCTCACCTGACTCTCTCCCTTTTTTGCCCGCCGCCTTCACAGAATCCAACATCCAAACCCCATCACCACCCCTTTTCAGCCCTAGCTAGCCCCAAAACCTTAAAGCCTGTAGCACATAGCACCGTAGTATTCCGTAGTATTCCTTCAACTTAATTCTCTAGCTCCAAGCTGATGGTTCGCAGTTACCGGGAGAAGCTTAGGTCATGGTGCCACGCTTTCTTGTTTGTCTCACTAGGACGTGTTCAAAGCCACTAACAAAGAAAGCCAACCAGCTCAGCTTCTTAGTAAAGTCAAATCCAACGTGCTTCTTCCATCCAGGCTGTGTACGCTAGCGCTGTTTCGCAGATGCCATTGTCAGTGGCTTTGACTCATAGCCTTGGGCATGAATTCTCCCTGCATTGTGGTTATGGACCTTGGGATGCTGAGACGGCATGCCAGCTTATTGCATCACTCGCAGCTTCAAAGATCAGCCTGTAAATCATGAATTTGAATCATGCCTTTCTTTTATTCTCAGCCGTAATTCCACATCAACATTATAAACACTCTACAAAGATATTTCTGCCTCAAGATTTGTATTCCACCTCCCCAGGGCCACTTCCGAGCAAATCTCGTGCCCTCATACGAGTTCCAACCAACTCCGTGACGCCATAGCCATGCAACCGGCCAGTTGTTGATCCAGTATACCCGCCCCATCTTCCCTTCAACAATTTCCGTAGTTTTTGCCACGCGTGGCATCATTTTCTAGTCATACCAGCGTACATTTTGGCAAAGAGGGAATTTACACACAACCGGACATCGCACATTACTTTTAGTGCTAGGCCGGCGGCATTTTCTTCCTACCGCGTGAAGGGTAGCTCGACTTATCCGTCTGCTCGCTTTAGTTGTAGGTGCGAGCCAGGTTGCGGAGATACCAGTCAACCAACTTTCGGCCAACCTTGGCCTCTGAGATGTGAATGAGGTCCTGTAAAAAAAATGTTAGTAAAAATCTATGACGCAAGAGAATAGTTCGTCAATGAAACAATAGGAGAGGGAAACGTACTCCCTGGAGAGCGTAGTCAAGGTCGCTGACGTTGACTAGCTCACCGTCCAGGAGACCCTGGTCCTGCCATCGCAGCTGCTTGGTGCGCTGCTTGGTGACCAGGAGCCAGGATCGTAGCTCATCGGGCTTCACCTCGAGGAAGCCAGCGAGCTTGGTGAGGTCCATGGTGGTGTAGAGTCGGAGGTAAGACTTGATGGTGGGGCTGTACATGTTGGTCTTGACCTCGTCCATGAAGATGGCCAGGTGGTGCTCCACGGGGTCGATGTTGGACTCGGGGTTATCAAAGTCCGGAGGGACGGGGGAGATGAACTTGGGGCAGGCGGTGCGGAACAACTCCTCAAAGATGGGCAGCGACTCGGGGCCGCCACGCTGCATCTTAAGCAGCTGGTCGCCGTACTTCTCGCGCAGGGCGCTGTGGATGGTGTCATCCAGTCTGGTGGGGTGGAAAGCCACGCAGATGGCAATCAGAGCATACATCTGCTCGTTCTTCTTGGTGATGGAGTCGAACTGGGCGTTCTTCTGGAAGTTCTTGGTCCTTGAGACGTAGATCAAGATGTGGGAGAACATGCGGATGGCATCGGCGTATCGGTGCATCATCATGTAGGAGAAACCGACATAGTAGTAGGTCGTGAAGTGAGCCGCCATGACACGGGCGAACATGGCCTTCTTGTTGAGCTCAATGTCATCGAGCGTCTTGAGAGCCAGGGCAAAATCTCCCAGCAAGCAGTGAACGCGCAGAAGACCGATGATGGAGAAGTATCCCAGCATGCGATACAGGTTCTTAGAGCCGTACTCGCCGGCAACGGCCATGGGATCCTCGTTACGCTTCATGGCTCCGAGCTGCTCAGTGATCTGAGATCGCTGGATCAGCGAGTAGAGGACGTTGAGGACGCTGTAGCAGCCCCAGGTGTTGGGGTTCTCGCGCAGGATCCCAATCTCCTCCTCATTGTTGGCCTGTCTCGCGATTCGGCTTCGGTAAGAGCTGAAAGAGTTGAATTGGTAGATGAACTCATCAATGACATCCCAGGCCCAGTAGTACTATAATTTCATCATATCGAGCGTTAGCCGTGGAAACTTTTTACAATCGAGAGAGCAAGTCCGCATCAAGTCACACGCACCGAAGGGGGCTCGAGATCAACAGGGCCATCCGAGTTCAAAATGTAGTGGAACAAGCTGCAGTAGGCGTCGTAGCTCTGGAACTTGACCTCCAAGGGTGCTGAGAAGTCCAGGGGCTGGGCGGCCTGCAGGAGGCGGGACTGGATATCGTCGGTCTGCTGGGCCAGGTTGAGCGACGTCGTCTGGCTGAGCTCGTCGCCGTCTTCGTACTGGACGTGCTCCTTGTATTCGGCCACCAAGGCTTCCTCCTCGACGTCGCTGTCGTCAGCAATCGCGCGGGCCGGGGCCCCTCCGTTCTGGTACGTCGCCATATTGTGTGGCCCGTCGTGAGATCTTGTCGAGGCTGGGGGTGAGAGGGGCAGCAATTTTTTCTACGCCTTGCGCGGGAGGGGCTTGACGCTCTCACGAATTTTGCCTTCGTGACTGGTTAGGGCTTGGTGCATCGCTAAGCGCATGTGAGATTTAAGCGATGGGTAAATTGCCGCTTTGCTGAATGTAATATGCATATATGGGGGCTAGGTGGCCGATAGCCATCTAAAAGATTTGAGGCGGGGCAGCTACAGGTACCGAGATCGAGGTACCTGGCAAAAGGCAAAATGGACGATGATGATACAGAGGGGTCAAAAAGACTTGGCTGAGGGGCAGCATTGTTTTTTTTTCCTGTAGCTCCATATGGCAAAGTTTTGTTAAATCGAAACACAGTGGCAAGCTTTTACTGCTGCATTCAATAATTTGCAACCCACTTGAGGCTAACTTGGAACCAAGAGCTACGCTGGTGGCCTTCCGAATCATTAATAAGCACGTTGCAAAACTTGCGAGCCCAAGCAATCCCTGCCGCTTCCTAATACTGTGACTCTTACAAAGAGTCATAGACAATGAGCAAGGACTGCTAAGTGTCACTGCCTCTTAAACATTTTGAGCCACTTCTAGGATACAAGCGAATCGACGCGGCGTCGTATAGAAAGCTGGGGTTGCGGACACGATCTAATCGATCTGCTTTTTCTCAGACAAGCCAAAGAGCAGCGAGCATCACCAAACATCCCGCCTCTTTCATTCACTTCAGCACTTGTTTTCTCATCTGTACTTTTACTGGTTACTTTTTATCCATCTCACAAGTTCATCTACCCATCATGCCGGTTGTGACTCCAGAAAAGCTGGCCAGCTTGCAGAAGCAGTCGCAAGATGTCCGAAATGTAAGCGACTCCTCCCTTCTCTGACAGAGGTCGTGCATTTAATATCAACCCAGATTTGCATTCTGGCTCACGTGGATCATGGCAAAACTTCATTAACAGATGCTCTACTGGCCACCAACGGCATCATATCTCCCAAGTTGGCCGGCAAGATCCGCTACCTGGACTCGAGACCCGATGAGCAGACTCGAGGTATCACCATGGAGTCGTCCGCCATCTCACTCTACTTCTCCATGCTAAGACGATCTGCTCCCGACGCTACCCCTGAGGCGAAGGAGTACTTGATTAATCTCATCGATTCACCGGGCCACATTGACTTTAGCAGCGAGGTGTCCACCGCCTCAAGATTATGTGACGGCGCCGTCGTGCTGGTGGATGCCGTCGAAGGAGTTTGCAGTCAGACCGTGACCGTTCTTAGACAGAGCTGGATCGAAAAGCTCAAGCCACTCCTGGTCATTAACAAGATCGACAGACTTGTTACAGAGCTCAAAATGACACCTCAAGAGGCATATGTCCACTTAAGCAAACTTTTAGAGCAGGTCAATGCAGTCCTGGGCAGCTTCTTCCAGGGCGAACGTATGGAAGAAGATCTCAACTGGAGAGAGAGGATGGAGGAGCGTGTAAATGCCACAGCCGCAACCAAGGCTTCGACGGCCAGCGATACGGCCAGCGAAATTTCAGGAGACCTTCAGTTTGAAGAACTCGATGATGAAGATTTATATTTCGCTCCAGAGAAGAACAATGTCATTTTCAGCAGCGCTATTGATGGCTGGGCGTTTACCTGCAGGCAATTTGCAAGCCTGTACGAAAAAAAGCTGGGAATTAAGCGAGGCATCATGGAAAGATGTCTATGGGGCAACTTTTACCTGGATCCCAAGACGAAGAAGGTGCTGGGGCAGAAACATCTTAAGGGCCGTAACCTTAAGCCCATGTTCGTCCAGTTGGTTCTTGAACCTGTCTGGACCGTGTACCAAGCTACTATTGGCGCCGATGGAGGCAGAGGAGACCCGGCGCTCCTCGAAAAAGTCACAAAGTCACTCAACATCACAATTGCACCTCACATCCTTCGAGCCCGAGACCCCCGACTTTTACTGACCACAGTATTCGCTTCCTGGCTCCCGCTTTCAACCGCCTTATTGGTCTCCGTGATTGAATCGCTCCCATCACCCCCTACAGCACAGGCCGAGAGACTGCCTGATGTCATCGACGAATCTCCAGATGCCCAGTTCATTAACAAGTCTGTCCGAGACGCCATGGTCTCTTTCAGAACCGACAAGTCAGACCCCGTCGTCGCATACGTCAGCAAGATGGTTTCTATTCCCGAAAGCGAACTGCCTGAAAATAAGAGGCGCACCGGCCAAATGACTGGAGAGGAGGCGAGGGAATTGGCTCGGCAGAAGCGTGCAGCGGCTGCTGCTTTGGCGGCTGCTAACAACCCGAGTGAGGAGGATATGATGACCCAGGCGCTGGAGACTGTCAACATCGACGATATCACACCAGCTGCTGAGGAAGAAAAGATTGACCCGGAGCACTTGATTGGCTTTGCCAGAATCTTTTCGGGAACTCTCTCCGTGGGAGACACATTATATGTCATCCCACCCAAGTGGTCACCAGCCAACCCTCACGCAGATCCTGAGCCTCAGCAAATTACTGTAAAATCTCTGTACATGTTCATGGGAAGAAGTCTGGAAGCGCTAAACAGCGTACCCGCCGGCGTTGTTTTTGGCATCGGAGGCCTGGAAGGCAAGATTCTCAAATCAGGAACTCTCTGCAGCACACTCGAAGGAGCTGTCAATTTGGCGGGCATCAGCCTGGCCGGAAAGCCAATCGTGCGTGTTGCACTCGAGCCCGTCAACCCAGCTGATCTCGACAAAATGATCCAGGGCCTGCATCTGCTTGTGCAGAGCGACCCCTGTGCAGAGTACGAGCAGTTTGCTAGCGGAGAGCACGTTTTACTGACTGCTGGCGAACTTCACCTCGAGAGATGTCTCTTGGATCTGAAGGAAAGGTTTGCGCGATGCGATATCCAGGCTGGTGCACCCATTGTTCCGTACAGAGAGACGATTGTCAAGGCAGAGGAGATGCGTCCTCCTGCTAACAAGGAGCTTGGCCGTGGAACCATTGTGTCTTCTACGAGCTCCAAGCAAGTAAACTTGACTCTACGTGTCCAGCCACTACCTACGAATGTCACAGAATTCTTGCTCAAGAATGGCGATGCAATCAAACGCCTGTACAATGTACGAAAGTTGGTAGAGGAGGAAGGGGAAGAGAGCAACGAGGAAGCCATCGAGGCAGACACCGAGCTTACTGCTGGCGCAGCCCTATCAGTGGAAGAGCTAAAGACGCAGCTACAGAAAGAGCTGGAGACTGGAAAGGGCCGCGAAGGATGGAAAGGCCTGGTAGATCGAATTGCTGGCTTTGGACCGAGGCGGACAGGCCCCAATCTTCTCATAGATGCTACCAAAGATGGCATTCTTCCGAAAATCTTTGCTGCAGCCAAGGCGCCTGATGCGATACCTGGGTCTGACGACAAGCTCAATCCCAGCCATCTCTCCGATAAAATCACATATGCTTTCCAGCTAGGAACGGCACAGGGACCATTGTGCAATGAGCCCATGCAGGGCGTTGCCGTCTTCATTGAGGACGTTTCTTTGAACCTTTCAGAAGACGATACATCTGCTCGTGATAAATTGAACAGGCTTACGGGAGAGGTCATCAAGGCGTTCCAATCGTCACTACGAGCAGCCTTCCTGGACTGGTCTCCGCGACTCATGCTCGCAATGTACACGGTTGAAATTCAGACTTCTACAGAGGTATTGGGACGCGTCTACGACGTGCTTACCCGCCGCAGAGGTCGCGTGGTATCAGAGGCAATGAAAGAGGGAACACCGTTCTTCACCATCCAAGCCATGCTGCCGGTAGCTGAGAGCTTTGGCTTTGCAGACGAGATGCGCAAGCGGACTAGCGGAGCGGCCCAGCCGCAGCTGATTTTCGCGGGATTTGAGATCCTGGACGAAGATCCGTTCTGGGTGCCGTTTACCGAGGACGACCTGGAGGACCTCGGAGAATTGGCGGATAAGGAAAATGTAGCGAAGCGGTACATGGATGGCGTGCGGAAGAAGAAGGGCCTGCTGGTGGAGGGTAGGACCGTGGCCAGAGATGCGGAGAAGCAGAAGACGCTCAAGAGGTAGAGGCCACAGCACTGACAGTTAGGTGTTTACTTATCTTTAGCGCTGTATAGACCGATAGATGAAGCCAAGAGACAAGCGTAAAAACAAACATGACCTGACTCTGGCTTTCTCTGCCACACTGCCTTGCCTTGATTTTGGGGAGATCCAGCCCTCTGGGCTGAGGCTTTAGCTCAAGAACTGACTCTGCAAGGCCCTTCTCCACTAACGAGTGCCGACAGCCACGGCGAGCGAAAGCCATTGGACAGCGATCTAGCATCTAGCCTCTATAGCGCACTTGGCGGATCTCGCAAAGGCTTAGATGTAAGCCCAGCCGCGGCGATCTCCAAGCTCCAGGCCATCTTTATGCTCCGATGGAGAGTCTAGAGCAGTCCCAAATTGTGTAAATAGTTTGCCACGCCTAGGTCTGATCACGAGTGTTTTTTTGGTTGATCCAGACGACGCCGTGGCTCGGTGAGCGGATGACTGCGTCGAGGCTGCCTCTTTTCCTGCCTCAAGGCCGGGGGATCCCTGACTGGATTGAAGCTGATCCGTACATGCGAGAGCAGAGCGGGCTGCGAATTCTGCGCCAGAGCGGTGGCCAACGCACGCTTATGCATTATGCACCTTGAACTCGAACTCTTTGATGTGATTCAATCCCAATCCTGCTTGGTGCACCTGCTCTGGGGCTGGGCTGCGATCGTTATTCGCCGACGCGCATCGCCTGTTGTCCAAGCGCCTGATTTTTGCTTTGAGCCTTGCATCGGGGGCTTGATTAGGATGCCAATTTCATGTGTGTCCCAGACAGGCGGTAGAGGCTGGCCGGCGGGGCCTCTGCGCTAATTCCGGCAGCGCCCTAAAAGCGCCAAGATTCGGAGGCGAGGAAAGGCCTTGCTGGACCAGGCGCTCCTGCTTGTTTCTCGCGGCCCCTGCTCTTGCTCTTGCTCTTGCTGCTCTGCCGCTCTTGCCTGTGCCTATCATGAGCATAAGCATGTGCAAGTGAGACAAGGCAAGCACTGCGACCCAACAGCATGCGGCAAGAACGGCCCGCGGTCCTAGCCCAGCCACGGCCATCTTATCGAACCATGTAATTTCGTTTTGTTTTACCTTTTCCTTTCTTTTGTTCAGCTCTCCTTGACCTGTGGCCTGGTCGCACATGGTGCAGTATCGCCCGAGAGCGAGCATGACAAGACGCGTCTTTGAGTAATCGTCTGCTCTGGGATCTTGCGGGCACAGCTCCCCATGCTAACATCACGACTATCAATAACTGCAGCGAGATCGGTCGTATCCAAGGCTCGAGACTCGGCGCTAGACGGCGCACTATTCATCTGAGCAGCAGCAGCAGTGGGTTTCCCCCGCATATCTCGACGAAGCAGTGAGTCTGATGGGATGTTTAGTGCAGCATGGTGAGCGGGCTGGGTCGAGGCAGGGCCTCAGCAAGCCTTCCGACTGGCGCTCGGAAAACGGAGCGCTACTGCAAAGGCTATCCACTCTTCAGCCTTGGACGAGACCAACCCCATCGCTTTGGCGGCCTTGGTGGCGTGAGACAAACTACTAGCTGTTGTGCACTGACAGCTCCCTGCGCTGCCCCTCTCGCGCGCCACTTCAGCTCTGTGCGCAGGCCAAGGCCGTGGGAGACTCATATCTGGGAGCTGGACAAAGGGAATCGGAGGATGGCGGCGACAAAGAGGAGCGCAGAAACCAGCGAGTCATGCCATTTGCTGGTCATGGAGTTTTCGGTCCGTTGAACGCGGGGCGATTGGATACCGGGCCTGTTGCTTTGGGCTACCGCAGCTCTGCCGCTCTGCCAATGGCGCTGCATGGCCGAGATGCACATGAGAGACATCAAGAACTGGGGTCAAAGAGCCGCTGCTGATCCCTCCTTGTGTGTGGGTCAAGTTAGGCTGGACAAAGCTGGGGGAGCGGCAGGTGGGCTGTCTTTTGTGTTTTTGGATGGCTTGATCCCGAGCTTCATTAAAGCTGAGGTTTCCCCGATTCACCTGGGTGGCAAATTGCTTCTTCCTTCTCTTACCCAACCTCTGACCTCGCCTTGTGTAACAAACAACAGCTCACGGTGATGATGATAATACCTCCCCAAGACGAAACATTTGCCATGGACTTTGAGGCAACAACAATGAATCGAAACGAGATGGACAAGTCGCAAGCGTTGACAATTCAAATATTCCTTCTATTTGGGAGCGCCTTCATTTGCATAGCTGCGCGATCCTTTAAGCGATTTCGGCAGTATGGTTGGAAGAACCTTGGCCTCGAGGATGTCCTTGCTGTTGCAGGAGTAGTACGTCCGCCGTTTTCTCCTTTGTATTGCTCATTAGCATACTGACTGAGGCTCAAGATTTTCTTTGTTCCCAACGTTGTTTTGGCGTACCTGATGAATACCACGACACACTGGATGAGCAACCAGACTTCCTTGGAAAGCGATTTCATCGGGACGCAGCCGAACAGCAATGAATACCATTTGATGTAATTAATCATTTTCTGCTTTATTAGCCATTTGCGATGCTAACTAGATGCAGGGAACTCGGATCGAAACTCTACTTGTACAACTGGTTCTCTTACTCTACAGCCCTGTGGACATTGAAAGCGGCTTTTCTGGCATACGTCATCCGCCAAACTGCTGAATCTGGCCGACGACAGACTCACAAGTCATTTGGCTTCGGCTTTTTGTTTGTAACATGGGTGGCAACGACGCTAGCCTTCTCACAAAGCTGCCGCCCGCTGTCCAACATGTGGCAAATGTATGCGGATACAAGCCGTAACTGCCAGCCTGCCACTTCACCGGTGCTGGTAATGGCCTACTTTAGCTTTGATACGATGACGACTCTATACTTGGCAATGGCGGCTATGCCTATCACCCTGAGGCGAGGCAAGCCTATGTGGGAAACATTGCAGTGGATCACGATACTCGTGTGTGGGCTCATTATCACAGCAGTTGCACTCACACGAGCAATTGTTCTGGTATTGGTATGTCTCATCTCTACTTTTTTACGCTATAAGAGCCTTCAACTAATTAGGACTGCAGAATCGTAACCAAGGCGTAGAGCGAACAGCAGAGCTTTTGGCTATTTGGCAAATTTTTGTCCTCATCTCTATTGTTGGCTTGGCAGAGTTCTTTTACCATCCACAGGAGCCATCTTATCCTTCAGACCCAAAGGATATCGAAGATGCCCGCTTCAATGATTTTATTTATTCGTCTCGATTCTCAGCGAGGCAGCACAGTCTTGCTGAATCAGAAGTCACCATTGTCGTCGATCCCAGCGAGGAAGACATGTGCAAGAAGGATGTAGAGGTATCGGTTCAGGAGGTTACGCCAGAGGGACGCCGAAACTCGTGGATTGAACGCAAAATCGAAGTATCTGTGCTTCAAGAAAGCTTCATCGTTGCACCAGACGGGCCTTGCAATATCTGCGGGAACTATACAAGAAGCTGGGCGAACGACGAGGACGCAAACAAGCCAGAGCAGCGGACTCATTATTTTGGAAGTGATATTCATTTCCATGTGCCGCGCTATGGCCGCAAGACTAGCGACACAGATGAGACGATGATTTGATCTGCCTGTTTAGTTATTGCTGTTAGCGTTGCATTGGGGTTTGTACAATATTGGGACACTGGAATATGGATTGGAGTTGGATATCAGGGTACCAGCCATTAGGTCGCTGATGAATTAGCATTGTTAGTTTTGAGCAGACGAATTTCTGTTTTCTATGACACTGCTGTCATGAATGAGAAAAAATTGGCATTGTGAAGCGTAACAGCTGTGAGAGAGTAAACATTTAAACGAGTGCAACTTGATAATGTTTCCTATGCTCAGTTTTTATGTATATTTACATAGTCTATATGAGTCTTGATACAGGCAGCTAACCTACTTTTGTGGGTGGTGAATATTAAATACAGAAGGTGATAGCTAATTCACCAAAAGCGTATGGAACTTATGAAATGGACTAGATCTCGCCGCTCAATCGTGTTACTTGTCGTCTTAAAAATGAAATCGTCATCAACTCTTTTAGGGGGCTTGTGTTATGATGCGCTCTATTTTTTTTATTTTTTTTTAACTTTACTCGCGAACCAACACTCCGCGGTATCTCATTTTCCCTTCTTTCAAAGTATCAATAGCATCTTGAACTCCGTCCTGTGTCATGGGGAACTTTACGATTGTGGGCTTGATGTTATGTCGAGACGCGAACCGAAGCAGGTCAACGATTGTGCGGCGCGACGCTGTGAGGGATCCCTTGATGGAAGCTCCGAGGCCAATCAATCCGACGAGATCAACGGGGGCGTGCTCCTTGGAGACGGTTAGGGGGTATACTGTGCCGTTGATGGCGAGGAGTTGGACCAGGCTGCGATTCTTTGTTAGCAAAGGAGACTTGATATCTGTATAATGATGGAGGTTGTTACTTGTTAAAGTTTTTGCTTCCAGTATTTCCGCAAAGCAGCAAATGGTTCAACGGCTTGAAACCCTCGGGAGCAGGCTTCTCAGAGTCATAGACGTGAAACTCTGTCGCGCCGTAGTCGAGTGCCTCTTGGCGTTTAGACTCAGAGGTGGACAGGACGACGACCTCGTGGCCCATGGCGGCGGCGAGCTTGATGGCCAGGTGGCCCAGGCCGCCGATACCCATGATGCCGATGCGGTCTGTGGACTTGACCTCGGGCCCGGTGAGGACGGTGAAGACGGTGGAGCCGGCGCAGAGGAGGGGCGCGGCGTCGGCGGAGTCGTAGCCGTCGGGGATGGGGAAGACCATGTTGGCGGACCAGATGACGCCGGAGGAGATTGTGCCCATTTTGTCGTGGTTGCGGTTGAAGTCTACTCTGTTGGGGCAGTACTGATCACGTCCTTTGAACAATTGTTAGTTCTTTCTAGTCAGGTAGAGAATATCTGATAGATAACTTACCGCTTAAGCAGCAGTCACAAGTACCGCAGACCTTGTGAGTGTATCCGAATCCGACGCGGTCTCCCACCTTGACGTCTGTGACGCCCGGGCCGAGCTGTCTTACGACGCCGACGCCTTCATGGCCGATGATGCCGCCGCGGGCGAGGTAGTGCAGGTCGGTGCCGCAGAGGCCGGAGTGGGTTGTTTCGATGTAGATTTCGCCGTAGCCGAGGGTGTGGGTTGAGGTTTCGAGGGCGAGGGCGCCTTCGGGGGTGCCTCGGAAGATGTCGAGGGTGAAGGAGTTGCTGGCCATGTTTGCTATACTGTCTGTTTTCCCCTGACAATATAGGAGTAGTGCCTCTTAGGTATGGGGGGCCTTTTCAATGCGGTTGCAAGTCGTGAGGTTGAGGCTGGGTGGTATCACTCTTAAGGAGACCTGCCACTTTTTCTTTATATATCACGAAACAATCCTTACAAGTTCTCAATAAACAATTACTGCTATGTAACCAAGAAACGCAGACGCACACGTTTATATATAAACAGAAAAATCAACAATGGCGTCAATCGCGAGGACCCATTTGCCGAGGCGGACGGTTGAACCGAAAAATTAGTATCGTTGTTAGTGGGGTTTCGCCGGTGCGAATTCATCCACCAGGACGATCGCAGACATGACTTGTATTGCACCGACACTGGCCGTATTAGTAATTCATCTTTAAAGTGGCCTGGGAACAATGAATCCGGCCAATCAAGGCGGCAAATGACTAATGTTCCTCAGGGATCTTAGTTCTAGACCTGCTGTTTTGGTGACTCTGCAATAGGAGAAGAAGACAAAGTTCCGCTCAACGAAACGTTGAAAATGAGTCGATCGATCCACTTGGCCCTTTTGGGGAGTTGGATCTTGCCTATTCTTTCATCGGTGGGGACATGTCTATTTCTGAAGGAGGGCATTTATCTATATTTTATATATCAAGAGGGCAACCTCGCGGTCAAGGGGTTTGCTAAAATCGAGTTGACAAGAAGATGGACGTGCAATTAGGAGGAATATAGACATTCGACTATTTTCAGGAACGGCAAAGATTTTTTGATACCCAGTTATTTTGCTTGGATCTAGTGTAGCTTGGGACTAGCTTGGCACTAAATCTATGCAATCGGAGACGGCTTATTAAGCGTGTATCGTAACCAGGGGGTCTGCAAAGCAAATAGAGGCCGCAAGACGAATATATACACTTATAACCAGGCATAATAGCAGCACTATTACTGTAGATATTAGCTCTGTAATAAGTGTGCGTAGAGTTGTATGCTGAGCCTCGTTTTGTTTGTGGACCTCTCGGCAGCTTAGCCAGCATCTATATCATGCGCCGGGTCTTGATGCTACAAGAGGATAGCTAATGTTGCTGCGTCTTTATCTTGATCATAGAGAGAAGAAAAGGCTTGATGAGTCTTTTCCCTGACAAAATATGTGCCAGAATTGAAACCGTACGTTATTGGTATCAGAGTTGCTTCGTCGGCAAGAGCGCTCAAAAGTTACCAGTCAAAGCCAGAGCCTAGCGCTAGATAGGTAAAAGTAATTTATAGTCTACAGAATAATAAAACCAGTAGCAGCTTTGATTACTGGGCGCATAGACTTGGACTTTTCCATCTAAATGAATATCTGGACAACTACATACAACGACCGAAAATTTCCTCTGCTTCATACATTTGTAGCCTCCGTTTCAAGCTTTCGCGGCAGGGGCAGTTGTGCATCCTCCTAGCCATTAAAGTCCATCAAATGGTTGAAGTTACATGACTACTGGCATCAAGGCTTCACCGAAGCCGCAAAAGGTAATCTATCCAGAGGGCGCAGGCGAAGTTTTGTCTTCTTCGTCAAATGATCCGTAATAGCAATAGTCGCTTTCATCCTCGCCGCCATATACATACTCGAATTCGCAATACGCAAGGAAGCTGATGGTTCCTCTGGCTTCGCAATAGAACAGAGAGTTTCTGGTGTACAGGCCACAGGCCGTTCACAGGCTCGCCGGCGGCTCTGAGCGCAATGGAATCTGACGTTCATAGTCGGAATATGGTGATTTTTCCGTTTTTTAGTTGCATGCTTGAAAGGTTTTCAGCGTTTCCACACAAACTTACCCAGATTCAGAAGATCATGCCCGCAGTAGTTGATAGTGCGCGTACAGTGTGACGCGGCGGCGAGGGAGGCAAGGGCAGCTACAACTGCAAGAGGGGGGGAAGTGCCTTTAAATAGTGAGGATTATGGTGCTAATACTGTAATAAAGATCATGCAGCGCATTCACATATATGTATACCTGTAGTAATATCAGATGACGCTCTGATTTCCCTTGCAGGTATTACTATATCTTGCTGCAAATCATCAGCGGACATGTGTAAGACAAATGAACCGCCGAGATAACATTGACTAAGATGATGAAGTCTACCGGTAGTCATAGCTCAACTACATATAGTTATGGATAAAAGGCATCCATCCGTGCCTTCTCGGCGGTGTTATGATGGAGATACATGAGTGTGTTTTCCTTTATGAGGATATTTTTAAGGACTAACTATCTTTGATACATTGTTCAGAAGCATCAGCTGTTTTGGAGTTTACGAGAACAGATGCACGTAATCTATCTTATAGCCAACGTGTTACAGCAATTCTTGTATCGAGCAGCTAGCCCTGATCTGTATGAGTAAGACTGTTTCAAATGAAGCTCGAGATGAGTCTCACCGAGGGTCTACGTGTAACCACGAGATTGCTGTAGTGTTACGTCGCATGATGCATAGTTCCTGATCCAGTCAACATGACGTCTGGTTGACGACTATCCAGATACCTAAGCAGGATTGAAGACTGTAATAATAGGTCTCATGTGGTAAGTCGCTCCGAGTGGCTGATGATCTCCATAGTCCTATAGTACGAATGATTTATTAAAAATGGTTCATTGCTTGGCTTATAATTTTCTTCCCATTGGTTCATTGGTCTGTAGTATATTTATAGGTACGTATCCTATTGTTATCAGGGCGGAACACTTCCGATGAGGAAAATCTCGGACTTTACGTAGATGAATAGATCAAAGGGTGGTCAAGTAAGTTCATCTTACGTAGCAGTATTTATTTGGCCAGGCACGGAGAGCCGGACAGGCCAAGTTATTAGGCCAATTGTATGTAGCAGACATTGGAAGACAACCAGATGCTAATATGGGATCAATTCGTTATAAGAGACCAAATTGGACACGTAGTGCTATAGCCACAAAAAAAGAGAAGAAAGAAGAAGAAGAAGAAGAAGAGAGAGAGAGAAAGAGAGATGGCTGGTGCTGCTGTTTCATTGTATTTTGTACTCATTGTAATGTGGCGTATTCGAGACATCCTAATATCTAGTATATGTCGGGATTTCTTTTCCTGCAATACAGACTTTGTTACATGCAATTGCTCGAACCCCAGCCGAGTGTATCTGAAAGCATTGTGACAAATACCGTATTCTATACATGTACTACTTGAGAAGACCTGCGTGAATGCGTTAACCTGGGAAATATCCGACACATTTAAGAGTGATACAGATGTAGTGGGAAATGGTAAACGAATGAAAGCACTTGTGTAAAACTCCATCTATAACAAGGTGCCAAGGCTCCGTATCAGTAGTGCTTTTGGACGCACCTCACACTCAACTTTGGAGCTTCGAATCCGTATTGGTCGAAATCTCGGCCGGCATGCCCGACATTCCTGCCAACTGCAAAGCTTTGGAACACGGCCATGATCGACAATACCAACGAGCATCTACCGGGAAAGTTGAGGGCTGAGCAAATCCTAAAGGCTCGGCAATGCATCAAGCAGTCCAATCGCAAAGACGAATTGCAGAGTGAGGGAACCCCGTCTGACAGGGCGGCCGTTTTGGGGTTGGCAGTAGGGCTGAAAGGAATAGTGTGCAAAGCCCCAATATTGGCTGCCGCTGCTACTACTGGGTCGAAGCACTTCTAGATCTCCTCCCGCATGCGAGCCGAAGCGCCAATAGGCCCTGGAACCCACTTGGCGGAGCGGCCCTCCAATCAATGCCGGGCTGACCCCGGTCTCAGCTCCGATAGTTTGCGGTTGCAGCCGCTCCGGCCGCAGCTGAGCAGCCACTATTGATCCATCAGCTCTGTTGTTGCAGCTCGAGGAGGAGGAGATGGCTGGTTTTGAACAAATCACTGCGGCTGTGTAAGTTGAGAGGCTGCGATTGGACGAGGGCAGAAAACACTGCCAATGGCTGTATATAGTTGTATGAAGTGTATGAACCATTAAGGTATATATAGGCTTATACGTCCGTCCATGGTTATACGTTCTGTAGACAGTTGAGCAGGCATCTATATTATATCGCCTGTTGAGCAAAAACAGCAAACATGAATTGGCGTGCCCTGGTGTTGGCGGCACTGCCGTATCTGGTCCAGGTCGACGCCTCGTGCACCGGCCTGTCGGACGACTGTCCCTCCAACCCGAGTCCCCTTCGACGCTTCAACCCCCTCAACTTCCACGTCAAGACGTGCGACTTCAAATGGACGCATGGATGCACCATCCTGGACAAGCACGGCGGGCTGCAGCAGAAGCCGCCGCCGTTCTCGCTGTGCAACTCCAAGCACCGACCGTCCGGGCTGCTGGCCACCGACGCTTATACGCTGGCGCTGCAGAAGAACAACTTTGCCCCGGGCTCGCCCAGCGTCACGCTGCACGGCCTGTGGCCCGGCTCGGTCAATGGCCGCGGCGCGAAGAACCAGCCCATGGGCTGCCAGAACGGCGAAGAATTCGACGAATCGTACCTGACTACCTTTAAAACACTGCTGAACTACTACTGGCCGACCGACGCCCAGTACAACAACACCATGAGCTGCTTCATCCTGTCCGAGTGGATGAAGCACGGCACCTGCGCCGTCATCCCCGGAGCCGATGGGACTGCGTTCCGGCTGCCGCAGGAGGCGTATTACCGCACCGCTTTCGTGCTGGCCAACGAGTACAACGCCAACCCGGTGCTGCAGAAACAGCTGCAGGAGCTGGAGCCGCTCGTTAGCACCAGCTGCGTGCAATGCGCGTATCTCGCCACAGTTGGCTGGATGGACAACACGGTGGACAGCGTCCCGCGGATGTCGAGCGACTGTATCGATCAGTGCTTTGCATGCGGCGACGACTGGGACACCTGCCCTCCGGCCAAGCTGGACAGCACCGTCGTGTTTGACCCCAGCAACGCACCCCAGAGCAGTGGAACCAATGCTAGTATGCCTCTGGTGGACTTTGGGTTGCCAGTCCTGTCACAAAATATTGATACCGTCTCCCCGTGGATAGGCACATGGCGCTCGTTTGGCGCCGAGCAGCTCGGGTCGGGCAAGTTTGAGTTCGCCCAGACCTTCACCGAGAACACTCTGACCGTCACCACCGACAGCCCGTACCCCAACACGTGCGCGTACGAGATTCGATCCCCCGGAGAAATTGTGCTGCGAAAATGCGGTAAGAAGAAGGATCACTTGGAAGACTGCCTGGTGCGGCGGCTGCCGGACATTGGTGGCCTCGAGGTGGCCTTTTTGGCGTGTAACTACACCGGGACCCCGGCTCCGGCCAGCTTCGACGTTGCAATGGACACTCCCGGCTGTGGAAACTTTCTCATGTTCCGCTGCAAGTCGTCCTCGGAGGGCTGTTCCTTTTTGCCCGACATCAGCCCTGCCGCCGCACTGCCAGCGGCCAGCAAACATGAAGCGTCCAAGGATAAGCCCACTCCGAGCCCCAATCAGCCGGGCATTGCCGGAGCACCGCCGGCGCTTCTGGGCGTATGGCGCTCGCTCCAGGTTTCCGAGAACTATCAAGAGGGTCTGGCTCGATGGAATTTCACTGCCGACGGCCAGGCGTCGCTGAAATGGATGAACTACCCCAGCCGCGTCGAGGAGCGCTACGCAGTCACCCACTCCGAAGACGACCACGACCTGGTATACCTCGCCAGCGCCAGTGGCAGCATCACCACCTGCCGCTTCACCTTCCAGTACGATGCGGTGTATTCCTACGCGGTGCTTGACTGCGGTGCGCCGAACCAGGTGGCGCCCGATCTGGCGGGAAGCTTCCTGCCGCCGCACACGCAATGGGCCATGGGGCGATGCAACCCGTGCAGCTCCAGCTGTCGATACTCGTGCGGCCCGGAGAACGACTACTGCGGGGCCGGATCGTGCGACTCGGCCGGCACGGACTCGGTGCCGGCCAACACACTGCCTGGCGATGCACAAAAACATTTAGCCGGCGCAGCAGAGCCCAAGCCAAGCCACAACTGGTGCACGCCCAAGGATTCCAGCTGCTGGCCCACCAAGGCCGCCATCCAGAAGCTGGAGCAAGAGCTGGATCCCAAAGCACCACGGCTCGGCCTCCAGTGGAGCAGCTACCCCCAGCCGCAGCCGGCCCCGGTGCCGACGGGCTCCATCAACAACCAGTCCTTTTACGGCCTCGGAGACACGCCCACGGGACTCAAGGCCTTGTATTACTACGAGGATGTGAATGAGATGCAGCGCCCGTGCTTCAAGGCGTCCGGCAACGCCACCGAATGGAACCACGCGTCGGACATGTGCAAGGCGGCCCTCCACCAGAACGAGTACCGCGACTGGAACCCCTTCATTGTCGTCTTCCCCCTCAACGAGCACCATGTCGCCAGCGCCTTGGAGTTCGCCGCCCGCCACCGGCTGTGCATCGCCACATCCGGCACGGGCCACGAGTACAACAGCCGCAACTCGTGCCCGACTGGCGGCATCCTCATCCGCACCATCCTGTTCAAGGACAAGGCCTTCCTGCCCAGCTTCAAGCAAGACCCGACCCTTGCCCCCCACGGCGCATTCAAGTTTGGCGCCGGCGCCGTCTTTGCCGAGATGCACGCCTTCTCTGCAAAGTACAACCGCGTCATCGCCTCGGGCTGGTGCTCCACCGTCGGCATGGTGGGCTTCCACCTCGGCGGCGGCCACGGGCCCTTTGCGCCGTCCATGGGCCTTGGCGTCGACAACGTGCTGGAGTTTGAAATCTTGCAGATTGACAAAGACGGCGCCGTCCACAAAAGGGTCGTCAACCGCCAGCACAGCCCGGACCTCTTCTGGTCCATGCGCGGCGGCGGCGGCGGCGTGTGGGGTGTCATTCTCTCCATGACCATCCGCGCTCACGCCGTGCCGGACGGAGGCCTCAGCCGCGTCTACATGCCCCAAAGCGGCACCTTTTGCCCCGGTTCGAGTCCGTTTGGCTACGAGTGGCTGCGGACCATGTGGAAGGGCTTCGCTGCCTGGAACCTGATGCTGAACCAAAAGGTCAGCACGCAGCCGGGCTTCTTCATCAACACGACTAATTACGCGACGGGCGGGCTCTGCGCAGTCACATGGCAGTTCAACTTTGAGTACTTCTACGCGGGCGGACAGAACGAGCCGGATTACATTCTGTTCCGCGACAAGCTCAAGGAGGTGCTTGGGGGGCCGACCGTGACGGAGACCAACTTCAAGTCGGCCTTTGAGTACATTCTCTCCATGCCGCCCGACAAGTTCTTGCTCAACGTCTTCAACCCGCTGCCTGCTCCGCACCCGCCGTCTGACGCTGCTACGGGTTCCCAAAACTCGGTGTTTGTGTCGCGAAAGGCCATGGAGAACCGGTTTGCGTCCACGATGATGGACGTGCTGGATATCTGCGTGGAATCTTTGAAGAATCCGGACCCGACATCGCCCGGTCCAGGAGGCAGTCGCTGTGGCTTCCACTACCTGTACACTTCTGTGACGGGCAACAAGGGGAGCACGCAGCCAGACGACGTGTCCATCTCGCCGGGCTTCCGGTCGGCCATTATGTTGTGGAATGCCAGGACGTTGTCGACGAAGCAGTCGGAGGACACGTTATACAAGATTGGGCCGAATAGCTATTTCTCGGAGAGCTCGTATGTGATGCATAACTGGACGGAGAGGTACTGGGGCGAGGATAACTATGAGGAGTTGCTGTGGAATAAGCAGAGGCATGATCCGGGGAATAGGTTTTGGTGCCATCATTGTGTGGGGGATGATCCGAATGATGCGTATGGAGATCCGCTTGGTGTGGCTGGTCGATCATAAGACTTGCTGCATGTTGTTGTGTTTACATGTCAAGAGGTGTTATCTGCAGCGATTTGGTGTTTTTGTTAATTGCTGGGTATTCATAATCAGTGTTTTAAAAAAGCGATCGAGGTTTATATTTACTTTTGCACTTATACTACTATAGTCAATTTTCAGTCTATCTATCATCTATAGTGCACTTGGCATGTTGAAGATGTCGAGTTGTAAATAATACAGGTAGGATCTCCAAGCTGTTTTTAAAGACCAAAGATCTAGTAATCAGATACTAGAGCCGTTGGACAAGGGCACAACTAGATTCATCATTTAGTCTATGTTTCTGTCTTCTTTTACTTGACTTTTTATAAATTACAGTTATCACTGAAAGACTCTGGATACTGAGGATTGAAGCTGCTGTCTAGAGTGGAGAGAAAATAATTTCGAAGGTTCACATTAAACCACGTAAGTTTACAGTTTCTCACTTACAATATAATAAATATGTAAGCGATAATATGGAATATTAATTAAGTTATATAAACTATGATGAACAAACTATTGGATCCTTTATTTTTGTCCTATTACGAGTTAAATTAGCTGGGTTCGTCGAATACATAAGTATTGATGTCTACCCTGAATCCGTCGGAATTACTCTCGAGCACTGTGGGTACTTGATACAGTGCCAGTAAAAGATGAAAGACACACCTTGTTATTGCTAATGTAGATAACCTTTGGCATAATTCCTTTATTGGAACAGCGGCCAGGCGATTTATTATACGGATTTGAATGTTTAGAGAGTAAATTGCTGGCTTGGAGTCTAAAGAGCGACATTCAGCTCATTTGTCTGCACAGTGTGTTGCACATCCCTGCACTGTCAACGTCAACTGGCCCGGAATTTACGCCCTCTGACCTGGAACCTACAACTTCGCATCACTCCAACGTTAGACCACAGGAGACGCCAAGATGCCGGTTGGAAGCGATTCAGAGACACAATGTCTACTCCCTTCGAAGGAGGCTGATGCTCATGGGAGGGCACATGTACATGCCCCCCGATCAATCAGCAGCAGCATCTTCTGGATTGCACGGTCTTGCGTCTTGCTGGGCCTGATAGCCCTGATGATTTACTACTCGTGGGAATCCGATTCTAGCTCGACGCCGTCATTGGAAGCCTGTGCCTGGAACCACCTCGAGCCGCATCTTCCTCTGTTGTCCGTTGCGCCGATTCAGCGATCCGAGTTTTTTGCGCGCCAAAAGGCTCTGGCACGCGAACTGGACGCCGCTGGGGTCGATGCCTTTATCGCCGAGCCATCTGCTTCCACGACTTATTACGCAAACATCTCTTCCAGCTTTCACCTCTCGGAGCGGCCCTTTTTAGTGATTATTGACAGAAAAGGCCGGTTTACGACGCTGGTGCCCAAATTTGAAGAGGGCCGTATTGCAAAGCTCGACATGGTGTTTGACAACAAGACGACAATCGCTTGGGTGGAGGAGGAGTCGCCGTATGAAGCGCTCGCTCGGGGCACGGGCTATCAGAAAATCATGATTGATGAGCATGCGCGGTTTATGATTGCGGCTGGGCTGCAGGAGGCGGGGATCGAGGTGGTGCCCATGTCGGAGACGGTCCAGTCTCTGCGATCCATCAAGTCGGAGGACGAAATCGCGCTGCTGAAAGGCATCAACTCGTTTACACTTGCGCTGGTTCAGTCGCTGCAGAAGTGCATCCGGATTGGCATGGCCCAGGAAGAGGTCATTGACGCCTCCGAAGCGTTATTCAGTCGTGCTGGGGTCGGTCATGGATTCTGGGTGTTGGCGCTGTTTGGCGATCAGGCGGCGCTGCCACATGGCGGTGAAACTGGACGGACGCTGCAAGAGGGCGAGTTTGTGCTGATTGACATTGGCTCGGAACTTCACGGTTACTGCAGTGACGTGACGCGCACGATCCTACCGACTGGAGCGACTGTTAGTGACGGCCTCATGGCCGTTTGGCGAACCGTGCTAGAGGCGCAGTCTGCTGGTCTATCGCGTATGAATGTAGGTGAGGCGTGCTCGGCAGTCGATGGGGCCTCTCGCGATATCATACAGCATGCCGGCTATGGCCCGTACTATACACACCGATTGGGACACGGACTTGGCTTGGAAGGACACGAACCGCCGTATCTGAATGGTGCCAATGACCAGAAGTTGAAATTGGGAGAGGTGGCCACAAATGAGCCGGTATGATCTACGCTTCTCCTCTGCTGACAACTACTAATGACGGGATTTAGGGTATCTATGTCACTACTGAAGAGGCGGCCCTGCTTGGAAAGAAAACGGGCTTCGGTGTAAGACTGGAGGATCCTATCTTGGTCACCAAGAACGGCGGTGTGCTACTGACTGGAAACCGGGCACAATCTCCTTGGAGTCCTTGAAACGGTGCCTGTTTCATTTGAGTGTAGCGGTATAGTGCAACTAATAGCTGGAAAGAGATAAGGAAACGCAAGCACCTGTAATATTCCCTGCAGGTGTTGGTTTCGTGGACACGGTGCTCAAGTATGGTCCAGACCGTGATATAGTTGCCAAGGCATTGCTGGAGCGTTCTGTCAAGACATACACTACGTTGTAACCCATCTTTATCATTCTTTGCTGTAAATTGAATAAACGAGGGCTCTTGAAGTAAACTTACAATATCAGCTACACATATAAGGACCAAATTCAGCAGTCACATAGTCCTGTTCGTTGCTACTGTCAAGCACCAAGATTCTATAGCTTCCCCCGCCCGGCTCTACGCGAACTACCACATGGCCCTGCCGACTGCGCATCTCAGCAGTGAAACGACTGTTGATCAGACAATTCTCGGGCAACATTCTGGTGGCAAAGACATTGTGCCTCCTCACGCCCGGCCACGCTCCAAGCATGCGCTGCAGCTGGGCCATTCCCGGATGCGTGACGTGCCAGGCGGGAATGATGTAGTTCGTGGCATCAAGCAGGGCAGCAAATCCCGGTCCACAGGCATCGAAATAGCCGTGGTGGTTGGCAACGGCGACGTCGACTTTGCCTGCGACCCTGGCCACGGGCGTTTCGACGTCCATCCAGGGATAGCGACCGTCTTGCGTGTCGCAGTTCAGATCGCCGCCGGTGTAGTAGCGGAAGAGGCCGTACGACACGAGAAATGCCATGGAGCACTTGTTCTCATCTGGCAGCGCCTCCGGGGGCAGGGTGCTGAGGTCCGGGAAAAGCGACCGGCTCTCCTCCCCGGTGCCGGTCCACACGGAGCCGTTGGCGGCAAGCGTGCGGATGGAGAATGTCGGGTAGTCCTGAGGGCGGCGCA
Organism: Trichoderma gamsii; assembly: GCF_001481775.2. Lineage (NCBI taxonomy): Eukaryota > Fungi > Ascomycota > Sordariomycetes > Hypocreales > Hypocreaceae > Trichoderma > Trichoderma gamsii. The sequence goes on from NW_020171364.1 coordinate 485,160, forward strand.
GCCTGATCTGGCTCGTCGAACCGACGTCGATGCGGGTGACTGCACGCCATTTCCGCCGCTTGGTATGGAGCCACTCTATATAATTGTCGGCGAAAGGTGCTGACGGTGGCAGTGGTGGCCGCAAGGCGTAGTTGGGATAGCCGCGGTCGATGACGAGGCTCGCCCGCATGAGGCGGTCAACGTCGCTGAGCCCAGTCAGTTGGAAGCCGTCGCCCATGGCTGACGTGTCGGAATGGACATCGCCGACGTGGTCCGGGTGGATGTGGGTGGCGATGAGATAGTCGAGCATCGTGCTGTTGCTGTTGCGCAGAGCATAGCGCGCTACCAGCTCGCCGGGTCGGCGCGAGCCGTCCTGTCCCGAGGGAATATCCTTGGAAGTCCCACAGTCAATGATAATTGTTGTCCCATCTGGTCCGACAATTAGTGTGGAATTGCCGCAGCCGGTGTCGATGTGGTGGATGTCGAGGGTCCCTGGCCTCCACTTGGGGAACACTGGAGATGTTGTTTCTCGGGACATTATAGGCACATGTGTGGGAATTGTACTTTCAGAAACCCGAGATCCTTGCTAATGTTGAGTGTTGTTAGAGTAAGCTGAGTACATGTAAATTGCAACAAAAGAAAGAGGCAGAGAAAAGGGAGCATTGGCGGCCATACTTGATAGGTATATGTATATGAGCGAGTTAATGAGCCATAATTTGAAAAGACGAGCTTAGGTGCAGCAGCTTGTACTACATGGATATAGGAAAGGTAAGAAAATACAACACGGAAGTGTAATCTATACAGCCATTAAGGGTTCAATTTACCCCTCCTTTACCGCTGATTGGGCGGCTGTGCATCTGCAGGCCAAGACAGCCCGTGACGAGGCTGGGTTGGATGCCTCTTCCTAGGGATGCCAAACTTCATCCTCTCCCACCGCTACGCAAGCGACCTCATGATTCTAAACTATTGATTCAACTGGAAAGCTGCCTATCTATCGATCGCAAATGGCTACCAAGACACGAAAGCACAGCGACTATACTGTGGGATGGATCTGCTCCTCGACCGAAAGAAGAGCGGCAATGGCCATGCTGGACGAATTGCATGGGTCTTTACCAGTACCAGAATATGATCGAAATATATACACCTTTGGATCTATTGGCAAACACAACGTTGTCATTGCATGTCCGCCGATGGGAACACCTGCAATAGATACCATTACGATGAAGAACGCATTTCACGCAATCAGATTTAGCTTACTGGTTGGCGTTGGCAGCGGCATTCCACCCGATGTTAGGCTCGGAGACGTGGTCGTCGGCACACTTGGAGGCCTCTATCCCCGAGAAGTCACGCTGAATTCAAGCAACACAGAAGCGGAGATATCTGTACGCGCTGAGACATGGGCCGCTACTTCTTCACAGTTGCTCACCACAACTCTCGAAAAAATAAAGACGGAGCATAAGATATCTGGATCCAGGATACCGGAATATCTGGAGAGGCTGAAACAAGACTCACCGGAACTGGCGTCGAGATATCTCAAATCTGATTCTCTCGAGGATTTGTTATTCGAAGCAAGTTATAGCCATGCTATGTCGAATTTTGCGCGCAGACTTGCGGGCTTCAATAGCTTTCTTAGCAATCATGAGGAAGGGAACTGTCGGTTCTGCGACAAGACTATGACTGTGAAAAGAGAACCGAGAGAAATGCGTGTCCACTACGGTTCAATCGCTTCAGTCAGCCAGGAGATTGAAAGCGCGCTCTTGAGAGATAGGCTCAATCGAGAATTTGGGGGGAAAGTTCTCTGTATTGAGATGGAAATAGTAAAGATGAAGAGGCGCTTTCTGGGCGTTTTCCCGTGCCTTGTCATTCGAGGAGTTTGCGATTATGCAGACTCCCATAAAGATAAGGAATGGCGGGACCACGCTGCCATCATGGCAGCCGCGTATGCAAAAGAACTCTTACAGTATGTTCCCCCTTGGAATGTTGATCGAGAGCCGAGTGCGAAGGGTGTTACTGGCCAAACCATCGTTCATCAGGCATCACCTACTCAGCAGTCCGTGGCTCCCGCCGCACAGCCAAAAGCCGACGAGTATCAATGGCAAAATCCTCGTCCGGCCCCTCCACCTCCCAGACGCGGCTCAGCTACTACACACAAGCCCCCTATTCCCCACCCAGGCCTCAGAAGAGAACACCATCTCCTATCCTCGACTCAGCGCCAGCGAGTTCCTTCTCCTACTCCACCTCTTAGTGCTCAGATTCCTTTGGATTCACCACCATCCCAAGATTATGCGCCAGAGTTTCCCCCATGGATGCCCTTCTCTCTCAACGCAAACGCTGAGGGTAAGTACTCCAAATACTATCATTGCATGATATTGAATGCCTAACACCAAGAACAGTTCACGCCGTCGTAAATACAAAGAGAACCGATGACTTAACAAGATCGATCTTATCCAACGAACAAGATCTTCGGATTCTGGAATGGCTGACACCAGTTGACTACGGTCCTCGACATAGGGACTTCCTGAGAAGTTGGCAGCCGGAGACGGGTTTATGGCTCCTAGACTCAGCAGAATACAAAACATGGTTAAACACCAAGAAGCAGACTCTCTTCTGTCCCGGAGATATCGGAACTGGAAAGACCATCCTGACGTCGGCTGTAATCAACGACGTCAAAACGAGGCTCCAAAATAATCCCACGGCTGGTATTGCTTATATATACTGCGATCACCGGCACCAAGAGACACAGAAGGTTGACGAGTTAATTATGAGCATACTCAAACAACTGACACAAAAAATGTTTTCTCTACCAAATTGCGTAAGGAAAATGTTCGAAAAGCATACATACGCACAAACGCGTCCGTCTTTGGATGAGATTTTGGGAGCATTACACACAATAATTGACAAATACTCACGAGTCTTCATAATTGTTGATGCGCTTGACCAATGTCCAACGTCTTCTGGCTGTCGACAATTTTTTTTAAAAGAGCTCTCCAATCTCCAAAATCAGTTTGGAGTGAACTGTTTTGCAACATCGAGGCTAGATTCAGACATAATTACCCATTTCAGAACGAATAGCATATCATTGGAGATTCGAGCAAATGCCCAAGATATAGAAATATACGTGGAAAAATACATGGACCAACTACCGGCTTTTATCGAACTGGATCAACGGCAGAAGGAAATAATCTTGGCGAAGGTCCTGGAACACGTTGACAAAAGGTATGATCCAGCTGATATACAGATTGATACAGGTATTGACGGGTGCAGCTTTCTTTCAGCGGCAATTTTTGTACATTTGCTCGAGGAGAGGCTATTGAGGGAACCATCGATCGTGGATGTAGTGGGAGACATGCTGAAGCCCAATCCAGAATTAACAGCTGAAGGCGAGGTTGAAGCTGAGGATCCCATACCAAGCTTGTCCGAAATGGGACATGACTCTGAACAACAATACATGGTCACAGAGTCCAACCATTTTCGAAACGAAGAAACATGGGCCACAGACTTAATCTCAAGAGAGCAATTCTCAGATTCCGGATATGCGTCTATGCCACATGGTTTCACTACAAAATCCGAATTCTCGCAAGAGGAAACAATAATGGAAGAGTCTTACCACGGAATTGTAGAATCAGTGTCTAATAAGAATGTTCTAGAAGAAATTGCGTCTACTGATCAAGCAAACAACAGGACAGATGATGTAGACGACAGGACAGAGTACTCAGCTGCGACAAGCTTGGCCGACTCCAGGATAGAGCGACTAGTTTCGCAATTAGCCGATCAATTGATTGGCGAAGTGTGTTTGGACGGGCTTGATGAACAATCGATGAAAACGGTCTTCAGCACTTTCCAAGGCCTTCTTAAAAGCTTTGCGCTTAAAATTGGTTTCAACGCCCAGTCTCAAATACAAAGAGACATCATGTATTACACACACAAATATAGCGGGTAAGCCTTCCATTATGAACCATGGCTGAGTCACAGCCTATATTCGCAATATCCAGCCAAAACTGACTAGATCCATAAGCCATATTGCTCGCCAACTAGAAACACAGCTGAGTAGTGAAGATCTAGACCGTGATCAATATGGCGATAGGATGTCTCCAGAAATCTCACGGGAGATGACCAGAGACTGGCTTAATCACCTCGACGATGCGGGCGAATTCGAACCCTATGGAGTCCCAGATAACCAAGATGTGGAGGAAGATTCTCTTCAGGAGGATCATCCAGAAGATTATGAAGAAGATGGAGATGCAAATATTTTCGATCTCGGTGCACATCACGATCTTATTAGTGCATCCGCTGCATATCGCTGGCTTCTCATGGCTTTGAGAAGAGAGTCTTTAATGGAAGTAGGCTGCTCAAGTTCTATGCAAGACATCAAACAAACAATCCTTTGCTCTCTCAAACTGGACCACAGCATAAGCAGGTCAAGATCTTCAGAGGCTTTCCGTACTACTTTCTCGGTCAAATGGGATCCTATCAAATTCTTCAAAGAACAAGGTTACCAAGAGACTCTGGAAGAGGTAATTGACAAAGTCATTACCTTGACCGGATCTGTAAAGAATGCGCAGGCACTAACGTCTTTGCAATATCTTCGCCAAACTTGGCCAACAACTGGCGAGTACGTTTTGCAACTGGTAAAGAACGTGCTAAGGGGACCACGTGGTGAAAAGTATACAGGTGAGTGTTTAGAATTGTGCCTTTTTCTGAGAAGAGTTATCCAGCTCCTCAGTCTGTTTTCCAGCACTCTCGCTATAGCGTATGCTACTGCTGCTACTGTTGCTATTGCTGCTACTGTTGCTACTGTTGCTATTGCTGCTACTGCTGTTACTGCTTCTACTGCTGCTACTGCTGCTACTTATATGTATTTGGCAGTTGAGCTACAGCTGAGGTGCTGGATAACTTTTCTCTCTTATACAGCAACATGAAATCTTCTAATTGCATTAGGCCGTTTACCAGAAGGCACACAGCTTACTGCGTGGACCACCGACACAGGTTTCATGGCAGAGGCATTTGGTACTGCAGCCTCCATTGCAGAGGTCGGAGAGCAGCTTGCATGGCTAAGTGCAAGCCTTCGCTCTTCTACTTACAACGGAATGGCTTTCATCACCCCCTCTCTTTATATCCTACGGCCTGAGGATACGAAATTGCAGCCTGAGGATACAAGACTGCAGCCTGAGGATGCAAGACCGCGAATGCATAATCCTAATATTCAATATCAATTTAAATACGCAATTGAAAAGAGCAAGGAGAGCTCGTTAGATAACGGGCAATGTTGGCACAGCATGTTTAGAAATCCACTTCTAGTGAAGGGATTTCCAGTACTTCGCAGGCCCAAACTCGATACGGGCCTTGAAATGCCTTTAAACATGATTTCAGCACTTGCCTACACACAACGGATTGACGAGTTTAACGGGAAGATATTCATCAAAGGGTTTTCAACTATGCTCATCCCTACTGACTATAGTGAGGGTGTTATTACCTGGCACTGGCAATATAGAACCGATGGAGGACATATATCTTATTTTGATGCTTGTGTGCCTCACATATCAGTCAACGCCTCTGATATCGAACAATCTCGCAATATAGTTGGCTGGTGTTCACAAGCCGACCTTTTCGCTGGTAAGACTTTTGATCATGCTGTTATATCATAGCGACTAATAGCTGCTGCTTGTATAGGAGCCACTGAAGCCAAGTATAGCGTGCAAAGGTCAGGCCTGCCCAGACCGACTGCAGACTGTGTGCTTCATAATATTTCTATATCCGCTGGAAAATATATAACTGGAGGCGTTAACTTTGCCATGGGTATTAAAGACCAACCTATTCACCTAACGAGAGGAAATTATATGCCAAAGCTTGAGTGGATTCATAAGAAATTTGTTGTTCTTTGGGACGAAAAATACAAGCGTGGCTGGCTGGTAAATGGAACAACCGCTTTACTACACCTTTCGCGCGCGGCTCTAAAGCGTAAACAAGAGAGTCCGTTCAAGTCTCTACTGCTTTTCAAGTCCGGATCCCTCGAAGAAGCTACTGAAAAGTTTACCGCAGACTCTGCCGTCCAAGTACTTACAAATGAACACAACATGAAGCTAAAGATATACCGAGATAAGAGTCAGCATAGCGAAAGAGTGCTCTGGAAAGGAACCGATAAAGAAAATGTGGTTTATGAGGAAAAGGAGAATTTCTACCGTTTTCAAGATTTGGTCGACGATCTCTACAATGTCCTCGAGAAAATGGTTGAGTACCAAAACCATGTCACGAATAGAGACGGAGTGAGCTTGAAATGCAGAGTTCGCAAACATCTTGATGGGTGGGAGTTTGACGATGTCATTGAGAACCAAGATTGCCGTCCCAGCGTTGCAACGCTAGAAGCAATGGGCTATGGATGGGTGAATCTTATAACGGAAATTGGCGCTGTCACTTTGCTTGGCAGGGATTTCGGCGAGATCATTCAGCCATCCGAGATGCTTTGTGATCGCTGGTCTCAAATGCCAATGGGTGGGTATTTTCTTGGGGCTTGCGTCTCGGATCTTGCTAATATTATACGATCGCACGGGAACGAAGAACAGCTGAGGCTTACTAATAATATTAGTTGGCATAGCTCAGATAAGCCATTTGAGCGGTGTCGATGTGCAAATTCGTCGAAGCACTCTTATTTGGTACAACAGCTACGCAAGTCAAAAGATTATGAGAAATTTAAGAGCAACGATAACAACGATGGAAACGATAGCAGCGGTAACAACGGTAACAGTGGCAGCAAAAATTACAGCAGCGCATCACTGAGTCTCCGAGGCGCCGTCATATTTAGCCACAACTACCAACTGGCCTTTAAGCAAGACGATGTTGAGAAATCTACGAAATCTACCAACCCTACCAAATCTACCAAATCTAGCTCTTTACTGGCCCTGGAAGCTTCAAATGGGGATGAAGATGCCGGCCCCAGTCGAATTCAATTACTGGTTGAAGGAAATGCGAGCAGTTTAAGTTTGGAAGCTGGGCAATTAACACCGATGCTTGAATCAGCTACGAGCGAGCACTGCAATTCGCAGCCGGGTTTTCACGAATCGCAGACTGAGGCTAGCATCGACGACTCGTTGGCCACATCGATTTCGGATGTTCCAAAAGATTCTTCAAAGACGGCAGGAGAAGGGCCATTTGATAGCCATGGTCCGATGCGGAATACTACAGTCTCTGTAAGCCAAGAGAATGGCATGAACTTGCGACAAGGGAAAGGCAGATTGGGTAGATGGAGACACTTTAAACAGCGATTTTCGAATTTTTCTAGAAAGTAAGATGAAAGCTAGGGCTAGGTCAGCATGAGCGAGGGATTGTCTGTAAATGGAGGCAGCATCTATACATATACTATAAATCTTGAGAAAAGTTACACGTGTCCAACACCCTGATTTCATGACCTAAACACACCAGGAATAGGTTAACAATGCAGCCAGTCTATGTCCAGATACACAACTGCCAAATCTTTTTAAAAGTAGCCGCAGTAGCAGCAGTAGCATGAATAGCAGCAGTGGCAGTAGCAGCAGTAGCAGTAGCATCAGTAGCATCAGTAGCATCAGTAGCATCAGTAGCATCAGTAGCATCAGTAGCATCAGTAGCATCAGTAGCATCAGTAGCATCAGTAGCATCAGTAGCATCAGTAGCATCAGTAGCATCGGTAGCCCACGCTGTAGCTAAAGTACTGGATAACTTGCCCCTAAATCCAACCACTGCGTGCATCAACATAATGCAGCTCTTCATCTTCGTGCATACTGTATTGAACTGCAAGTCGTAGCTACCATAAAATCAACCTATATTTAGCAAACTTCCACCCCATCCCCCATGACGAAATCCTTCATGCACCAATCTCATCCACGAACCAATGTCAAACTGCAGCAGGTATGACATCAAAAAGCATGGCCTGGACCCTGGAAACGCCACCGGTGGCACGTGCACCATCCGCGAATGGGAGCCCGTTGACAGACGCCTTTTGTGGAGATATTCGTTGCTTGAAATCCCGCCATTGTGTTCCCTCCATCCCAACCAACTTTGCCATGGCTTCTCTTGTCTCTTTTCAGGAAACCCCAGTTTCTGGCAGCTAAAAAGGCTGGTGACATAAGCAAAGCAGGCGACTTTCCCTTTCAGTGTTTCCATCTTGGGCCAAGTTCCATTCATTAGTTCCCCCTCTGTTAGTAGCGGCAGGCACAATCCAAATCGAACCTGCCAAGGTCCTTTTCTCGGCTGCTGCCTTTTTACGACCAAGTTCTAGACGCGCCGGGCTTTTTCTTCCTTTCTTCTTCTTCCTCTTCTTGCTCTCGTCGCTGTTTTCTCTTATGGATTGACTTACTGACAGACCGGCAGAATTTGGACGAACTGTACTATTTTCGCTAATTTCATTTTATTTCTACCTTCTTTTTCTCTATCGAACCATCCATCTACCGTGCATTTCTCGTCATTCTTGTAATCCCGCTATTCATTCTTCCAAAACGCCATAGTCGCTCTCGTTTCTCTTTAGTCTCTGCTCGAGCACCGCCACTCCTTTGTTCAAAGAGCTGCCAAAAAACGCCTTGCTGCAACTCCCTTTCAGTCGGACAGGCTTTTTCGCCTCCCCCGCCACCCGCTGCCGTCATCGCCCGGTTCGCGACCCTGGCTTAGGCCTGCTTCACCCATCACCAGCTCCCGTGCTCCCACTCGCTCGCACATCGTCGCGTGCCCGCCGTCGGCCGGTTTCCCAAGGCAGGCATCCAAGGCACGACAAAAGGCCTAGGCAGAACCCTCGGTCGATACAGCGCACCCCTGAGCCGAGCCGCACGATCTCTCCACCAAAGCGAACTCTCACCTCTCTCTCTTTTTTTTTTTTTTTTTTTTTTTGGTTTCGCATCTTGGCGCTCTCGAGATTGATGCCGCCGCCATGCCTCTTCTCAGTGGAAAGAGTCACAAGTTCAAGGTCGCCCCTCCCAAGATCCGCATCGAAAAGGTCGCCGTCGAGAATGCCCCGAAACCAAAGCCGAGGTCTGTAGCTCGACCCGGGCTATCGTCGTCGGCGCGATCATCCCCGATCCGCAAGCTCTCGCCAAATGCCACCTCTTCCTCCATAGCCTCGTCTCGTGCGAAGAGCAGTTCGCCGTACCCCTCATCTACCGACGAGAGGCGCTTCGAGCCGCAGCGCAAGCGAAAGGCCCCGACCAGCGCGTCTCGCCGCTCACCCGCCAGCGACCGCATCGAGTTCGACAAGGACAGCGACGCCGAAGATGACAACTGGATGGACTTGGACTCGCACAAGCGTCAGAGGAAAGCAACTAGCGAAGATTCAAATCGCAAGCTGAGGAGCGCGAGGGCGTACGAGCGGAAGGATGAGGGGCTGCAGTTCATCCACGCCGTCGACGTTGCATCGCTGGAGCACAAATGCGCTCCTATCATGGGGGCTTCCAAGGAAGACGTCGCCGTCGAACTCCAGTATCCCACTCTGCAGCGCCGAGAAAAGTAAGTCGAGTTAATGAAAACTGCATTCCAACTGGGCCCCTCACCCCGCCGTTTGTGTAACAACAGTGGTGTTCAAGGACTCTTCTAACAAGAATCTAGGTTTCAGCTCGTTTGGGGCAAGGACAAGATCGACACCGTGGAAGCGAGCATACGCATAGTGCGCCTCGTCGCCGGAACCTATCTCACCGACGCAGAAGCCGAGCCGTTTACAAAGCATGATAACGGCATCATCCGACGACTGGAAAAAGCGTCTAATAGGAACATCCAGGATCTGGCTGGCTTCAAGGCTGCGCTGCGTGATTACAACGAGAAACTCCTTGAACTGGTGGAAGCCGGCGTTGTCTCGAATAACCTCGAAAACCTGCATGAGCTCCCCTCGGAACTCACCGATTTCATTCTCGACCAGATCTACGATCGTACAGTGGCTCCAAAGGTGGAACTCCTTTCCAAGTACGAGAACGGAACAGACTTTGTCTATGGCGAGCTTCTGCATCCTTTCATCACCAAAATTCTGGTTGAGCAGGCCAAGATGACGTCCGACCAAGTATTTGTCGATCTGGGTTCGGGCGTTGGCAATGTCGTTTTGCAGGCCGCACTCGAAGTCGGATGCGAAAGCTGGGGCTGCGAGATGATGGAGAACGCCTGCAACCTCGCAGAGGCTCAAGAGAAAGAGTTTCATGCGCGATGCCTGCTTTGGGGCATAGAGCCAGGCGAGGTACACATTGAACGTGGTGATTTCCGTAAGAACGCCTTGATCCACGATGCCCTGAAGCGGGCCGATGTCATCCTCGTCAACAACAAAGCATTCACCTCACAGCTTAACGACGACTTGATCCGAATGTTCTTGGACCTGAAACCGGGCTGCAAGATTATCTCTCTCAAATCCTTCGTGGCCGACTCCAAAAGCAGCCACAATATCAACGATGTCGGCAGCACCATCCTTGAGGTCGAAGAGTGCACGTACCCCGAGGGCTTCGTCAGCTGGACAAACGCCGGCGGGCAGTATTACATCTCCACGCGGAAATAGACTAATTAGAGCTTCATCAGCACTGCATAAAGATGTTTATGTTGAGTATTGTAGAATATAAATAATCGAGTATAAATCAGGAATATGGGTATTTTTGTCCTCTTTTTTTCTTGGAACTGAGGATTTGGGTTAACGACATTGGAGGATAATCATTTCTTTTTCTTGTTTTGCTTGAAAGAACGTTTGAAAGAAGAGCGGTCATCAACAGCGAAAGATCAACGCGTTAGTAGATGAAGCAACGAAACAAACTTGACTGTATAAAATATGTATGAAAGAAACAAAGCATCCTTACCGCCATGATATATGCTGTTATGATGAAAATGGAAACACTTTTCTTTGTTTTGTTTTTGGTACTACCGCCCCCTTCCCAGTGTTGGTTCGTTTGCGAGATTCATAGCATCTGCCTCTTGGGCCATTCTCTTCATCCATCTGTCGATGAGCTCCTTGTTCTCTTGCTTGACCCGATCCCTCTCTTTCTCAGCCATGGAGAGCTGCAGATTAAGCGCAATCATCTCGTCCTGGACTTGCTGTATATATACGTCAGTTTTCAATCTTCTAGTGGTAGGAAAGAGCATTTCAAAGATCGAGTTAAATGATATAATACCTCAACTAGCTTCCTCTTTTCCTTGAGCTCGTACTCCCGGTCATTCACTTTAGTAGCAAGAGACGTCCTTTCTGTAGTGAGATCCTTGAGAGATCGAGTATCCTGCTTCGTCTTGGAACGCAGCTTGTCCAACTCCTCTTCTGCAGTTCGCAGTCGCGTCTCCGCCACGCCTCGCGAGCGTAATGCCTCGGCCAGTTCAAGACGCAGTTGAGCGACGCCGGGGTCATTGGGTGCTGCCTCGCCGGGCTGAAGGGATGGCGACTTTGACCGGTTGTTGTTGTTGTTGCCTTGACCGACGGCGAGGGATTCTAGAGCCAGCTTTTCTGCTTCGAGGGATGAAATACGGTCTGCCATTTGTGAACCTGAGGAGATAGTATGAGTCTTAAACATATATTGAATAGGATGGAGAAGACAAACAAGCCTGGACGAGCTCCATGTTGACGGGATTGTTGAGCTCTGATTCCCTGAGGGAAGAGAGGTACTCGTCTCTCCAGTTGGGCATGGCTGAAGATGTGAAAAGGTAGAAAAATAACGCGTATATGAAGAAGCTTCTATAGTAAGCGGTAGTAGTGAGAGGCTTACTCAACCCCTCCTGATGCGAGTAAGAAATGACCTTGATGAGAGATGGAGGCCAAAAGTACAACATGCAGTGAGTTTAGTGGGGTTGCGCTCTATGAGTGACAGCCTTTGAGGTGATGATGCAAGCTGTCGGTTTAGCCGACGAATAGCCTCGCCTCTCATTGGACGGAGCTATGGTGGCTAGCTGCGCATCTTCCAAACTCCATCTTGAGCTTCACTCATCTCATCCAATAAACATCACATCTTTCTTCTTCTTTTTCTCCTTTTCTTTTTCACTTAGCTTCATCTACCGTCATGAAAGCGAGATAACGGCATGGACACCCTTCACGCAAGAGCCGACTGGGAGCGCGTAGGGGACAAGTGGTTCCGCAAGACAGAGCAGTATACCGCCGTCTTTGACCAGGGCCTGGATCTCGATGGCTACATCGTCACGGGCGCTCCCTATGCCGGCGCTCTGGCCCTGTGGCGGGACGACACCAAGCTGCAGGCTCACAAGACAGGCCAGTCGACGAAGCCGGCCATCGAGATCTACAGCTTGGCGGGCAAGAAGCTGCGCAACATTGCCTGGGACAGCGGCGCCATCAAGGGGCTGGGCTGGTCGGAGGAGGAGGCGCTGCTTGTTGTTGCGGCAGATGGCAATGTGAGATGTTATGATATGCAGGGGGATTTCAGCCACTTTTCGCTGGGGAACGGGGCGGATAACTACGGAGTTGAGTCTTGCCGGTAAATGCTATTCACATCCTGTTATCGATGAGGAAGATGTGTGAGAATGGGAAAACTAAGTGGTGATGAATAGGTTTTACGACAACGGCCTGGTTGCTTTGCTGGGGAACAACACTTTGGTGACAGTCTCATCATATACAGAGCCGCGGCCAAAGCTGCTTGCGCCGGCGCCGGCGGGTGAGATTCACTCATGGGGCATCATCGCGCCAAATCACACGCTGTCTCGCTCCGTGGAGGTGCTGCTCAGTATTGGATCGACTGTTTACGTTGTCGACGCCACAGACTGCGAGGACAGATTCCTGGATGTTGGACCCTTTTCACACATTAGCGTTTCGCCAAACGGTGGCTTTGTCAATCTCTATGGGAAGAACGGCAAGGCGCATGTCATTTCGAGCGATTTCCAGGAGAGGCTATTCGAACACAACTCCAATTCAAACACACCGCCCAAGTATGTGGAGTGGTGTGGTAGCGATGCTATCATTGCTTGGGAAGACGAGGTTCATGTGATTGGACCGGGAGATGAGTCTTCATCTTATATCTATGACAGCACTCGAGTGCATGTCGTATCTGGTTGGTCTTGTTAATCTGTGATATCTGTCTCATGCTGACCAGTAATAGAGCACGATGGCGCTAGATTAATAACAAATGACTTTTGCGAGTTCTTAGAAAGGGTGCCTGATGATACACTTCAAGCATTTGGCGCCGCCTCAGAATCATCCCCTGCATCCATCTTGCTTGATGCTGTCAAGCAGCTTGAGCTGCAATCTCCCAAAGCAGATGACTACATCCAGCTTATTCGGCCAAATCTAACTGAAGCTGTCGACACGTGCGTTAATGCCGCTGGTCGCGAGTTTGATCCGCAGTGGCAGAAGAGACTGCTCAAAGCTGCGTCATTTGGCAAGTCGGTGCTAGATATCTACAACAGCGATGAGTTTGTCGACATGTGCGAGACATTACGGGTTCTCAACGCTGTGCGCGGTTTTGAAATTGGAATGCCCCTGTCTTTTCAACAATATCATAGGCTGACGCCTGAGCGGCTCATCCAACGGCTAATCCAGCGGCACGAATACTTGCTGGCGCTAAAGATTGCTGGCTATCTCAAGCTTCCGACGGACCGCATCTACGTTAGCTGGGCATCTACAAAGGTCCGGCTTGGCGCCCAAGACGACGATACCATCTGTCGACTGGTCGTGGAGAGACTTTCGGGGAAGCCGGGCATTTCTTTCGAAGAGATTGCAAGGGCCGCACATCACGAGGGCCGAACCCGACTAGCTACTGAGCTGCTGAACCACGAACCTCGTGGTGGGAGACAAGTTCCTCTTCTCCTAGATATGGAAGAGGACGACCTAGCCTTGGACAAAGCCATTGAGAGCGGTGATACTGACCTCATTCTTTTTGTCCTCTCAAAGCTGAAGAAGAAGCTACCACTAGCCTCATTCTTCCGAGTAATCAACGTTCGACCCACTGCAACGGCACTGGTAGAATCTGCCGCCCAGTTGGAAGGAGACAATACCCTTCTGAAAGACATGTACTACCAGGATGACAGGCGGGTCGATGGCGCCAACGTTTTCATCCGAGAATCACTCCGACAGCCGGATGCGCGCACGGCATCCGATAAGCTGGCGCTGGCAGCCAAGCTTCTGTCCGAATCGAAAGATAATGCGGCAGAGGTGTATGTGCTCAAGGAGACGACGCAGCTCCTTCGGGCGCAGGAGGCGCTAGACCGCGATTTGACAGACTCCTTCTCGGGACTTAGCGTCAACGAGACGATATTCAAGCTGATCCGGCTCGGGTACCACGGGAAGGCAAAGAAGATCCAGAGCGATTTTAAGGTGCCGGAGAAGGTTGCGTGGTGGATCAGGTAAGTTATGGTTGCCCCGATCTGCATGATTCTCAGGTATCGCATATCATTATAGGGCATGTGATGGGCTGACTGGCGGCGGGCGTTTTTGCCATTGCCGTGTAATTAGGCTTCGGGCACTTGTCGCAAAACGAGAGTGGGGTGAGATTGAAGATATTGCAAAGGCGAAGAAGAGTCCTATCGGATGGGCGGTAAGTTGATTTAGAGTTTTGTCATTTCTGGGTTCCATCATATCGATCGGGGGTAGTTAAAAACACGTGGAAGGAGTGAGATTTTGAGACGGCGTTAAGATGAAACAGCAAAAGTCCGAAGCTTGGCTAACTCTTATTTTCTTTCCTTGAACAGCCTTTTTTCAACCTCACGCTACAGGCGGGTAATCCGCGCCTGGCGGCCGTGTTTGTGCCCAAGTGCACGGGTCTGGAGCCGGGCGAGACGATCACCATGTATGAGAAGTGCGGGCTGCGGGTCAAGGCAGCGGAGGAGGCTGTCAAGCTGAGGGATGCGGCGGCGTATGAGAGGTTGTTGGAGGCGGCGGGGGGGAGGGATACGACTGAGGGGAAGGAGATTGAGAGGGTTGGCGGGTCGACGTTTAAGAAGTAATGAGGGAGGATGTTTTATGAGAAATAATGACGATGTTTTTGATGTTGGCGGTTTGCGTTGTGTTGTTTGTTACTGGCTATCCAATTATTGAGATCTAGACTTACATATCAGGATTCTACAAGGCTGCTGCCAGATAGATGCAACAATGCCCGAAGAATTTGTTTCAGGTAGTATTCGACTCGTCGTAAGCGATTCCGCAAAATATCCGATATATTTTATTGATTCAATATCAGCTCTAGAGCTTCCTTTTCCGGAACGATACCCAATGCCGGAGATTTCCTTTGAGTTAGCTGCGTTTTCTCTTTTGACGGATGGTAACTAGTATTCTTCTCCTCTTACTCCGCATATAATTTCGAGATCTAGGTTTTAACTACTACCAACCTAGTAGGCCGGGGTTTACAACCGTTCCCTGGCCATGATACTACTACCTCTGAACATCAAAGTAAATACTAGAAAGTATATAAGTAGTAGACAGCCCAATAGTAAGGTTTCTCCAAGTTGTTGATTCCACTACATTTCTACAGCTATCGGCTGGATACTGATAATTTGCCACAGACATTGGCGAGCCCTTCTGCATATAGCATTAAGAGATACTGGAGCCAAAGCCCATATTGTCTGAGCAATAGCCAAAAAGGGACTGAACTGATGCGATGGCAAATCTGGCAGTATCTTATCTAGATCTAGAGCCGAAAGTTATAAATGGCGTCGGATGATACACCTCGGCGATATACAGTACAGTATGGAGCAGCTCCATTTGGGCGTGGTCAACGAGATTGGCGAGTAAGGTCGGGATATGGGTCTTTTTACTGTCTTTGAACGACTGTGACGAACTTGCTCCATATGAAGCTAGAAGGTCCGGCGGTTTAGCCAGTGTTGGGCCCAGTTTGTGAGATGGACCAAGCATGCCCAGCCCGCAGCCTTACCGCCTGTCTGAATCTACAAATTTAGACTCCAATTATCTGAAAGTCCTCATGGCTTATAGCTTGTGATGCTCTGATGCACGGCAAATAGCGGTATGACTTACAGATAGACATGTCACAGAGGGAGATGATAGGCCAACATGACAGTAAAAGGGATACTTGTTCCTGCCAACCATTCATTTTTTGTTTTTGTTCATCATTCGTCGTCATGAGGCGCCAAATGCAGTAAGAAAGCAGGTAAATCATAGAAAACTGCAACTGACTCGCGGGCATAAGAACCGAAAATGTCCCCGCGCCGAGGCGACCCATTGTCCCCATGAACATGCATGCATACAGGGGCAGTGAAAAGAAAAAAAGACGAGGAGCAGAAAATGCTACTTGAAAACAGGACAAGGACAAGGACTAGGGAATTAATGGCGTGTTGTGCTACGAGTTAGGCGATGTGGCCATCTATCGGATGATCTGAGAGAATCACACCCTGGTCTGGTGATGCGGGTCTGGAAAATTGGGGGAGCTGTGATTGGGGTTGATGCTGGACTTTGATATCTGCTAACAGTATGGGGTCAGCTATGTCCACGTGTTTTTTTAGACGGAGACTCCCGTGATTGTTTCATGATGTCTATTTTTTTCCTTTGTGTTTCTGGTGGTGGATGCTTAGGGTTGAGCTTTTGGCGGTATAACTACTGCTGAGATTAGATATGGACATGAACCTGTGTTTAACACGGTCTGTATTATTTTGTATGAAGTGGGCATTGCCGCATTATGGAAGGCAGCCTAGTGGTCGACATTGGTGAGTGGATGCCTCCCCCCTCCCGCGCCATGGGACGTGGTAGCGTTGCATTTTCATTGCACGCAGCAGAACCATGTGATTTTGGATGATCTGATGGCGCCGTGGTTGGCTGGGATGGATGGGCGGGCAAGTATTAGCGGTCTAGTGCGAGAGGTTTCAGTGGGGAGAATAGAAAGTGAGGAGATGGACTTTGTTCAGGTTCTTGACGTGTGATTTTAGTTGGAGTGAGTAGGTGAGTGGCTGTTTTGATGTCATATGGAGAAGATGTAAACATGTGAGAGAGGGAGTGTGTGTGCATGAGTCGAGCGCGTGTAGAGGCTGGTGCATTATCATTTAGCAAGCAAAAAGTCGGGACAGGGCTATGAGACTTGTGATGTTGGTCGTGCCGTCGTAGCATTTGGTGGCGGATCCGGCCGTTGGTATGGATTGATGAAGAAACAGATACCAGGGGAGGTTGCGTGCGTTACGTATGCTACTGTACATGATATGTGCGTCGTTGCATATTGCGTCCTTCAGATATCCATGCGATGCAGATAGTATTCTTGTACCACAAATTGGAGCGAGATGAGATGGGAATGCGGGGCTGTCCTCACAGCATCTTCTCCATACGAGTATCATGGCTTTGTGGGGAAATGCTGCTCCTAGGGGCAAAGGCAATATGGACTACCTACTTGGCTGCAGTAGCAGGCCCTTTTGTCGCCGTTTGCATGAATCGCCAGGAGGATGCCTATTGGGGGCGATGTCAAGGTACATGTATCAAGTATTTGGACCTGTGCGCATGCAGTCAGCAGGAAGAGAGGCTGGGGTAAATAGCTCCAATTCCCCGTATCGCGATGGAGACGTGTTGCCCTCGGCAGCTGAAAAGAAAAAAAGAGGCAAAAACAATCAAGACTCGGATCAACAGGTGGCGGCTGCTTGTTTCCAACTGCTTGTCTCGGATAGCATCTTTGCAAGACATAGATTATAGCATTCGTTCGGTTTATTTCTGGCATGTTTGCGGCTGATCGGTCTGCCCAACAGGCCTCATTTCAATTTTTTGCAGATCCAAATATAGAAATTGATCTTTATTACCAGAGCTTCGTCCGAGACATTACCAGCGCTTCCTAAAATAGTAGGACGCAAATGGATCAATACCATCCGTAGATGAATGCTCTTTTTCTCCTGAAATAGGGAGGGGGAAAACGTGGCAACTACTGGTGCTAGTGAAAAGCAAACTGAGGGGAAAGGTCGTTTATTTGTCTGGAATGCAATATCAAGGATTCGGGGTCCAGGAGAGAGGCCGCTAAACAATGTTTCGCCGAAAGCCTCGTAGGGGGGGTTTTTTTTTGTCTGAGTCAAGCTGCATGCATGCGTGGGGTTATACGTGCCTTATACTACAGAATATACTTGTACAACATGAATCTCGAGATGGGATGAGAGACGCAGAAATGCATAATACATAGATATGATAGGAGGCTGTTAGGAGGGGCGTGAATGTAGTTTCTTCTGCTGCTAGTATTGGCGAAGGAAGTTGAGAAGAAAGAGCCGTTGAAAAGCTGGAGTGAGCCAAGCGCCACGAGGAGAGACAGCGTGATTTGGGAGCTGACGAGAGCATCAGCTTTGGGCTGCAAGGCGTAAAGCGCACATGCCATGTATAAAATCGATGCTCAGCTATTTGATAAGAACAGCCAGACACTACTGCTGCCAAACATCACTAGTGCTTCGACCAGCGGCGGGCTCCGAAGCAGATGCTGCGTGCGTCCTCCAGCAGTCAGATTCGTGATGCGGTATAATGCGTCAAGGACGGCTAGCACCATTGCACTACATGCGCATTGCATATCAAACCGGAGCACTAGATAGGAGGGGAGCTCGTGATGCAGGTCACACCTGGAGCCGATGCCTGCATCTGCTAGTTACGATAGCAATAGCCTGGCATCGGGCTGAGAAACAAGGGAGCGATATTCAATACAGACAATACAGACGCTGAGACACGCATTCAATGAACATGTGCCTTGTCGGCTGATGGCGAACGAGGCCCGTTTATCGTCACGGCGGCGTCACGGGCAGGATCCTATTGGCAAGGAGGAAATGAGGTGTCCAGGGCGGGTAATCACGGAAACTGACACTTGCCAGGCTACAAGGCACCCAGATCGAGGGAAAAGTCGAGATGGAAGGACACAAACGGCGTATTACTGGCCTGACCCAGACAAGATTCGCAACAGTTTCGAAGCCACTCATCAGAAGAGGCGAAAAGTCCCAAGTGCTGAAGCAATCGAAGCTGAGCAACTAATGGCAGCAGTGCACGCAGGGAGAAAACTGGGCCAATCTTTGCCTAGAGACCCCAAACCTCGGGCCGGCGCAAGGGATTGCATTTTGATGCTTTTATTGGCGATCGAGACCACGAGTCGAGACTCAGTTTTGGCGAGTTCCCTTGAAACGAACGAGACCGCAGAGGTACATTAGCGACATGGTAGTTGGCGGTGCTAATGCGTGTAGATGGAGGGTACTAGCTGGCGATGGTGTACTCGGGCGAGACTGGAACGTGGTGGCCTTTTTGGGTGGCTTATTGGTGGCGTTCCTCTGATGTAGTTGAGCTGCAGGGCAGAGCAACAGCTTCCACATGATGTATCTT
Source organism: Trichoderma gamsii (assembly GCF_001481775.2). NCBI lineage: Eukaryota > Fungi > Ascomycota > Sordariomycetes > Hypocreales > Hypocreaceae > Trichoderma > Trichoderma gamsii. The sequence goes on from NW_020171364.1 coordinate 504,319, forward strand.
GTTGATAATAATTACACCGGGAATATGTGAGAGTCAAGCCCTTTGAATGCGGAACCACAGCTTTTTACGGGTGATCCATATCCATTGCCGCGATGCTTGAACACAGTTGACACGCTTGCCAAAATTCAATTCGACATCACGGCACACGTCAAAGTCCAGCCAACCAACGTAGCTGACAGTCTGCTTCGGTCCAGGCTGCTGATCCCCTGCAGCCCACCGCTAGCAGCCATGCCCAGCCTGTGGTCGCCTGCACCCCGTCCTAGCGCAACTAGCGGCGCCCCCTCGCTAGCGTCTCGCCCCCCTCTCTTCTCTTCTCAGAGAATCCGTTATTATGTCGTATCCACTGTCTTTCTTTCGTTTCTGGCCGCGCGCGGGCTGGCCGACCAGGGACCGCAGACATGGGATCAAATATCCAAGGTTTTTTTTGGTGCTAGCGGCGCAGATTTAGCGGCAGCAAGCAACTGAACTGCGCTGAACCGAATGGCGCTGGGGGGGCACATTACGGGCACCCCCCCCTTGGGGCCAGAACCAGAACCTGAACCTGAACCAGAACACAAGTCTCTCTCGCTGTCTACGCAGACGGGAGGCAAAAAAAGAGACAAAAGCGACGAGGGAAAACAGGCACCAGGTGTCTCTTTATTTTCCTTAGCCCTGCGCTCGTGCCGCCGGCGGTGGGAACTGAATTACTGCTAGCAGCCGGGCTTGTCGCAGTACATGGACTGTACCTGTCCTGGTACCTGAGGATCGCGCTGTGCCGGGTCCCAGAAGCAGTGACGTTTGCGCGCATCACTTGTAGCCTGCGGTACTGGTTGTGTAGTGGTGCCCTCTCTGGCTGGCTCCAAATACACGGCCTTGGCCAGCACTTACGTCTTTGGCCTACTAATATATCATCCTCACATGGGCATTTCTTCTCGCTGAGACTTTACTTGCTCTCTTCTCTCTTCTTCCTTTTCTTTTCCAGCCCTGCTTCACTTCAGCATCGCAATCTGCAGCTCTTGAAATACCAGCACCCCCCGCATTTCGGGTGCACGTCAAGCTGCCGCGTACAGACAGATCCAGCCCAATCCGACGCCGCCTCCTCTTCCTCCAGCGCCGACTCCCGCTTTTAATGCCCACCACGCTCACGCGCCAGCAGCCTCTCGCCATCCTCGTTCGTTGCGTGATGCAATCGATGCGCTGCCACGACGAAGCGAATTGGCCTTAAAACTGCAGACATCGCAACTTGGAGCCAAGAGCATCTTGTCTCGACATTTCCTGCTAAACTTCAGCTCCGCCGGGCTTTTGTTAAACCTTCTGGCCTCGCCTCTTACTCGACTTTTTACTCGACTCCTCCTCATCTGCTACTCTGCCAGGGTCTCCTCCGGACTTGTGCCTCTTTCGGCTCGCTGCGCTTCTTCCGCCCGCCTCACTCCACTATAATACCGGGAAATCTACCTTGGAACCTGGCGACTCGTGCCATTATATTACGACGCTGCCTGGACAACCCATCCAACCGCGCGAGACTGCAATTCCTGCAAATAAAGGAGCAGAAGGCCGAGTAACTCGCGCAGACGCGGAAGAGAAAAAATCGCTTTTTTCCTCTTCTTATTGTCGATTTTCTGCCCCTCTTTCTTGTGTGGAAATACTTACATCACACTCCAAGCTCGGCTTGAAGCCTTTTTTCCACCTTCCCCCCTGCTGACGCCTTTCAACTTATACTGGCCCAAGCCACTGTCCGCAACCCGCTTTGGTGGCTGTCAGTGTCTCAATTCCTCATTTACAGCAGGCCGCAACAGCGCCATCTCCACTGAAAGGCGCCCCCCCGAGGAAAAAAAAAAACAATAGGACCCTTTGACGGTCACTCCCCAAAGAAATGTTTTCACAGCCGGTATCACCAACGCCGCCTGGCTTAGCGACGTCGACGGTTTCGCCCTCGCCTTCCAGAACCAGCCGCCTGCGCGGCCTGAGCATCCTGCGCAACTACACCCACAACCACCTCCTGTCGCGTGACAACAGCCATCACGCCGTCAACAGCAGCAGCAGCGGCGGCAGCTCGCCCGCGACAAGCCAGTCTGGCAACGGCCTGACCCGGTCTGTGAGCTACTCGCCAGGCGCCACGACGACGACGACAACCACCACCACCACCACCACCACCACAAACGCCGGCCCCAACCGTTTAACTTTGGTGGCTACAAGTCCCGAAGCGGCCAGGGCATCGCAGACAGGAGCTGCCAACTCGTCCTCGGCCCCCTCCAGCCCCTCTGCCGCTCAGGGGAACTCTTCTTCTTCATCATCATCCGCTTCATCTCCCGCAGAGACAGACGCCGACGAGACCGCAGCAATGGCGAGAGGCAACGAAACCGGCTCTGGCTCTGCCGATATCCAGCCGTCCATTCGCTTTTCCGCATACTACGATCCTCGTTCCACCAGACCCTCGCTGTCCTTCCCGCCCATTTCGAGAACGATGTCAAATGGCACCGAAGTCATCCGCGTTGGACGATACTCTGAGCGTGATAACCATGCTCTAGCCAGCGTGTCCGGCAACCAAGCTTCTGCGGCCCCAGTAGGCTTCAAGAGCAAGGTAGTCAGCCGACGACACTGCGAGTTCTGGTACGAGAATGGGAAATGGTTCATCAAGGACGTCAAGAGCTCGTCTGGCACCTTTCTCAACCACATCAGACTCAGCCCGCCTTCGCAGGAGAGCAAGGCATTTCCTGTCAATGACGGAGATATCGTCCAGCTGGGCATTGACTTTAAGGGCGGCGAGGAGATGATTTTCCGCTGTGTCAAGATGAGGCTGGAGCTGAACCGCGGATGGCAGACCAAGCCGAACACATTCAAGTAAGCTTTTACTCTTCTATGCTTTCTCAAGATATCACGTCTTTTTTTGCATTTACATGTTTGTTGTTCTTGGCTAATGATTTACTAGCATGGCTGCCCACAAGCGACTACGAACCATGGCATCAAATGGAGGAGCTTCAGCGTCAGGCTCAAGCTCTCAGGACTGCTCCATCTGCCTGAATTCGATTGCGGTAAGCAAAAGGTCCTTTGATGTACTCAAGATTTCTTTACTGATAAAATTGTCCAACAGCCCTGCCAATCATTATTCGTCGCTCCCTGCTCTCACACTTGGCATTTCAAGTGTGTGCGTGCCTTACTCACATCGCCTCAATATCCCATCTTCATCTGCCCCAACTGCCGCGCGGGTGCCGACCTAGAAGCCGATGTCGAAGAGCCCACAGAAGAGTGGCAGAACATGGACGACTTTGAGGAACCCGAGCAACCGGTGCCCGTTACGGTCGCTCATGCGACTGTTCCCGAGGTTGAAGAAGAAGCCGCACCCCCTTTCGCCTCACCGATAGACGATCCAGTCGAGGCAACGGTGCAGGAAACAGATGCCATGGATGTGACCGTCAACATTACTTCGGCCGCCAGTCCCACAAGCAGCCCGACGGCATTACATGCCACCTCCGAGCCGTTGCCCATTAGGGGTGCTGGACGTGCTAGTCATTTGCGAGATAGCGGAACTCCGTCGCCACCAGGCGGCGGGGCAGAGGGAATCATCACACCGAGAAACAATGCTGGGCCATGGGTTTTTGACGGCAGAGCTGGCCGACAACCGCCCAACGGCACGGCCGAGATGACGAGTCTCGATTCGGCCGCAGAGGCTGACATCACCACACATGAGTCTAGCGACGATGCTGCCAGCCGATAGCAAAGGCCCCGGCTTCGAATTTAAACTAAACCAAAAAAAAAAAAACGGAAGAAACAATGCATAATAAAAGTACCTTGTCGAGCATCAGTCTACTCTTTTTTCGCTGTATATGGGGCAAAGAGGCGCTTCAAACTTTAGGGGCTAATAACTGGGTTTTCGACTTTGTGTCTCATGTTAATTCTCTGCTACTACTACTGGCATTGGCATTTGGGAGGGGGCAAGCTCAACGCCCATGTTGCGTCATGACGGGAACTTGGACTTTTTTTGTACCGGTCTGGCTCTCTTTGTCTTTGGTGGTCTTAATACTTCCAATCTTTTCTTTTTCTTTCTCTTCACTTTTACTTGCGTTCTTCATAGTATGGAGTGTGGCGTGAATTCTCTATAAACGACGGCGGCATATATGCTTTACAGGCTGTTCTCATTTTTCTTTTTCTTTTTTTAACTTCTTCTCCGGCGTATGGCGTCGTGAATAAAGCATGGATGGCTTTGCTTCTTCACTTTTCAGATCCGCGAAAACAAGTCATTTCCGGATTGTGAAAAAGAAGCGAATTGGGAATGGGATTGGTTATATAGGGAAAGGAAAGGCTGAGAAGGAGGAATGGAGAGGAAAGCGTCCTCTTCTTATTATTATTATTGTTAAAGCATTGAGTAAACTTGGCGCGGGTTTATGGCTAGAAGCTACCATTGTGATTTCCTTTTTCATCATCTTTTCTGAGAGATGTCTACTCAAATTTCATTTCGTATTTCTCTGATCGTTTTTGGTGTTTCTAAATGACTTTGGCTGGTCTAGAACGCTGTGCCTTTTTGTCATCCTTCGCAGTATTTACTGATGAGCATATACATACTTTGACTATGGTTTTTTTTAAAATATCACAGCTAGCATCATCCTTTTACGCAGCTAGGAAGGGCGTCATAAGCTAAACAGGTTAAGGATTATACAAAAGATGGCAACAAAGGAAGGACATTTAAGCGGCTTTGTTCTTGCGGTGAAAGAAAAAATGGAATTCATGGCATTGTCTCGGCCTTTTTGTCTTGCACTGCTCTTGTGATTAGAACTAAAACCGGAGCTGTGAGATGATGTCAGTCTGGAAGGCTATTGGCGGCTGTTTCTCTTTTTGGGCTAGAATCTTGATTGAGGGGGCGTGCGAGAAAGAGGGCTTTGCACTAGGCCGTTGGAAAGAATTCAAATGCAAGGGAGCTTTCTTTTTTTGTTATTGGATGTGACTTGGTGGGCTTGTTTGAGCAGGTTTGTCGGAAATGAAGGGCCTATTGACTAGCCTTTGATTCACTTGATTCTGGGATTAGATGAGGTTTGACAAATTGTATAGCGTGAATCATGAGTAATGTTGCATTTTGCTTTTTGAATTCAACGTGGGAAGTAAATGCAAATACTTTTTTACAATGCTCTGCTGAGAGCATTCAAATGCCCAGCATTCATTCGCCGCCGTCCTTCCCGGTCGGAGCTCCGGCGCCGCGATGATCCGACCTATCGCCGAGTGAAAAAGTGACGGCACCACAATTTTCCTGGTGTGTCCCGCCGTCACTCACCAATTCCGGCGAACTTGCAACTTTGCTTCGGCTTTGCGTCGCCTTTTCTTTCTCCTTTCAGCCACATCCCTCTCTCTCAATCGCTTCTTTCCATAATAGGCGCGTAGGGGATTTTGCACAATGCTGCGACAATTTGCGGCGAGGTTGCAGCCGCGGGCGGCAAAGGCCCAGGGAACGACGAGGCTGCTGAGTGGGCATAGCTTTGGTGGTCTCAAGACGAAGGTGCCGAGACGGTCTTTGGCGACGGTGGCTGTGGAGGGGATACCAAAGGTGAGCTTTGATGTTAATGACTCTTGATGGTTGAAAGCTAATCTTGGGATTCTTGGTAGGAACTCACAGAATTGGACGAAATCACAACGCTACCGAATGGACTGCGGGTTGCTTCAGAAGCTCTGCCGGGCTCGTTTTCCGGAGTCGGAGTATACATCGAAGCTGGCTCTCGATTCGAAAATGACTCCCTGCGAGGCGTATCCCACATCATGGACCGGTTAGCTTTCAAATCCACCTCGAAGCATACAGCAGACGAAATGCTCGGCCGCGTGGAAACCCTCGGCGGAAACATCCAATGCGCATCTTCACGCGAGAGCATGATGTACCAGGCCGCCACGTTCAACAACGCGGTGCCGGAGACGGTTGCGCTGCTGGCGGAGACGATTCGCGATCCGAGCATCACGGAGGAGGAGGTGGCCGAGCAGATTGAGACTGCGCGGTATGAGATTGCGGAGATTTGGAGCAAGCCCGAGTTAATTCTGCCGGAGTTGGTGCATACTGCTGCGTTTAAGGATAATACGCTGGGGAACCCGCTGCTGTGTCCGGAGGAAAGGCTGGAGAGCATTGACAGGAATACGGTGAAGCTGTATAGAGAGCTGTTTTACCGGCCGGAGAGAATGGTGCTGGCGTTTGCGGGGGTGGATCACGGCACTGCGGTGAAGTTGGCGGAAGAGCACTTTGGAGGTATGAATGCGCTGCCGAGGACGGGCTCAGAAACGAGCGTGAGCTCTCTTGCTAGCGACGCATCAGCATCATCTTCCTCTTCATCATCATCAAACTCATCGTCACGATTAATGTCCAAGATTCCCCTCTTCAAGAACATCTCCACGTCTACGCCCCGCAACGCCTCTGTTCTCTCCTCTCCCTCAGATATCGACATCAACCAGCCTGCTCGGTACACGGGCGGTTTCCTCTCTCTCCCTCCTCAGCCGCCTTCCCTTACCGGCACAAACTTTACACACATTCACCTTGCGTTTGAGGGACTGCCTGTTGCTTCAGACGACATCTATGCGCTAGCGACACTCCAGACGCTGCTCGGTGGAGGAGGATCCTTTTCTGCCGGTGGCCCAGGCAAAGGCATGTACTCCCGCCTGTACACCAACGTGCTCAACCAGCACGGCTGGGTGGAATCGTGCGTCGCCTTCAACCACTCCTACACTGACTCGGGCCTGTTCGGCATTGCGGCATCCTGTCTGCCCGGCCACACGTCGGCCATGCTGGACGTCATGTGCCAGGAGTTGCGCGCGCTGACGCTCGAACGGGGCATCTCGAAGCTGCAGGAGGGCGAGGTGGCGCGCGCCAAGAACCAGCTGCGGTCGTCGCTGCTGATGAACCTGGAAAGCCGCATGGTGGAGCTGGAAGACCTAGGCCGGTCGGTGCAGGTGCACCGGCGCAAGATCCCCGTGCGGGAGATGTGCCGGCGCATTGAGAACTTGACGGTGAAGGATCTACAGCGTGTGGCGAGCATGGTGATGGGCGGCGCGGTGAAGAATATTGGAGGGGGCAGTGGTGCACCGACGGTGGTGGTGCAGGAGGCGCAGGCGTATGGGGTGACGACACATGCGATGACATGGGATCAGATTCAGGATCGGATTGATGGGTGGAAGTTGGGGAAGAGGAGCTGAACTCGCTCTGTCTGACTAGAAGAGAAATGGAAGGGTTATAAGCATGGACATGAAAGATATGGCATATATGTTTTGGCATGACTTGGGCGGGTGGTATTGGGATGGTATATATATGTATACATACGTACGCGTGCTTGGTGGAATGGTGCATTGTAAGAATATTTGTATAGGGTTATGTTATGGGATATCATGCTCAGTTATGACTTGTTTGCTTTGTTGATGGGTTCTAAGACGGTGATGTGGAAAATGAGGTGAGTGACGAATATGAGATGGGATATTTGATGACACTAGAATACAAAGTAACTGGCTTTATGAGCATACTCTCAGTATTTGAACTGATTATGACTTTTGGTATCATTTGGCGTAAATGATGATGACCTTTGAGGGGAAGCATCCTTTCAACTTCGATTGCCACGCATGCTTCCTGTTCGAGATATCGGGGCACATGACGATCTCATTTATCAGCAACAAAGTAATCATCATTGTGCTTTGCTCGTTAATGGAACTAGCGCCGAGTATAAAATATGGAAACAGTATTTGACAAACCCCTCGAAAGCGCGGGCAGTGGTGGTTTTGATAGCAAAGTCTCACGAGGATAAACTTATAAGAGTGCTATAGACAAGCTATAGGATGCTGCGACGAGGGATGCTATCACACTTTGAGAAGGTGACTATATTATTGCGCTTTGGATTACGATTTCTGCCTTTTGGATAGTGTTTCGTCCTTGGATGAAACTGTTACCTCTAGTTTACATGAGAACCAACATCTCACGAGGCTAACATCATATATCGAGACATATGCGTTTGGTAACTTGTAAGTGAACGGAAGTAGAGAGTATCTTTACGTAATGTACATAACTGTAAGAATGCCTCAGATTGATACTTGGGGAGCGAAGAACAAGACAGGTTTTAAGACTTATGGCCGGCCGCTGGGGTCTTTTATAAGTAACGGCGTCCTTTCATGTATAATCTAAGCATCATTTTCTGGGCTCTGTATTTTAGGCGCATTCATGATAGTGGGCAAGGCCCATCTTTAGTGTTACATTAGCTTGAGCATTTTAGAATATCATGATTTCAGCCGCAGCAAAGTCGTTGGAAGAGCCGTCAAAAGTTGCCATGTGTATAATATGACTCACGGCAATATTCAAAATGCCAACCCGTAGCATCGCTTCTAATCAAGGCTTCTTAAAATTAACATATATAATGTTTAAAGAATATAAAGGCAAGGGAAAGATAGCAAATGACATTTTTCATGGCTTTTTTTCCTATGCCAAGCTACGGCTGTTAGCAAGTTAAGATAGCGCAAATACACTTCACAGCATTTTGATTCTACCCCCATGCCTCACGCATTGATAGGCAAAGAATAAAAGACAACTTGTGGTTTACTTCCCATCTCCACAGCCTTTTTTTAACTCATCTGTAATGGGATTCATGGATACTGCTTTGAGTAAAAAAAAGCTGGAATCAATTTTTACCCACAATAATAGCCCTTGGTCTACAAAACTGCTGCATTCCTTGCAAAATTTTGGCCTGCAAATCTTGATGAAAGTCCTTCTACTTCTCACTATGCATGAGTAAGATGAAGAGCAATTAATGAAGCGGCTTATATAGTTGAAGTCCGGAATAGATACACTCGAGGGATTACGGCATACGCGACAGTAACAGTCTTTCTCAGACGATCCGATTGAGCTTGCAAGGATAGCAGATTAAGTTCTGGTTATGCACATAGAGTAAAAATAAACTGTCAGACTCGGTTTAAGTAGTAAGACCTCTATAAGCTAATCTCGTGGACTTGGAGAGGAAGCAGTTACATCTACTTCCTAATCTAGTAAACGCAGTAACGATCGCATGAAGAAAAAGAGAGAAGAGAGATATCTCCGCCCCGCGACGTGCAGATTGTCCTGCAGACACTCGTCTAGATCTGTTCGTTATTTAACATGCAACATTACCATAAGCCCATTGACTACCCAAAAAAGTATATGGTCCCCTTGCATGCCCCGATTCTGGTCATCATTGAGTTCTGGCTTCTTGTCTCTTTTCTCATCACCATTTGGTTCAACAACGGCGGAGATTCTCCCTCCAATAGGAACCCAGCCGTTCTGTCTCTTATAGGAGCGCCAGGGTAAGTCTACCCTCGGGCCGTTGGCGGCCATTTCGGAATGTGGGTGGATGAGCACCGGAGGCCCCTTTAGAGGCACAGCGCTAGTTCACAAGTTGAACAAGGATGTCGACAGCCTGTTGTTTCCAATGAGTTTTTCGGACTGTGAGTCTCTATCTTCCATTTGTATGCTCTGACCGAAAGTGTTAGATGATTGGTATGTCCACAATTTGTGTATCGAAGCTTTCAAGATTACTCTGCGGGCCTATGATAAGTTTGGGCGACGGAGAATGCTCAATATACCTTTTGCGGTCTTACGGAGCATAATCCGCGATTTACTCAGATTCCTTACAGGCCTGTCTACACTTTCCCAAAAGAGGGGAAACCGTTAGACTTTAGTGGATCTTTAGCATGGTATTCCTAACGCGGCAAAAAGCTTTGATGGTGCGATGACCATGGGATGCTGCGGCCAAGTTTCAACTCCATGACAAAATTTTCCTTTGTTAGCTCTGATCATACTTATCTGAGGCAACGCCAGAATGATGACTAGTCATAGTGCCACTCCTAGTCTTTACGACTGTATTCGAGTTAGGTAGCATATAGGACGAATGAACAGAAGAACTTGAATCTACCGGAAGTTGTCAAACAAGTTTGCACATAAACAGTGTTCCTGCATTTATCAGCGGCCTCATGTCGAAATAATTTATTTTGCTCGGACTACTTCGCCCAGGTTCCTCGTTATCTCCCCATCCCAAGGTCAGGGATAGCTATTATTGGCGAAGATCACAACTTCAACGCTAAGCTAGCAACGTTTCCACATGGTCGAAATATCCTAGTTAAATACTATCTACGCTACACTAAACAGGGAAACTATATGTCTACGATATTAGGAACAGCTGGAGAAGAATTCGGCTATCGCGGTTGGCTTTCTGATGAATTAGCAAGCGAATAAGTGCAAGGGTTCCGGCAGTTCAAATCCGATAAAGTGACAGCTCGTTATTGTCTCCCCTTTGCTTGTCATAGTAGTTGACGTAGTAATAGCCGGAGCTTAGGCTCCCTCGGCACAACAGTCAGAAAGAGTTTGCGACTGTTCACATAGGCTTATAGCAGTATTTTCGAAAGACTTGGCTTGCCAAGATAATTCGTCATAAGTAAGCGGTTATGGGGTAGAGTTTCTTAGTAAGTTCAAATCCCATAACTACAGTAGTGTTAATCCCGCTGCACTCATACGTACTCCACACGCGGCATTGACTAGTGCTAGTAATTTCAGCTTCCCTTAGCTGCCGTCACGGATATGACGATCATTTTGCTTGCCGGGTACTACTATCGTTAGTCTTCCATTGGACGGAAGAGAATGCCGCCAGCCCGTCACTAGGCATGGTTTCGCTCTAATATGTGATAGAGAGCAGAAGACGGTGGTTCTTCATGATCCCCTTGTCTATGTAACACTCCCTCATATGCCGAGTCTAACTCGATTATGGCGAGACCCGCCATCCGTCGAGCTGTCCTACCGGTATGCTGGTAATTCTACTAGTACACTATGTAGTATCTCTGCAAGGTACGACAGGGCTTTCATGTAGCTTGTTTCTAAAATCGTACCATTTCCCCTGAGCGGATTCCTCGAGTATTTACTGTGAGTTATATCGTGGAGAGTCAGGGGCAAGGCACGAAGGTTCAGCCGCCGTTGATAGGAGATGTTGTAGCGATGGACGAGTATAAAAGAGCTAGACCAGACGGTGCTTTCCTGTTCAACAATAAAAAACATTAGCTTTCAAATTCTCCACTTTCGTCGGCAACATGTTGGAAGTTCCAGAAGTAAGCCAAGTTCCTTTAGCCAACTCGCGCGAATGATTCTCACAAGTAACCAGAAGTCATCTGCCATCATTCGTGATACCCTGACAACTTTTGTTGATAGGATCACAAATGGCGGCAAGATGGACAAAGATGCCTTCACCCCAACATCTATTACCGAGCTCTACGAAGCCGTCATGGCGGATTTGAAAACATCAAGTCTTCGAGACAAAATCGACCTGCTCAACTACAAAGATCACCTCATAATGGCGTGCTACGCGGCAGTCGACTTCGCTACAACACACCCTCTCGACCACCAAGTCTTGGTGGCACACTCGACTATTTTCTTCTTCCACGCTGACGACTTACTCGATAACAAACCGGATACGCTACGGAACCTACAACTCAATCTCAGCACAGGCCAGCCGCTCGGCGATCCAGTCCTCGAGTGGTACGTCCACGAGATCATGCCAACAATGTGGACGAAGCTCCATCCTATCGTTGCTAGCATGAGCGTCACGGCCGTCTACGACTTTTGCAATGGCGTCGGTATCGAGGGGTTGACGGCTGGTCAAGATGTAAAACCCGACGCTCCTAAATACCCAGACTGGCTGCGCTTCAAGACTGGATTGTCACCCATGTATTCGTTGCTAGTGGTCGGCTGTGCCACAGATGCCCAGCTCCCTAAAGGTGGCCTTGATAAATACGCGCAAGTCATCCCAGACGTCGTTGTCTTTACCAATATTGTCAACGACGTTCTCTCCTTTTACAAAGAGATGCTGGCGGAGGAGACGGGCAACTACATTGATCAGCGAGCCCAGAGGGAACAGTGCGATATCCTGACGGCCTTGCAAAAGGTGGCCGACGAGGGTGTAGAAGCTGGCGAACGTGTTCTTGCTGCGCTTGCTCATGCACCCGAATATCAAGACAACTTTAAGGCGTTTGCCAAGGGATTTGTTCACTTTCACACTGCGACTCCACGGTATCGCTTGCAGTCGCTGTGTGAGGTGGCTTGAAGCATGTGACTTGGATATTGATGAAGCAAATGAGCATTGGCGCGTGGATCGTTTTGAAGGGGGAGTGTTTTACACGATAGTTGGTATGAGGCTATCAAAGTAAGATATACAGGACGAAATAAGATACACGATGAATCCAGATACACAATGAGAGGAAATGTATACTAAGGCAAAGAAAGAAGCTCGAAGAAGTTGTACAGCAATAAATGATTATGTTATTTGGAGCCACTATTTATTATAATGCAAGCGTGAGAGTAAAGAGTAGCTGTATTATATAACACCCATTATACATATGACTCCAAAAGTGGCTTATACTAAATAATGAAGTTATCTTTGTTGCTTTTTCCAGTGAATATTGTTGGAAGCAACTCCCCTGGCGTCGATGCAGGTCGGGCCCTATCGAGGAAACGATAGGAAGGACCGGTCGGCCTAACATATTTAAGGCTGTGCCCCGCATCTATTAGCTAGTTGGAACCTAGCGTTATCATCACAATACAATCACTTTACGTTCACTTGTGCTTCCCTCAACAAATATAAGTCTATATTATTATACAGTAGCGCCCGAAATGAGTGTCCGCTTTTGTCAATGTAAAGTTTCTCTCTGCACAGACCACTTTGCGAAGCTGTGGCTGGTATAGTGCTAATATCCTCCCATCATCATGTACTGTCTTATGGCGGTCGCCACTTCTGCCATACTGCAAGTCAGCTGATAAGATAATGGCCGGTAGCCGCAACTACCTCAGGCAAAAACGGACGGAGCTCTTAGGACACAGTTTTGCTATACCTGGGCTCTACTAGATTTCAACCCTCTAGCACAGAGTTATTATGTATTTCGGGCGTTGCTGTACAAGTGTGAGTCAGAGTGAACGTTACGAGTTATTTGCAATTCATATCAGGTGAAACCTCCAGTACCACCATGGACGAAAGGCAAAGGTGGAATTTCATAAATTATGACCCATCTGATCCCCGGCCAAGCCGCACGCAACGCCAAGCAGTGTCTGCGTACATTGGAAAACACTTCCGAAACCGTTCGGCCCCTGCAAGACGAGCACAGCAACTCCCTAATGGAAGCGAAAACAGGACACTTCCGCAGTCACTAGTCCCTGCGGTAGAGGCACAGGGTCGGCTTGTCATCCGGGGGTCACAGTTTCTTCGTTCGAGTAATGAAGGCGACCGACACTCTATAGAACATAATGCTGGGCCGGAAGCTCCTGAGTCCCCAGGCTCCAATATCAAAAATAGCATTATATTACTGCGGCCGGTAATTGAATGTTTTGTTCCAGCCTATCCGACTGAGCATCGAGAAAAGGTCTTTAATGTTCTCGATTTCCGTAAGTTCTACCCTGTCTCAGATGTTGTCCCTAGGCTACATGTATAGTCTACTACACCAGTTACTAAAATCAATTGGCAGATATCCACTATCTTGCCGCTCGTTTGACGCATTGGGGTCCTGGTGCCAACCCGTTCATTCGCTGCTGGGTGCAAATGGTCTGTGGTGATATGGCGCTATTTGATTCAGTGGCCACCTTCACACATGGCGTACGTATCACTACGCTGGAAGACAAAATCACACCTAGCGCCACCATGTTGTGGCACAAGGCGCGAGCGCTGAAGGCACTCCAAGCCAAAATATCAACAGAGACAGAAGACAAAGTAGCAACTTGGACAGCGAACGAGACAATCCTGGCAACTTTCTACTTGATGGAAGGAGCAGCGAGATTCGGTTATGAATCTGAGTTTAAAGCTCATTGCCTTGGGTTGCTTCGGATGATGCAGCTAAGGGGTCAGGTTGCGAGTGGTTGCTTGAAAGACCTCTATGTTATGCAGGCGGTTGGGCTGGTTGAGGGCACAGAAATGGCATCTGGTCTTAAGCATGACATTACTCAAGGAAGTCATCAACCATCCAGCAATAAGCAGGCTGATGGCACTTCTGTTACAGCGACGACGGCACTTCGATACCCTCAGCCAGATATCCAGCTCGATCGGTCGTTACAGTCCGCGATTGATATCTTACCAGAGGGCTTCCGTGACTTGGCTATCTCGGGGAATCTCAGCGTTGATTTTATCTTACTTCTTGGAGAGCAGTCTCAACAGTATGACGGCATTACTCAGTCTGCGTCTGCGGAACGCCAAACTAAGGGAATCACGGGAGCTCGTCTGTTGGCTAACCGGTCGCAGAATGCGGTGGAACGACTGGCCTGTTTGGGCACAGTTGCATTCCTCACACGGCGCACGGCACAAATGCAGATGTTCCCTGAAGTAGCTTATATCAACAGGCTGGCGATGCTGGGGAGCCAGATGCCATCCTTTAGCAAGGAAGGGACGTTGTGCTACCGTGAATTGAGGGTCTGGGCAACGCTTGTTGGTACTGAGATAGCGATTACGGCTGGTGCAACTCTTAAGCAGCGTGCTCGTCAATTAATGATGGATTTAGTACTCCAGGAGAGATGGATTGGTGGTTGGATTGATGTTGAGAGGATAGTCAAGCGATACTTATGGGATGAGAGGTCTCTCGCTGCCTGGAAGAGACACTGGGCGAATTATCAGGATCAAAACCAGGTTTAACATGCATTAGAGTGCTTCTAAACAGAATTATTAGGAGTAAGTTTCTATCTACAAGTCCAAGTCAACATAGCCGTACAAATTCATTGTCTGGACATCCCCTGCCATCCGTTGAGCCCAGGTGCTCATCGCCTTGAGAAATATTTGCACATTTTCTTCTCGGCTCATATCAATCGGATCTTGTCCTTTTCCCACTTGCCGGATCTGGCTGCCTGCAATGATATTGGTCAAAGCAAAGTCATTTTGATCTACCTTTGGGTCAATGGCACCAGTGATGGTACCATTCAGCATGTCTTTACTCAGGCTGAATTCCTGTGCGACCACCCGACCAAGACCGACACCATCCACCGTTTTCAAAGCATCTAGCATCCCATGGAGAGTCCTGAAACCTCCGGTAACGTACGTTTTTGTCTTGTGCAGTGCAGGCACAATCATGGCCGCAAACTCAAGGAAGAATGCTTCTCGTTTTCTTGTTGACTCGCGTTGGTGCTTGAAAGCCATTGCCTGGTATGTGCCACCACTGAGTTCAACAAAGTCAAAGGTTGCCTCTTCGAGCATGTGGCAGAGCTCTCTTGCTTCTTCCACTGTAAATCCACCTGATTGAAACTCCACACTATTGATTTTAATTCCCAAAATGAAGTCTGAGGGTGTATTTGCCCTAATAGCTTGGGCAATCTCCATGATGAGACGAGCGCGGTTTCTCAGGCTACCGCCATATGCATCTGTCCGGAGGTTGGTCGTTCGCGAGAGAAACTGAGAAAGTAGGTAACCGTGAGCACCTTGCAGCTCAATACCGTCAAAGCCGGCTCGGTGGAGGTACTGTGCTGCAAAGGTGAAGCTGCGCACAATCTCGTTTATCTCTTCCTGGGAAGCAGGATGAGGTTTGGCAAACTCAAGTCCAAGAACTTTACCTTGGAGATGAATATCACTGGCAGAGACGGGATTAGGCTGGATTCTTTGGTCGACTTGTCGTCCTGGGTGTGTGACCTGTCCAGTAATAAGGCTACCATGTGCCTTTGCAACAGAAGCGAGCTTGACGAAGGCCTCAAAACGCGGTCCCTCGAATGGAGCATCTGTAGGAATGATGAGGTTGCCAGCTGCTTCAAGTTGGTCATATGCCAGCATGATATTGCCAGTCAAGATATGCCCGAGGCCTCCTTCTCCCCATCGCTGGTACACGTTGTGTATCTCTGTTGAGGGAATTCCCCGAGCCTCTTTCTTCTGAGGATCCCAGGAACTGAGCTTCTCGGTCATTGAGGCTTTCAAGAATCGATTGGATGCTACCTTCTGGCTGAACTCGAAGCGTAGCGGTTGTGCCAGTGGTGAAACATCTTCACTAGCTGAAGGAAAGCGGAACGCCATTGTTGGTACTCCGGTGATTGGTATCTAGTAGATGGAAAGAGAAGTGATCTACAAGCATGATCTTCGAATATGATTATGGGAGCTTTGGGGACTTTTATAATGAACCAGAGTCCAAGTAGACTCTTGTATTAGGGCATTGTCTTCTAGTGTTCACCAGTCAGTAAGACCCTTTGAAATGATGCAGTATCTGTTACTAAGCGACCAATGATGCTAGAACTGCACAGGTGGGGCACATACTTCTTTCTCCCCACAGGACTCCGCCGCCGATGACTCCACCTTCCTGAAGAGGAATTTACTTTCATCGATAGCCGAGTCCAAATGACGCATGATGTATATACAGATTTCTGTCAGCAACCACCTTTCGACAATGACTTTCGGGGCAATTCGAACCGCCAAGCTGACCCTTTGGCTTTGATTTCTGTGATGAATGAGCTATCTACACACTAGCTTTCATTTAGTCGCCCAATTGGTCTGGAAATCTTCAAGACTTTGGATTTGTCGTGATTTGTAAACAGAAAGCCTTTTATTATCTAATTTCTGGGATTCTTATCTGCCGCCAGAATGTAGGCCTAGTGCCTACTATCACAGAACATTATTGCTCTGATTTGTTATTTCTCTCCTGGACTGCGAGATACTAAATTGCACAATTGTGTGGAGACTGCGTCAATTAGTATTTAAGGGCTGCAATTTCTCTCTATGAATATCATTGACCTCAACATCATCACTTTCTTCGCTAGTTTTCTGAACGGTTACAATATCACTCTTTGCCACTCTCTTTCAAACCTTGGTACACCTGCCGATAGTATGCCTTCAGTACATATCGCTCTTGTCGGCGCTACGGGTAACCTCGGCCCAGCGATCCTGCAAGCACTTCTTGCGGCCTCGTTCCAAACTACGGTCTTAACAAGAGTAGGGAGTGCTCACAAGGTCTCCGTGCCAGCCGGATCGGAAAGCCTATTGAAGGTTCAGGAGGTAGATTACAACTCGCACGACAACCTCGTCTCCGCGCTCGAAACTGTCGACGTGGTTGTGTCAACTCTCGGCTTTGCAGACCTGTTTAGCACACAGAAAAAGCTTATTGACGCTTCTCTGAAGGCGAAAGTCTCTCGTTTCATCCCTTCGGAGTTTGGAAATGATTCAGCAAACCCTCTCGTCCGAAAGCTGCCGCTTTATGGGGACAAGATCAAGACCCAAGAGTACTTGGAGGAAAAAGCTGCTCAGAACCCAGGCTTCAGCTATACCATGTGTTATAACAACTCTTTCTTGGATTGGCAACTCCAAATCGGCTTTATGGTCAATCTCAGGGACCACAGTGCTACGCTATATGATGGTGGCGATGTGTTGTTCTCCGCGACTCGACTTCCAACCATTGGGAAGGCCGTGGTCGGTGTGATCCAAAATCTCGAAGCTACAAGAAATGAACATGTCTACTTCCACGATATCGCTATTACCCAGAACCAGCTCATTGACATTGCAAAGCGCATTGATGGAAAAGAGTGGTCGACGAACGTTGTCTCGACTGCTGAGGTTGAAGAAAAATCTTATGAAATGCTGAAAAGTAACGATCCGAAGGAGGTCGTCAATTCAGCGCTCGGATTTATTGCCCGGGCGTGCTGGGGCGCAGGATATGGAGGTAATTTCAGTGAAAAACTTAGCAATAAGTTGCTCGGGCTTTCAGGAATGAGTATTGACGACGTTGAGAAGTTGGTACGGGAAATTATTGGTTAAGCTTAACTTAAAACAGACATCAAATCACCTTTTAGCGGTCTTGTGGGATTAATGTGATTTTGCATAATTTAGTCCTGGGGCAAGTGAAGAGTATTTCCAGAAAATGGCTGGCCACTTCCCGCGACAGCCGCTATCGGACGATGCTTCGTATTCAAAGATAACCCGATACTTCCGAGAATTGAGTTTCTTCCAATAGCTGCTCTGTAGAGTAATTCAGATATTCATTATTGTTATTCTAAGAAATGAGTTAAATTCGACCAAGACTACTATGTCTTACTAATGCTAAAAAGCGTTTTTACATCCCAGTAGAGGTTAAAAAAACTTCCACGTCTAATTAAAGTCCAACAATTCCGCAAAAACTGTCCCTCGGCAATCGACGTCTGTTGCTACTCAATTGGCGATGATATTTGTTCGTAGTCAGTTTAAATGAAAACAATCCGGGCAGTTTTATATAGGCCGTGAAACGACCAGAACGAGTGCGTTTGAGTCAGTACGGCGTCGGAATAGGTCTGGATGCCTCTTAGCTGTCATTGCGAAGTGAAATCTCGGATGACAGAATATATGTTGGATAGCACAGCTGATCTAACGTGCGGCGACGGAAGCGCTGGATACAGCCAATTCTTTCTAGCACAACCCTGTTCGGTACCCAGATTGGTGGCCTGGACCCTAAACATTGCGTCTGGCATCTCTATCATGTGATGTCTGGGAAAAATGACGCCAATAAGCGTTTCAAGATTTGGCTTGACATGGTTACTGGTGCTGTTATTTTATATATTACTAAAAGCAATGATTATGTGGTGATTCCGGCTAATCCTTTATGCGATGAGAGGCAAGACGCCCGGATTGTTACTAAATTCCTGCAATGACTGTGATGTGACACTAAATATAGACTAGTCTGGCTCCTCTAACTCCTCTCTAAAAGTTGAGGATATTTTTGGAGAGAAATTTGGCTGGTATAGTCTGTCCTGTATTGCAGAAGAGTGGAGTCCACCCGCAAAATGTGATATGCTGAGAATGAAGGTATTAAGATTGTAGCTCAGAACCAGGTATAAATGATACCTGATAACGTCTGCGGGGCGATTGATAAGCGGATCGAAGATTGGAAGTCCAATCGCAAGGGAAGCGAATGGAAGTTGCAACCAGCAAATGGGAAATACAAAGCAGTGACAATATTCGACTTTTCACGTATGTTACTGTGGTTTTTCTTCCAATCAGTTTCGCAACGGGTTTATTCAGCACGAGTGATACGCCTTTGGAGAACATACTCAAACATATGATTATTGTTGCAGCCGTTGCTCTTGGTGCTACGATATTCGCGCTGTTTAATGCTAAGACTCTGGATTCGAAATTGGTGAGACCTGTTTTTAAAGTCTATCGATTGATACTTAAGCGATTTTTCTTTTTGATTAAACGCACCGCATTGTCATGGGTTTCTTTGCTTTATCACATCGTGATATTGCCATGCGTTTATCTCGCTGCACGCTACGTATATTATCCGATTTTTACACAAAAGAAATCGGAAGAACTTTCAAGAAAAGCACCTGTTGCACCACTGCAGAAGCCAGAAGGTCTCCCTGCTAAGAAACCTGTAACAAAAGAAGAGGCCGCTACAGAACCTTTCAGGTTTGCCAAATTGTGGGACAACGCATGCGAATTATTTCACAAATTTGACAATCCGATATCGCTGGCGCGAGGACTTTGAGAAGGCCAAGAGCTAGAGAGAAGAAACGAAGCGGAACACATCTGCTGTTTAACAAGTTGTTTTTCGCATGATGCAACCCAATCTAGGGCCCGCAACTCCCTTCCTTGTTGAACGAGCCATGGATAGGATTTACGGCATCCATTGCGCCCCTGGACAAGACCATATCAGTGTAACGTTGAGCACTGTCGTACTTTGTATCTTTTCCCTCCGGGAGGGTGGGGGGTGCGCAATTCCCCCATCGACTTTAGTTATAGTACTTACTAGAACTTCACACTTTTTTTCCTAGCTACGAAAAGTGTGGTATTTGTATCAAGGATCTATGCCTAGCCATAACATTCAACAATAGGGAAGTCAAGAATAAATCATAGATGTATTTCATTTGTTTTAGAGACGTTTTCAGGCCGATCAGTGGTACCAAAAACAATGTTTGATGAAACCTCACTTTACCCCGTCTTTGATAAGGAGGCTTATACTTGTGAAAAGTATACTAATTGTTTTATGGCTCACTTCTGCCAATAAGATTGTGCCGCATCGGTGGCTACGGCGGAGGTGTGCCGTGCCTCAGCCGTCTCTCTCTCTCTCTCTCTCTCTCTCTCTCTCTCTCTCTCTCTCTCTTTCTCTCTCTCTCTCTCTCTCTAAAACAGATCAGCAATGCATGTGGAGTGACACAGCACACAAAAGACCGCAGCGTGGCTTGGTGTATGAAGCATGTTGGTTCAAAAACAGAGGCTGGTGTAGCCCAAGTTTTCTATTCTTATGACTGGTGTGATAATATGTACGTAATAAGATATGCAGAAACCCATCATAGACAAGATACTATATAGAGGCGATGTGTACGGTCGGCTATGGTCTATGGTTTCCAAAGTCTTGTTCCCTTGAATCACCATTTCAGGTTGTTTCTTTTCCTGAATATTCTGGACTAAAAGTCCATGTGATAGCAGAAACAACGACGGCGACAACCGAAACTGCGTTCAAGCTCCTGCCTGAGTAGTGGAGACTTCAGAAACATCTTTAAGATTGACTCATTGTCTGTTTCATGCACTTCAACTCGTGCTCATTGTTTGACCACCAGTTTGCACTCTCAGTTGATGTATTATATGGTATCTGGTTAACGATTAGTAAAGCAAAATATAAGCACGCAAGAATCATGTCAATCGCAGGCACTACCTCAGTTCCGTCCGAAACTCAATATAAAATTTGCCATCGACCAACTTACGCCTCTTTTGGAGAAAATGGTCTTACAGCGACTGCAACCGCTTATGGACACTTACTCCAAATAACCCAATATTTTGGAAACGACCCGTCTGGGTTCTATTGCGTTGATCTAAAAGATGTTCTCGAGCCATGTTGGGTCACACAGCGCATGGAACAGCTCCAAGCCCATATCGTTGACCCTGGTCAAGGAATGCGACTTGAAGTCGAGAGCTTTGATAATTCGAAACAAACAAATGAGATGCCACGATTGAGCTTTCATAGTAACCGTTGGCCAAAGTTTATTATCAGATCGGGAGCTGGGAGTATCGATACCGAAATCCAATACTTCATTCATCAAAAGACTGTGTGTCAGACATACACCTTCATTTCTCGCGGTGATTCGTCGGCTTCATTACCGGAATTGGCTATCAACGCCGAATTACTTATTCGAGACCTCGATTTCTCGAGCAGTAGTATCTGGAATATGCAGGAAGCCGACAACAGTTCCTACGAGCACCGGGCGCCTCAGGGGAAGCATTGTATACTCAGGATGCACAAGACGGGTATAGAACAAAATAGCGATGCCAATGAGCCAGCACACAATAATGCCGTCGTTTTAGCCATATGGCCGTTCATGAACGACTCCCTCTCAGATTGTTCAACGATAGGGAACTACTGCGAAATATGTAATAACTCATGGAAGTCAACCATTGAACGTGCCGGTAACGGTAACATTAGCCTATACGCTCCATTTTGTTCCTCTATCACAACTGGACGACATTCCATCGCCCAGCCCTCCTATGAAGCTTCTACGCAGGCTGAACACAGATGCTGAAAGGAATGAAGTTTTATCTGCAAACCCGTTCTTACCCGGCGATGAGAATCTTGACTATGCGTTAAAGAGGAATTTGGAACATATGTTGTCTGTCTGTAGCGTTTCTATTGGAGACAATACTGAGGGTACTATTCAGCCAATTGCAATCACATGTGGCGATTTGGCTGGTCATAGAGTTGCAAACGAGGCAAGCTTGTAAGTACAACGTGATGGTGTTATAACTTTTGATGCTTAGAAACTAACAAAAGAAGTTCTGCCTTTCAATTTTTGCTTCTAGCATTTCGTCATTTCCATGCGCAACTTGATACAAGTCATCGATTTTGCAAGACACAGACTAGTACTTGCAACAAATTTAGCTGTCAGATGCGTTCCCGCATATGGAAAGTGTGTCGAGGGCATTTGAAATGGATAACTGACCAGATGGAAACAAATGCTGGTCTTGTTCATTCCCAGTACTGGGCTACTGGTCGGCCAAGAGGGGCTGAGCCCGGTTCTCCGTTTCTTCAAAAGTCTCTCATGGAAACCCCATTCCATATCATTAAAATCGCAGAATTTTGTCGAACAGCCGAAGATAGAGAGGCATGGGACGAAGTCCAAAGGAAGCCCAAGTTTATTGAGATTATTAGAAAATGGGTCGAGACGCTTGATGGAGAAAATAAGCATGGCTTATATGCATTTCCCCGACCTAGAAAAGAGGCTCCGATACATTCATTCTATTTCCCCGATCAAGCTATCATTTGGTGGGCTACTAAATCAGTGGAATATCTTGGCCTTGGTCAAGAGCTCCAGGTTGAAAGAAGCGCATGTGTTGCCAAACATAAACCGCGCAACATGAGCTACTCATCGGACGAGATACGGGCCAATGCTATCAAAAAATATACTACAGAGAATCCTGTCTTGAAAAAACGCATGATAGCTATTTCGCGAAACACAATCGAGACTAGATTCTTGATTCGGGAGAAAGAGACTGTGCTGTTTTCTGCTTTGGATCTAGGCTTACTGGACAAGTTTCTCTCGCCATTGAAGTCTGGTGGCTCAGAAAAAATTAATGCTTGGACGAATACGATAGATTGTCAAGCGCAGCACGAAGATAACCAAGATACTCAATGGGATCATCCACTTCAGTTTGCGCTCGCGATAATATTGGCTTCAAATGGCGCCCGTATAAACTCAAAGCCTGCGGCAGAAATGATGCATTATTCGAAATCAGCTCTACTCGGCAGTTCCTCTCTTAATGGACTTTTTCCAGGACAGCTCAATGAAGACAAAGAGCCTATTATCTTTATGAAAGACACTATGTGCGATTCTTATTGGCACGTTACATTTGAAGTGCCATACCTATTGTGGAAACATGCGAAGGCTTCGTCAACAAATGCAGCCGAAACCGGCTCTTCAAGCATTTCTACTATACAAGCCCAATTCACAAAACAAGAAAATCCATGCATGACTTCCAAAGAGCTTGATCAGGCGCTGGATAAAATGTTCGAACGTCTGAGTGCTGCCTTTTTCACTCCTGGGCTATCTACCATCAATGGTAAATTGGCTATTAAGAAAAGCGTTCCTTTCAAGAGCATTATTGACCAAAATAATATTGTTGAGCTCCAAGACGAGTGGATGTACAATGAACCGACATTCTTCAATTTTAATTGCAATTTATCAAAACATTGCAATTTGGGAGGATTTGTTTTAGATGATGAAGTCTTGACAACGTCCGAAAAAGAGACTTTTCACAGAGTTGGAAATGTCATGGCTAATGCAATCAACCTGATTAAGCAAGACGGAGACTTTCTAATAGCAGGGAGTCCAATCGCGGGCTACATCATTGACGTACCGAGAGGTAGCCCTGCCAACAAGGAGTACAAGAAACCCTTTATCACTTCTAATCCCGAAATTTACGGGTATGTTGGTGGAAAGCGAACACCTGAACTCTCTAAGAAGAGACTATTTCACTTTTTTGAAGCAAACTTGGCGACTGCGTTGATATGCTACATTGCTTCGTCTGAAAAACCCAAACTTTCGTCCTTTTTTGACAGACACGCGGCATATAATAAATACTTTTTCGACGAAGTTACTTCCGAGACGAACAAATGGATAACTGATTTTCATCTATCTTTTTATCGAATTCTTGGCTGTGGCGCTCTGTCTAGAATTACCGGTATACCTCCGTCGGACGGAATCGAATACCCGCATCATTCTCTCATAAGAGATGGGAGGCGGATCAGTCGAGCTGTAACTAGTTTCAGATTCGATGGTGACTACTTTGATCGCTATTGGACGTGTCACTTCTTTGAGTTCAACACAAAGGACTTGCCTGAAACAGACTGGGAGCTGCGGAGGGTAACAAATAAGGACTTCGGCGCCATCTCGAAAGCAAATCCTTGGAGACAGAGGCGGGTACTGGAGCTCTTCATAGTCAGCACTATGCTGCAAGAAATACTGCTTTCTTCGCAAACAATCCTTGAAGAGTTTAAGAAAAGCATACAGAATAGCGTCAACAGGAAATACATTGGTCAGCAGCCGCCTGCATCAGCACTCTTAGACACTTTCGACCTTTTTACGAAGATAGACAATGGGAGATTTGTTGCTATCAGCCGACTATGGTATAAGTTTCAGCACATCCTTCAAATTGTTGAAAATGATCTCCGGGAGAATCTCGCAAAGATTGCGCTTTGGAACGATCGAGAAAGAGCACGAGGTCATGACAAGCCTCGATGGACTAAGAGCGATGAACGCGACTACCGACCCATCATCTCTAAATTACAGGCTCACAACGATCACAAGTACCATGAATTGCAGAGGTGCTACGTCAACATCGCCTCCTTCAACGCATCTCTCTCAACAAACCTGGACAAAATGCGTGGCGATTTAGAGCTACGTGGTGCAGATGATATTCGTCTTTTTACATATGTGACCGTCATCTTTCTTCCTGTCGGCTTTGCCACTGGTATATTCAGCATGAGTGATGCGCCTTCTACTCATACATTGATCTGTATGGTTATTACCGCGGCTGTTGCCCTTTTAGTTACGGTTATTGCGTTGACTAATGCTAAAACCTTGGATAACAAAATCGTTGGTCCGATTCTACGCGGTTCACGAAGAGCCCTCTACTCGTCTGTCGGACGACCCCTCAAAATTATTTATTCGGCACTCAAAATCCAGTCTCGTCCGTGCATTTATTATTTTGCACGTTATATATACTTTCCATTCATGAATAAGTATACGGGGTCGGGCTTGGCGATGGAAATAATGGAAGAAATTGGCATGGAACTATTTGAAATGGCGGATAATACCTCACCTTGGGAGCATGCCTATGAAGACTTTTTGAAAACGATAAACGAGATGCCGCCGAAGAAAAGAGAATATGAAGAGCAGGATTGGGGGGACTCCATCGGAAGATATACCAACAGTATTCCACAACGAATGAGCGTTCGATTCCGGGGTAGTAACAACACGACTGTTAAGACGGATTCGGCTGTGGGTAGCTGTAACGTCCTGACCTATACTATTATACTTAGGTATAGGGTAGGTTCCCAATCTATAAACTAAGGCGTTAGTTTATATTAGCAGAGAGATATAAGGGATTTAATAAGCAGAGTAATTATATAGCTAATAAAGTTATAAATAACTAATTTAATTATTATTTAAAAGTGCTATATTAATAACTAACTATTTAAGTTTTATTTAATAAGTATAATAAATAGTCTTATATAGTAAGTTATTTTAAGTAGCTTATAATTTTAATTATAATTCTCTAAGATAGCTTACTTTAGTATTTATAATTTATTATAAGTAGCTTATAATATAAGATATAATTTTCTCTTAATTAATTTATTAGTTTATAATATTTCTATAAGTATATATCTTATAGTTATTAATTTATAATATAATACCCCTTTTTATTAGTCTTATCCTTAAGGCTAAATATATATTAGCTTTATAATCTATAAGTATATTATCTTTCCTATATCCTATATTCTATAACCTAATTCCTTAAATAATATTAAAATAACTAATAAAGTATTTAAGTTAATTTCTTATAAAACCTATAAACGCAATTTTCTTATATTATTTATTCTTTCTTATAGTTTTAACTTAAATATACTATATATTTATTATTTTTAAAAAAAGGTCCCTTATTATATAATAAAGGATTTTTCTTATTATTATAAATATATTAAATATAGCTATTCTTATAATAATATTTTAATAGCTTTTTCTTATAAGCGAGCTTAATTTTTATAAAATATTTAAAGTGCTAATATATTTATAATAATAAGGATATTAAATTAGTAAAAAAGATTAAAAGTAAAGGAAAAGGCTATAGGTAAAGTCCTAAAGTCTCTTTAAGCTTAATTAACTAATTTATAAGCTAAACTATTAAAAGCTATAAATTAGCTATTTTAAATTTATTATATTAAGAGTAAAATAAAAGAGTATAGTAATAAATTAATACATTAAGGGATATAGGAGTTAAATAAAGAAAATAAAATAGTAAGTAATCTTTAATATATAGGGGTTTTTAATAATATTAATTAGTCCTCCCTTAGCGTTAATTTAGAGTTTAAGGACCTTAGTTTATTAATTTAAGAGTTTAAAGAAATTTCTTTATTAATTTCTAAGAGCTAAAGTATTCTTTTAATTCCTATAAATTTTTTAATTTAAAGTATTCTTTTTATTTAATAAAGTACTTAATTTTATTTTCTTTATAGTTTTATTATATAATAAGTATATTTTTAATTTTATATTTCTTTTCTTAATCTTTAATAATAATTTTATTTAAAATAAGTCTTTTAGTATTTTTTTTAATTTATACTTTTTTAAGTTATAATATATAAAATACTAAAATTTAAAGTTTTATTATATTTAATAAAGCTAGCTTATAATTTACTTTTTTAATTTACTTAAGAATTTTATAAGGTTTTATTTTTTTAATATTAAGTTTATTACTTAGCTTATTTATTTTAATATTTAATAGTTTATAGCCTTATAAATATTATAATATATAAATTATATCTCCCTTTTAAAGAATTAGTTTTATAATTTTATTTTAATTTATATATTTTTTTTATTTTATTTTAAATTAACTTAAGTTATATATGTATTTCTTAGTATAAATTAATTATTAATTTTACTATAAGTTAAGCTTTTTTAGAGTTAAGTTTATCTTATAGTAATTTAAATACTTTTAATATAAATCTATAGTTAATATAAAAAGAGGTAATTTTTATAAATTTTAAAAGTATATTATTATAGTATAGTTAAGCTATTAGTAATTTTTTTACTTAATTATTTTATATAAAGTTAATATAGTAATATAAGTAAGCTTTAATAATTTAGTTAATATATTTTATTTATTTATTTATTTAAGAATAATATATAATATTTAATTTATAATTTATTTTTAATTTAGCTATAAATTTTTATTAAAATTTAAAAGTAAATATTTATTTTTTATTTAATATTATTTCTTTTAGTAATTTATATTTTATAGTAATTATTTTTATATATATATAAGTAAGTTCTTTTACTATATATAATTTATTATATAATATAAAGTATACTTACTTTAATAAGTAATAAACTATTATAAATATACTATTATATTTAACCTTAGTAAGAGATTTAATAAATAAAGGTAAATTAATAATATAGTTAAAGGTAATTAATTTCTATAGTTATTTTAATATTAGTAATAGTTATAGTTTCTTATAAAGCTTATATTTTTTATTTTTTATTTATTAATATATATTATAGTATAATATAATATATTATATATATACTTTAAGTCCTTTAATATTATAATATATAAGAACTTAATTATATATTTTTTTTATACTTTTATATTTATATAATTATAATAATCCGGTCCCTAGATCCTAGGTTATTATTATAGGGTAGCGGATTCCTAAGGGATAAATGTATATATTTATATTAGCAAAGAGAATAAGATATCTATTATTAAGTATATTATATAATTACTTAATTAATAAATAAAGTATAACCTATATTTAATACTATTATATTATTAATAACTAACTATTTAAGTTATTTAATAAGTATATTTTATTTAATTTATATAATAAGTTATTTTATAAAAATTAATATAACCTATTAGTTTATTACCCTAAGGACTGCTTATATATATTAGTCTAGTATATAAAACCGCTAGCTTATTATTAATCCTCCTTTAATTAATTTTATATTTTAAAGTTATCCTAGGGTATATACTGTATTATATTCCTTAAGAGGTTAAGTTATAATATAATACTCTCTTTCCAAAGGTCTTATCCTTAAGGCCTATTATATAATATTTATTATTATACCTTATAGTAATATATTTCTATTAGTAAGTAATTTTCCTCTTTATATTTTTATTTTATTATTTCCTATAGCTTTTATTAAAAAGCGCTATAAGGCCTTTTCCTTAGCTAAGTGTATTTTAAGTGTAAGTATAGCAGCTAATATACTATATATTTATTACTATTATTTAAAATTAACTTATATTATATTTAATGTATTTAGTTATTACATTAACTATATATAGTTAAAGAAGTTATATAATAGAATTATAGTAGCGGAATTTTATAAGTTTTTTCCTTAGAATATTTAAGTAATAATTAATTGTTTTTAGTAGAAAGAGTATTTATATAAGAGAGTGCGTTAAAGTATAAGGAAAAAGAGACTAGTAAATATATTAAGTCTTTAAATGCTTAAATATTAAAATTATAATTTAAACTTATAAAGGAGTTAAATTATTTATTATATATTTATAAAATATAAAAAAAAGTAAAGGAGTAAGGTAAAGAGTTATTTTATTAAGGGATAATTAAAGAGAATGCAGTAGTAGCCGCTAAATAGTCTTTTAAATAAGTTACTATTTTACATTTAAGGCCTAGTTTTATTTTTAATAGCCTAGCTTCCTTTAAGTAAGTTAACCTAGGCGTAATTAATTTAATATTATTTAAGCTTTTAAATCTTAATAGATTTTATTTACTATTACCTATATATTCTTTAAATATTTAATAAGTTCTTAGCTATTTATATTATTATTATAGTTTTTTTATTTTACTAGGTATTTACATAGCTTATTTTAATTAAGTTTAAATTTAAGGATTTTCTTAACTTTATATTCTTTTTCTTCTTCTTTAATTATAATTTTATTATAAATAATTTTACTTATATCTTTATTAACTAAAGCTTTTTTTAATAGTAAAATATAAAAGATTTTATAAAGTTTACTTTCTTATTTCCCTTTTATATTAGGGATATTAAATTTATAGCTAACTTCTCTTACTTTCTTTATAATTTTATATAGTTTTACTTTTTTATAGTTTAGTTTATTATTTAGTTAATTTATTTTAATATTAGCTTATTTATTTCCTTTTATATATTAGCAGAGGTAAACTATATCCCCCTTTTAAAGGGTTAAACCTTTAAGCCTTATTTAATTAATATATTTTTATATTTATATATATATTAATTTAAGTTATACTTATAGTTCTTTATATAGTTTAATTATATTATTTGCCTTAATTATTACTTTTTTTATATTTTTATTATTATATAGTAGTTTATATACTTTAAGTTTAAAGCTATAATTAAGGAAAAATAGTAATTTTCCAGTGGATTTTAATAATATACTATTATATAAGAGTTAAGTAATAAGTAACTTCTCTGCTTAGTTATTTTATTATAAGTTAATATAGTATTATAATTATACTTTAATAATTTAATTAATTCTCTTTATTTATTTATTTATTTAAGGGTAATAAGCTATATTAGCCTTATAATTTATTCTTAGTTTAGCTATAAGTGCCTTTTAAAACTTAGAAATAAATATTATTCCTTAATTAAAGATAATATCTCTTAGTAATTTATAGTTTATATTAATAAATTTTATAAAGATATATATAAGGTCTTTAATATTTATTACTTTTTTATAAGGGATAAAGTAAGCTATTTTTATTAATTTATTAACTATAATAAATATATTATTATATTTTATACTTATTACTAATTCTTATAATAATAGTAATTTTATAATATAATTAAATAAAATTAATTCCTATAGTCTTATAGGTATTAGTAAAGGTTAAATTTTATTATATAATAAGTGCCTAGCGCTTTTACTTTATTAATATATATTATAGTAAAATATAATATATTAAATTACTTTCTTTATTTTATTAAGGTAATAATATTATTATACTTATTCCTTAGTTTTATATATACCCTTATAACTATATAAGGGGTATTAATATATTATTTTTACTACTTTATTATATAGTT